>NC_090927.1:534228985-534535006 GCF_040938575.1 Ambystoma mexicanum | reverse complement strand
GCTTAGGGGCAATGTAAGGGAAACTTATTCCACCTGCTCTAGCTCGTTTGATGCGTGGGACCCTAAGTTGGTTGGTGTGGCATTGCCTGGTTGGTCTGGTGGAGTGAGATCTGGCTAGCGTATCAGACAGGTATGAGGGTGCAGACAGGTTTGTACATTTGTGTGCGGTGGTAAGTATTTTGAATGTAATGCGCTCTTTGACAGGTAGACAGTGTGCTGCCTTTCTGGCTTGCGCAATGTGGTCCCTTTCTTTGTATATTGAGAGCTGCTCTTAGTGCATTATTCTGTGTTGTTTGGAGTTTATTGAGATTGGAGTTGGAGGTGCGGGCCAATAGCGCATTACAATAATCTAGTTTGTCTCCAATGGTGGCTCTGGCAATAGAAAGGTGATTATCTTTGGTTAGGAAAGGTTTGATGGCATTAATGAGCTTGGTGCTCAGGGCGGAGGCAGAAACAATGGAATTGACTTGTTTGTCCATGGAAAGTGAGGCGTCAATGTGGACTCCTAGTGTTTCAACAGAAGGTAGAACTGGGATGACACAATTGTCTATGCAGAAGTTAGTGTAAAGTGGGTCGAGGTTCGTGAGAGTGGATTATTGACCAAGGATGAGAATTTCGGTCTTATCTCCGTTAAGACATGGGCCGTTTGTGATCATCCATGCTTGGATGGTGGCGTATATATTCTGGAGGGTGGCTGCGTCCTGATGGTAGAGTCCTGTGAGCGGGAGGAGTACCTTGGTATCGTCAGCGTAGTTGGTGTATGTGATCCCAAGTGCGTCCAGTTTATCAAAGAGAGGTTTGGTAAAAAGATTATAGAGGGGAGGAGCCGCACATGAGCCCTGAGGGACTCCATACCTGATGGTGGTAGGCTCTGCATTAGCTATATTGGAGAACACTTTCATCACTCTTCCTTCGAGGAAGGAGGTGATCCAGTTTGTGGCTTGTTTGGAGAAATGTGCGGCCTGAGTGAGATGGTTCGTGAGGATGGTATGATCAACTAAATCAAATGCCGCCGAGAGGTCTAGGAGGAGCAGAAGGGCCGGCTTGCCTTTATCTAAAATTAGGGTAATTTGGTTCTTCAGATCTAGTAGAGCGGTTTCAGTGCCGTGACCTTTGCGGAATCCGGACTGCCTTTTACCTAAGACAGAGTTGTTTTCCAGGTAGGACTGTATCTGCATGTGTGCAGCTTTATCTAAGATTTTTAGAAGAAATGGAACCGTTGTAATGGGCCGGTAGTTGTTAGGTTGGGCAGGATCCAGGGTTGGTTTCTTTAAGAGCGGGCGCACCCACGCCTCTTTAAGTCTGTCAGGGACTTTGCCCGTCTTGAATGAGGCGTTAATGAATGCTGTGATGATCGGTGTGAGGGGTGCCGCACACTCTTTAATGATGTTGGGGGGGCATATATCGCCTTTGCATTGAGATGGTTTGAGCTGTTTGAGGATGTGGAGAGCATCTGATTCGGTGATTGGAGAAAAATTGAATTTGGAGGTGTGCTTGTCTATAGCGGTATTGGCGGAGATGGTCTGTTGGGGGTGCAGAGCCTTGAAGTGTTCTGCTATTTTATTTTGAAGAAGGTCTATTTTATTTAACATCGCTGTTTGGATGCTATTGCACCAGGCTTCATCCTTAACAATCTCATCTGTACCGATTGGGGGGACGGTGAGCTCTTTAAAGATGGTGAAAAGCTCTTTTGAGTGGGCGTTGGCTTCCATGATACGTTTATTGTAGGTTTCTGACTTCGCCTTAATATGGCACTTTTGTATTTTTTAAAAATACAAAGAAAGTCTACTTTGGTGGCATCACAGGGATTGGCCTGCCATGTTTTGAGAGCTTCGCGCTTGCATTGGCGTAGATTTAATAAGTCCTTCGTGAACCATGAGTTGGAGTGAAACGATTTTTTTTCTTTTTTGTTTTCAAGAGGAGCTGCAGTGTTGATGGCATGGGTAAGGGTGTCTTTGAAGATCTCTGCTAGAATGTTGGGGTCAGAGGAGAAAGGAGGTGCTAGGCAGGGGTTGTTGAGAATGGGACGTATATTGTCTGCTGTACGTTTTTTGGCACTTCTGGCTAGATTGGCCGGTGCGGATATAAGTGGTTTGGAGTATAAGGACATGGGAATGCAGAATTGAAGGCAGTTGTGATCAGACCATGGGAGGGCTGTGTTGGAGTTGAGGGTGGAGCCACAGTTGTGATCTGCCACCCAGTCTAAGATACAGCCTTTATTATGGGTCGGGGCAGTAACTATTTGTGTGAATCCTAGATCTGTGAGGTTTCTGGCGAGAGTGGTAGCTGCTTTGTCAAGTTTATTATTGTATCCAAGGTTTAGGTCTCCTAGAAGCAGTGTTTTGGAAGTTTGTTTGATGTTTTTTTCCAAGGAGATGGTTGACTATGCCTGTGAAGTTATTGACAGGGCCTGTTTTAAGATTGAGTAACCTGGCGGTACAGCTAGGCTGATAGTAGGGCCAGAGGCAGAATGCAGCCATGTTTCTGTTATGGCTAACATGTCTAAGTCTTGGCTGGTAATAATATCATTGACTTCTAAAGCGTGGGCGTTGAGTGAGCGAATATTTAATAGAGCACATTTAAGGTGTTGGAGCTTTTTTGATTGTGGTGGCTTGAGGTTGGTAGTTGGACTGAGCTTTTTGGTAGTGTGAGTAGGCTTATTGGTCATGTGAAGTCTGGGAGGAGCGAGCGTCGGAGCCCTGTTAAGGCGCTTGTGGGTAATGGTGTATGGCGGGCGGCAGGTTTTAGCGTGAGTGCGTGAACCTAGGCGTGAGTTCCTAAGTGTTACCTGCATGGGAGTGGAGAGGAATGCTAAAGGGAATGTGCGTGTTCTGAGTCTGTGCTGCCTGAGTATGATCTCGGGCATTTTGGGGGGAGTAGCGTGTGTGCTGGAGTGCCTTAGTTCCATGATATGGCTATTGGGTTGCCCTATGGGCATGAAATAGGCAATACTACTAGTAAGTAAGATGTAGACTAAACCTATGAGGATGTATAGTGTGTGGGCAGTGTACATATTGAGATTGGACGGTGAGAGCTGGGATGCTATATGGGTTAGACAATACAATAGCACAATGGTCTCTAGGCGATCATAAGGCACAACTCAATAACACAGTGGTCTCTAAGCGACCATAAGGCACAACACAATAACACAGTGGTCTCTAAGCGACCATAAGGCACAACACAATAACACAGTGGTCTCTAAGCGACCATAAGGCACAACACAATAACACAGTGGTCTCTAGGCAACCATAAGGCACAGCACAATAACACAGTGGTCTCTAAGCGACCATAAGGCACAACACAGTTGCATAGTAGACTCTGGCGACCTAGATTTGAATATTGCAATGGGGCCAGAGAGACAGCAGTTCAAAAATGCATTCACTGTGGGACACCTAGATTTGAATATTGGGCCAGAGAAGCAGCTATATATACTGAATGCGGCAATTAGAGGCACACATGAAGACTAGACAGGGGGTGTGTGTCTATCAATATTGCGGACAGTAGGAGGCATTAAACAGGGAGTGTGCACAATAGCAGGAAGTGCAACGATCCTATCTGGTATTGTCTGAATGTAACAAATAGTCTATGCCTATGGTGATAAAGAGTCTTACTGTAGCGAGGCAGGTGACCGCCACTGCGATGTAGATCACAGTTGCCGTGTGCAGGCTGATTCATCCAGCGAGTTCCACCACGGTAGCTGTGGTGTAAGCAACGGGCATAGATTATGGGCGAATGGCGAGGAAGGCTGCGGACAGGCTGAAGACAGGACTCAGCCTTTGATTTCAGTGCCTTCGAGTTTGGGGCCGGCTAAACGCCTGCCGGTGCTGGATAGGTTGCCTTGAGGAGGACTCCAGCCAATAATAGAGCAGCTGAGTGAGGGAGTGTAGGAAGAGTAGCTGCAGAAAAAAGGTCGCCATCTTAGAACAAGCAAACGCCTCGTGGTTTGCAATGGAGATGGCAGGATGCATCCATCCACAACGGGGATGATGCTTCAAAGTAGGGCTTCGGGATGCAAGCTGTGATAAATTGGAGTGTTGGGCGCATATTCAGCGCGATTGCTCCGTAGCACGCAATAAGCCTCAGAAGATGTATAATAAGCCCTCAGGCCTACCTTTCAAGGCGGCGAGTATTTCCGCTCATGGAGACACGGATGGCACTGCTCCTGCAGTGTTGAGGGAGCTCCTGCTCCTCGGAAGGGTCTGTAACGGCTGCGCAGGCTGAAGACAGGACTCAGCCTTTGATTTCAGTGCCTTCGAGTTCGGGGGCCGGCTAAACACCTGCCGGTGCTGGACAGGTTGCCTTGAGGAGGACTCCAGCCAATAATAGAGCAGCTGAGTGAGGGAGTGTAGGAAGAGTAGCTGCAGAACAAATATGACTGGAAGACTGCCATGACCTTTATCAAAGCCAGAACCTCCTTCACCAGACTAATGGTTCTGCTCATGAAAAGAAAAATCAACCAATTGGATCCCAGCCTTATATGCCAATTACAGAAAATGGAAAAATGTACCACTGTTTGTCATTGATGCCAACCGCCAGGACCCACATCCAGGGCTTTACTGGCTTTTCATGTGCAAAGGGGCAGCTGACCAATATAAAACGTGCCAATACTTTTTATTTTCTTGACTATCTGATGACTGTGAAATATGCTTCAGGACCGCTATGGTATTTATATTCAAAATACATCCTATTACTTGAGCTTGAAGCCATTTTACCTATGTCTTGCCAGAACCTTCTCCTAACAATACTCCTTAATGTTGGCTAGGTCAGATGCATTTCTGATCTTTTGGCCAGTTCCACATCACATGTAATCCCAAGCTGTTCAATTTTGATACATGCAGTCTTGAACAGTATCCTGGCCTGCAGGGGGAGCCAATGTTGCAATCACCCCTTTCATAAAACTTCATACAAAAAGATAATGCATAAATGTGCACTTGCTGAATCAGTCTCCTGACACTGCAGAACATACTCTTCAGTGGCACAGGGCGAACTCAAAAGTGATATGTGCATCCCTGACAGATAATGTGACCCAAAGTCACTGCAACCAGATTAAACAGTTTTGCTTCAGCACCTTTAATCTACAATGTAATAATTGTTTATCAGCCTGGTAAAAGGGTAATCTCTTTGAAAAAGCTATACCTGGTTATGGCATGGTGACTGATAAGAACACACAGTTTTGAAGCCACACCAAATTGATAGCACAGAAGTATCAGCTCTGGGATACCAGACTAGCTATGTGAGGGGAATATGTATTCATGACTGCCTGGCTGTCTCCCCCCCTGCATCACCCTCCCACCCCTTTCTCCTCTACACTCTCCTCTTTACCCTGCACTTCCCTTACCACGCTAGCACTCCGCATTTAGCCAACCGGCATTCACACCCACACCTCTTCCTCGCACTTCCTATTAATCCTCCTACCCTGTGCCCACCCTTGTTGGGCCTTCTACCCCAACCATCTTATGAGGCACTAAAACTCCAGGTCATCTTTGACTCTGCTCTCTCTCTCTTCCCCACACATCATGGACCCTACCAAGAAGTCACACGTCCAGTTCCACTTCCTCATAGGCTTTCTTACTTTTCTCACCTTCCCCCAGAAGCTCAATGTCTCCGGAACTCTGGTCCTCTTCAGGCTAACCGACTGCAACAGCCTCTTTCTCAATCTCCCTCTTTCCTCCCTTCGCCCCCTTAAACTAATCCAGAATAGGGCTGTAAAACGTATCTTTGCCCTCAAGCCCAGGTAACACACCTGTCCAGCTCTAAATTATCTGCACTGCCTCCCGGTGGCTGCAAGGATGATCGAATTCAAGACCCTCTTTATTGTCCAGAGGGCCCTCTTTCGCTTTCGCATCATCCCTCTTTTGCTTCACCGCTAATCACCCCACTGCTGCTGTGACCGGTGGCCTGACCATTATGAATCTCACAGGATCCCAAGACCATGCTCCCAGTCAATACCAGCACCGCACCACCCCACTTCACTGCCCTTTAGTCCCCTGCTTGATGGGTCTCATACCACCCTTGAAATCCGCCTGTACTTGCACCAAACCCGAGGTTCTCCTCCTCAGCTCCCCTTAGCACCTCCATCCCGGACCCTCCTCCATCACTTGTCCACCCCTCTTTCCATCCCCTTCACCAACACCTCTCCACACTGCACTTCCACGGGCAAATGTCACAAGGCCTAGTAGGACAATGTCAGTATATTACCCAAAATCACTTTATTTCACCAAATTGCCATAAAAGAATAAAACACATAATTATGTGCCATAAAAAGGGTAAAACACATGTGAACATGCATGAGTACATTCGATCTCACAAGTAATACAGAGTTCTAGCAAATGCAGATGATAGGGTGCAAGAAGGAAGCTCTGTTTATGCCTTCCAGATACCACAAGTTTAAAAATGCATCTATTATGAATGGGAAAGATAAATGACAGGTAGCAGCTATATACGTTTCGGTCAGGCATTTTGCATTATGCACATATAGGATGTGCCTAACCCATTTGTTATTACTGTTCTGAACTGGGCCATTTTTGTGAGCCAATTAACTAACACAGATGGAGGATAAACAAATGTCCTCCTGGCCATAGCTTGTCTCAAGAAAGATAACAGTGACCAGCTCACAAACGGATTTTGTGCCTACAGGAAATATAACAAGGCTGGTCGCAATTAACTACCTTTGATACAGTTTCTATGCCTTGTGTACCTTTCACTGTTAGACATTGCTTCCAGACGTTTTGACATATGGCTGTAGAAATCGGAATTCTCTGGGATTGCATTGAGGAATTCTCTTCCAATCTGGATCAATTTCCTGATTGTGACAGCTACAATGATTGTATGTGCCAAAGAACACATTTCCCCAAATTCCGTGTACACTGCTTTCTTTGTCTCCACCTTTGCCGGCCAATGATAGGTGGAGGAAGCAGAAGATCTGTGGATGCCAGGAGATACCCCTGCTCAAATATGAGAGATGTAATTTGTTAGTGAGCTTTAAAAGCTTCTGTTTGCTTCAGTTCAGTATTGATCCATGAAGGGGTGTTCCAGATCTGATTGGCCTTTCAGTTCTTTCTTAGTACTTGGTTCCTGGTTCTTGATTATTTTGAATTCTTAAATTTCAAGTTACAATTCCCCTAATTTGTTTCTTGCTTAGACAGCTCCACCCACTCTTGTCTCTTGAGCCACCACTGTGTGCTGGGCACCTTTGTTACTAAATCATCTTCCATGGAAGCTCAGAAGAGCATCATCTGGTCCCCGAACACCCCACAATCTCCAGCAACAATATTGTGAGCCAAGATTGAACCACTGACGTCCACCTGACCGGACCCTCACTCCCAACCGTATACATCTAGAGTGCAGAAGCCCTTCTTTTTTCAACTTCTGCAGAGCCTCAAAAGACCATCCTCCAGTCACTGAGAATCCCAGCTGCTCCAGTGATAACAAAGTGTAAGCCACTGTGTTCCATGTGACACAAATGTCTGCAACCCTTAGTTGGAACCTTTGTGATGGCCTCACCTGGATTACGAGTGAAGGATGATGGCAAAGGACGAGCCACAAAACTCCAAGAGTAAAATACCTGGGCTTTCTGTATTCTGCACTTTTTAACAGTTGCCACCTTTTCCCAGGTCCACCCATTATCTAAACACCAACCTTTCATTGAGATTACCCTCAGCTATCTGACAGTCCCCTAGAGCATGAGGAAACTGCTAACATAATGGCACTCTTGTTGTCTGCATCTGCGCTACGCTACATGGAGGTTGTTACTTTGTAGCTATGTTCCTGCAAGACAATCTCCTGTATTCCCTCATCCTTTCTTGGCCCCTTCTGCTCTGACTTTTATGATTAATCTTCCCTACCAGCTGCTAAGGATATCTCTACCATTTGCTCCTCCCACCTACCCCACTTGGATCCCTTTGCTTCCCTCAATCACTATGTTCTATCTCAGCCTATCAGGATCCAGAATGTGGTCACTGTATTGCAAAACTATTTATTCAAATTAGTGGTAAACCATTTTAGTGCCTTATATTGCTGAAAGCAGAAGAGAGCCAAGCCCATAGTTTGGTAGTATTAGTCTTGCTTGCAGTGCTTTAACCAAAAGCTGTAATTATCCATTGCTGTAATTCTTGTTTCAGAAAACACATTGACAGTGAGAGTGAACAGTGTGTGATATTGACGTGCTCAGAGCAAGTGCTCTGAGGATGCTCTGTGTCTTAGCTTGCTTGGTCATTTCAAAGACATCAGGACTACAGTCTGGGTCAATGCTACGTCAATGCTCAGAATATGCTCTTCGTCTCAGCTTGCTTGCTTATTTCAAACTAATATGAGGAAGGGAACCTGGTTTATGCCTTGCTCTGCCCAGGTGGTTATACTAATATCAAACAATACAAGTGAGCAAGGTCATGGAGATCTAACTGCTGAAAAACGAAAAACTCAATCCTGAATCAGTCACCATATGTTTTGGTAGATACAGAATTATCACAAAATCTGTAAACTGCAATTTGAATTTATTTTGAGTGCAGTAAGTGTCAACAATACACTTGAATTTTTAGGAACATAGGACATTCGATATTTAAGACATACAGAGTATAGTACCTGGGTTGAATAATTCAAATGGTTAATATTTCAAAAAACAAATCATTGTGTTTGAATACTCTCTAAAGGTTCCTTGGGAAGGAAGCTATAGAGTTTAGTGGAGTCATAATCTGATACAATGCCCATTTGGTGTGGGCACAATCAAGGGTTGAACAACAACATATATAACATGTCAACACGACAGTGTTTCGGCCATTTTGTGATGAGCTAGGTGATCTCTAATGGTGTAGGCCTTCATCAGGACAAGAGTTTCTTGGGAGAGGAGTGTCCTATGTGGTCTGTTAGAATAAAACAGACGAAAAGTGCTCATTTCAAAGACATCAGGACACCAGTCCGGTTCAATGCTATGTCAATGCTCAGAGGATGCTCTGCGCCTTAGCTTGCTTGGTTATTTCAAAGACATCAAGACTACAGTCAGGTTCAATGCTTGATTTGTGCAGAGTCTTGCCAGTAGGTACGTTGTGTATCTGTCTAGAATGGAGCACTCATTGGCTAAAGTAGCATCATGTCTCTTGTCCTGAGATAACCCAGGTTTGGTGGATGTGGCCTGTGAGGTGCAACCCAGGGGGAAAACATCAGAGTAGCCAGTGACTAGGGCCATCACTCCTCGTGCCACATTCAGAAGACCCAGATTGTGTGACACACTTGACACTGCCTCATGCTGTGGTTGACAGGCGCTAACTCAAGAGGCCTATGATTTTGGCATCCATGCCTTTCAGAAGAAACCTGTACTGTGTATGGTGACCCATAACCTAATGGAGGAACCAGCTGAGGTTTATGTTGATGTGCCTAGTGCTCCTTTGATACATGACACCATTTTTTGGGGATGCTCTTACCTCCATAATTTAAACCTGAGTAACTTGGGTAACAGACTGTGCTTTGGTGGACCTTGTACCTGACTATTTCTCAGGTAGGAGGAAAGGAGGGGTGATGCTGTGGTACTCTTGTCTGATATTATCTGTTCCACCTACCCCGGCCTAATAGGACAGAGTCCTTTGAGTATATGTATGTGCAACGGCCCATGGCGAAGAATGCAGCTCTGGGGACAGATTATAAAAGCTATGCCATTCTGCCAAAAAAATACAGGAAATTCGTTTAATATCAATTTTGCTGCTTGCATATATTTTTGCTACACTTGCTGAATAACCTTTTGTAAAAATATGTATTTTAATATTTTGCAGCAAAACTATCACAAAAAACAGTGGAGTTATTTGTGCCCTAGTGTAACCATTTTAAGATAATACAAATGAGGATAAAACCCATTTGCTCCATTCTGTATTACCTAAGCAGCAAAACTAATGCTAAATGCATTTGCTCCATTGTTTTTATCACTGGTGCAAATGTTATCTAATCTGGCCCCTGTACTTCATCCTGGTGTGAATGCCGCGCAGAAACGATTTTATTTCCTAGTTGTCAGAAATGATCGCCCCCACTCGGGTGGTGTTTCCTTTCCTGTGTTCAGTATCGTTTTTGGGTGACTTATCCCACCAACACTGTGGCAACAGGCCGTTTGTTTACCCTGCGGTTCATGGGATTCAACCAGTTTGATCTTGGCCTGATCACACTCTTGACCTAATCTTTTCCTATCTGCTGAACATGCCCCTATGGACAGATCATCAAGAGATCCAGATGTAGATCAGAGACACCAGAGCCCAAAAAAACAATGTGGCTCACTTTAGCTGGTCCCTCACAATGTGCTACTTCCCCAACGGATTGAGACAGCCTTAAATACCCATTTACCTCCTTATGCCATAAGCAACAACCCCACTGCCCTCCCGGGAAGTATGATCTTGCTCCCTGCGCAACATTCAGCCTTCTTTTCAAAATGCCAACTCAGAGACTGAACACTTCATGGTAGTCCCATGAACTCAGACCGCCTTGCCAGTATTTGGCAAAGAAAGAAACTCTTCGGATAACAGACACATGGAATCAAACTAGCAAGTTTTTCAAATTTGTCTCTTGGTGTATGAGAGTGCGGCTGAATCGTAAAACATCTTGAAAATTGACAACTCAAGGACCCATCCTGCTGAACTCTTCAGGATGCTGCACAGCCAGAGTCATCCGAATGGTGTGGCCCTCCACTTTGCACCTACCGAGGAACATTGCATTGAATTCCATTGGTTCTTTGAGGGTAAGATTATGCGCGTCTGTAATGATTTTAACACAGTGTTTCATCAGAATCCTATCTTCAAGCCCAGGGCGACTCTCGTTATAAGTGATCTCAGCCATGTCATTACCACCAAGCTTTTCACATTAGCCAATTTTCATAATCTGGACTACCTGTGATTTAGATCCCTGATCCTTCGGACTCCTAAAGTAAACTATTGGAACAGTGGCACTCAGTAGGTCTCCTTTTATGGAATGCTTAAAAACAAGGGTATTGTTGCTTCTCTTTTTTTGAGTGGACTCCCAGTCCATTTTCTCTCCCTTCATGGATAGTATTTCCTGAAATTGAATCTAATAATAATGGTGGATCAGGAAGCCCCTGACCTGATAGCTACATAATGGCCCAAGAGCAGCCAAATAAGCTATCAAACAAACCTTCCCCCATGATCACTCACCTCAAATTCATCAATGCTCTAATTTCCATTTCCACAGGAGTCACAGTAATGCACCTCCTCCTGGGACACAATCCAGTGCCGCAGTGCCATAAGGTTCTTTCGTCCAATTGATGGTACGCTCTGCTGCAGGTGTCGCCAAGCAAGGTAAAGTGGACAAGCTGACTTGCAACTACACAGTGTCCCAAGTGCCCTGGTAAGCACTATATCCAAAAGGCATTTCAGCAAACCCAATCTTACTATAGGTAAACAGTTTATTTCGGTATTCAAACTATAAAATCGACATAAAACATAAATGGAAAAAAGTAATTCCAATACCATGATATAAAATCCATACCACCAACACAGTAATAATGAAAAACATACCAACATTCGATTAACAACATCACATTTAAAAAAAAAAGAAAACTCAATTTAAAAACCCACAGTTACTTGGCAATTTCAGCTAGTCACGCCCCACTTAGCATAGGAATGCCTTTCTTAGGATTACTATGAAACAAAGAGAGAAACTAATTATCTCGTACCCTGCACAGCCATGCGAAAAGAGGACTAGTATTCTGATGACGCTAGAGTGACCAGATTTCGAAAATAAAAAACCTGGACAGGCCACTGACATAGAAGTAGGACTACAGCTTCAGCTGTGAAACTGTAGTCATACTTCTATGAGGGTGTGCTGTCCTGTGTCATGTTGCAGCGCCTGTGGTTCCGAGGCTATTTTAAGTTTAAAAAACGGGTCTGGGATTTGGGGACAGGAACGTCATTTCACCAAAATGCCAGGGGTAGCAGAAGTGACATCACATGACCCTTGACCTCTGATGACATCATAGGAAGTGATGTCATGTGACCCCACCCTGACGTGGCATCATGGGAAGCGATGGAACACAACCTTTGATCCCTTGACAAAACAGGAAGTGGCATCACATAGCATTGTTTCCAAGTACACTACGAAAAATATTGTTACCATATCACTGTAAAATGATATACATTTCATGCAAGAATGGATCACCATATGTATCATTAATATCAGCGCATATAGGCCCATTTACCAAATTACTGTGAATGCAAGCAGACCTCCAAGGCCAAACGATAATGATGTGTTATTATATAACACTTTCGCTTAAGCGCTTCATATAGAACAAATATACATACAATATCACCCAACCTGTGTTGGTAATCATTTATCAACCTCAGCAGGATGAAATGCTGAGTTGACCTTGCTGGGAGCTGCACCTGCCGATCACATGCACATTGCAGCAGCGAACGCTCAACCCACTGAGCTATCTTGACGGGTATATCTATCAGAAAACCAGCCACTCTAGAAACAAATAGCCACATGCTGCTGGCCACAGCCCAGAAGCCTCCATTAAAAAAATATATATATATATATATATATATTTAGGGGTAGCAAGAGAGATCACAGGGGTAGCAAGGGAGACCTCAGGGGTAGCAGTTGTGACCCCTGGAAACTCCTAAATTACGTCCCTGGGGTGGGGCGACATGTGGAAATAACTTGCACAGTATGGCTGAGACAGAAATGCATAAACATATGGCTTCAGCACGCTTTCTACATCATGGAGCAGAGTATTGGCACCACAGGCCTCCGGCAGAAGTTCAAATCTCTTCCTACCCAGGACTGCGAATGAGAAATGCTATTGTTGTGCCCACTCTTGGCATTCTGTATGCCACTCTCCAAACCAATCTACTAAAATGAACACTAGCAAGGTTTAATGTGAATTACAAACGCACTTTTTAGTAGATTTGTATAGGTGGGGGCTTGTGCTCAAGTTAAGTGGATGCATGGTGACTATCTAGTGGTTCTGTTTCACCAGGTGTATGCAATGTGAGGGCCTGCATGCAACGTTCCTATAGGCCTGCTTAAATGCTTCACGCAGCAAAAACGTAGGAATTGCCTTTTGAGCTGATTTTCCCTGCAATGAGCTAACGCTAGAACCACAAGTCAATGCAATAGTTAAGAAATGCATCCTCCACCTACACACAATCAAGAGGATGCTTCCCTCCCTCTCCTTCACACACACAACACTTGCAATCCTCTTGTCATGTCAAGAATAGCATCTACCTGGGAATGCCAGATTAACTGCTGAGAAAGTGACAACGGATACAGAATGCAACGGTAACACTACTCCTTAAACTCACCAGGAGAGAACGCACCACACCTGCACTAAGAACGCTGCGCTGGCTGCCAATCAAAAAACAAATCTTCAAAACACTATGCATAACACAGAGAGCAATCCACGGACAGGAAAAACGCACCATCTACAAATCAGCATGAACACTAAGATCCAGCAACAACATCCACCTTGAACCGAAACAATACTTAAAACAGAAATTTGGGGATCAACATTCTTCTGCGTAGAAGCAAAACTCTGGAACTTGCTCCCAAAGAAAATTCGTACATAGTTAAACTGATGACTCAAAAGTGACTTGTGCACCCTAATAAGGTGACTTCAGGGACGTCATTTCGGGATTGCCAGGGGCAGAAGATGCTACCCTGGCTCCCCCTCTGCTACCCCTAGACCTGTCCATGCAACCCCGGGGCCACTGGACAAAGAGGCAGTGCCAAGAGCATATATATGTGTTGCACCTGACAAAGGCGATTGTAAATGCAGCTAAATGTGCCACAGGGTTGTGTGATGTCACTTACGCTACCCCCTGCATTTTGGTAAATTTACGTCCCTGGTTGACTTGTGCAATGACTAACATCTCCACATATTTAAATCAAACCACTTAAAAAAGCACATACATCTACCCAACCTCAAAGCATGAGTTTGCAACACATCACACGTAAATGTTACAAAACCAGAGTTTTAATCTCTTTTTTGTAATTTCTACTGGAATGTAGCTAGACTCAAAACCTAAATGCTTATTACGCAGCTACTAAAATGTAGCTGGACATTTCCCAACATGTTTCGTTCCTCCTGATATTAATATACAGCTAAAAGAAATTCTTCAGAGGATTTTTTCTATGAAATTGCATTAGCATCACAATCTGTTTAGACAGTAGTCGTACATACAATCTAATGGTATGAATTGGTAATAACCTCTACAGAAGGCAGTAAGTCTAAAAATGTAATCAAGCTACTAGCTTACAAGGTCACGGGACCGCTTCCTATGCGGAACATGCGGGTCTACCATCGTTGGTAGTACTTTTTCCTGACCTTTCCTTCTCCCCATCGTGAGAGCCGCACCCCTTTGGTGAGTATCTGCTGGCTACCACAATGAGGCCTCTGATCCCTGGCCCGTTTCACATATCTTGGCCATCTCCACAGTAGTACCTGCCCACCCAGTCCATCCCTGATCCTTCCTTCTCACATCCCCTCCCCACCATCCTGCATCCCTATAGGTCTATGACCAAGGTTATGTGACCGCATCCAATGCAGAACCTGAGGGCGCACCATCATTGGTTGCACTGCGCTCAGAAGATATATCAGAATAGCCTGTCTTTTTGCACTTAGTGGATTCATTAGGATAGCCTGTCCATTGCACTTGGCCATTGCACTGCACCTGGAAGGTTCATGATTGTGGCCTGCCTGTTGCACTAGAAGATTTGAGGATAGCCAATGAATTGCGCATGGAGGATTTATGTAGATGACCTTGTTATGGCACTTAGAAGATGTCAGAGTATGACCTGACTATTACGCTTTGAGGATTTTTGAGGGCAGCGTGTCCATTATACAGATGACCTAACCACACAGCTACATCAAAGGGAAAGCTCCATCTGACCCGCAAGGTAGGTGCCTTTTTTACACAGCAGCATGTTTCAATCTAGGTGTATCTTTCACACAGCAGTATGGTTGAATCTGGGTGTTTTTTTCACAGTGTATGTTTGAATCCAGGAATACTTTCACATAGCAATATGTTTAGAATCTAGGTTTTTTCCACACAACAGTATGTCCGAATTTACGAGCATTTCACACAGCCGCATGTTTTGAATCTAGACGTATCTTTCACACAGCAGTATGTCTGAATCCAGGAGTATTTTCACAGCAATATGTTCAGATCTAAGTGTATATTTCACACAGAAGTATGTTTGAATCTAGGTGCATTTCTCACACAGCAGTACGCTTTGAATCTAGATGCATTTTCACCTTGTTTGAATCAAGGGGCACGTTCACAAAGCATAGGGTTTGAATCAAAATAAAAATTAAACCAAATGCTTCCGGCTGTTCTCTGAAGTGCCATTAGATTATGCCTGCCGCACCCCAAACTCTTTTGAGAGCCGCTAATGTGTTGAATTGAAGGATAGTTCCGGGACTTTTTTTTTATTGTTCCTACGGTTCGGCCATGTGTTTTTAAGCATAAATCGGTAGATCGTAGAAAACTTTCCTATGGACCTTACCCGACTTTTCGTCCATTAACGCACTCGAAATCAGCCGCCATTTTGTGATAATCCTATCATTTCCCCCCATCGGCCTGGCTCACCTGCGTTTGCGGCACTAAATCAAATCCCCCGCCCCTGAGCCTGACATCAGCAGACGCGTACCGCCCATTTCCCAACGCCAAAGCACATTTCGTGTCAACAATCGCTGCGCCTCAGCTAATGAAGTGTCGCCATGGAAATGGCAGGACGCCTCTTTCCTCAATAAGTATAAACACACCGTTTCACAACACACAGCAGCAGATTTTCGATTCCATTACTCTCTCTGTGTTACTTTGAGTATTCTGCGACTCTTTCTGTGCTCTGGTCAGCTACCTTCGCCGCTTCTAGGCCTTGTGAACACCTGTACCATCTCTGTAAATTATTTTACTTTCTTTACCACACAATGGCTACAATATGCCGTATATGTACGAGCCCGAGTACACCGAGGAGGAACTACTGGAAAGGCAAGCACGCGAAAACCATGGGGATTCGGACGGCAGTTGGGAGGACCAGTCAACGGATGAAGAGCCTGGACCATGTCGCATGGACGGCGTCTCCACCTGGTGCATGTGCAATCATTGCGAGCTAATGCCAACTGAGGAGGAGAACTGCTGCTGCCGTGAAAATTCCGAGTGCTTGGCCTACATTTCGGAAGGCGAGCCAAGTCCGCAATGCATCACCTAGCTGCCAGAGTTCAGGGAAGCCTGCCTCTCACGGACCGTGTTGAGGATGATGATGGTGCTTATGCACGAACTTCGCGGCACTGTTCGTCCGCGTAATCCGAGTAACGAGTAAGAATACTCTGGTTGTGATGTCAGTGATGCCACTACTATTTCATGGTCGTCTCCCACATATAAAATTACATCTACATATCATTCGAACGCATGTAAATTGGTTCCATATTGTGCATTTTCTAGATAGAATTTTTTTCAAAGCAGAATGACATTTTTTACCTGAATCGACATTGATAAGAAAGTTTTGTCATTTCAATACAGTTTGCATCTTTCTTTTTCACAGGTGGTACAGGCTGGTGGCCTATCGTTGCTTCACTTGGTGGCTTCACGGGAGGCTCGGACACCGCGTTCGGAGAGTAATACCTGCCTGTGCGGTACTTGCCATTAGACAACATTTCCCCAGCGACAGTGGACAATACCGCGGATTTTCCCTGGATGTGCTGCAACCGGAACTTTACAATGTGTAATGATTATTATTTATGTTCAATTGAAATTAAGATCTAAAATAAAACCCAACATATATTTTAACAATGGTTGTTTTGATTTTTTAAATGAATCTAGTGTGTCTCCATTGAATAGTCTTCCTGTGCCTTGTCTTGTCACACCACATGTCTCCGGCCAGCATCCTCCCTCACGCTGGCCGCCCACCTTCAATCCACATAACCGTTGAACCCATATGCAGCAGACATACATATGTTATTTTGCGGGTTGGCATCAAGCCTCCCGGCCTTGCCTCCTCCCCCAAAAATACTTACCACACCACTTTGTTCAAGCATTGGCAATAAAAGGCCGTTGGATTTTATTGATACAAAACATGGTTATAGGTAAATAATCAATATGGTTGATCATATTAAATCATCCTTTTGGGCACCGGGTACAGAGATGACCCCCTCTGGCCCGTGCCGCCTTGCCACCACAGGCCAGCCTGCTGCTGACTAACTGCCTAGGCATCCAGGGTCTCCAGGGTGAACTGCACCCATATATTCTCCTGGGAGGGTGAGGTATTTATAAACTCACCCCCCTGCCTTCCATGTACTAGATCCTGAAGCCTGCCTCTTACATGCAGTTAGATGGCCTCTCCTTGGTGAGGCCCTGCGGCAAACGAGTCTTGTCTGCATGACCACCGCCCCAATCCACCCCGCGCCCTATCAAAGGCAGTTCGCACCGGGGTACTTGCGCTGGCAAGTGGAGCTGTCAGGGAGCGATAAAGGCCAAGAGGTGCAAAAGACCATGTACACTTCAAAGTGGTCTATAGAGCATGGGTTGTTGTTCCCATGTCTACCTCCAGACCCCGTGTCTCCTGCCAAGCATCCCCCCTCAAGCTGGACACCCCCCTGCAATCCACATAAGTGTGTCTCCATTCACGAGTCTTCCTGTGTCTTGTCTGCACGACCACCGCCCCAATCCACCCCCCCGCCCTATCAAAGGCAGTTTGCACCGGGGTACTTGCGCTGGCAAGTGGAGCTGTCAGGGAGCGATAAAGGCCAAGAGGTGCCAAAGACCATGTACACTTCAAAGTGGTCTATAGAGCATGGGTTGTTGTTCCCATGTCTATCTCCAGACCCCGTGTCTCCTGCCAAGCATCCCCCCTCACGCTGGACGCCCCCCTGCAAACCTCATAATGCCACGACATATTCACGTCATTCATTCACAAACACACCCCTGTTTCGAATTCTTTATAACCCACTTTATATTTCTAATGAGAACTTCTTTGCGCTTTGCTAGTCAACCCGTGAAGGTGCTGGTTATCTGCTCTTCGTCTCTGTGAACTTCCGTGACCACTTCGAGCAAACTCGTCAGTTTGCAACCTGTGAACTGCTCCCTGTTCTACGACAAGAAACTACTCTGATCCCTGCATCTAACTGTTTGTTCGTCAAGGTAAGGCCATGTACCATAATCATTTTGCGTCCAATTTTTTAATTTATATCTATTTGCTAGTAGTCATCAAATTGCATCCATGTTTTCTTTTCGTTCAAGACAGTACATGCAAGGAACTAGTCACATGTTCTGAGCTTAGTCAAATTATTTTTCTATTTTTTTAAAGTTATTCAAATACTTATCCGCATGTGAATAACGTGTATAGTTCCAAGAACCAAAACGAACCTTGCATTGAACCTTTTATGTGTCATTTAATTTTTTAACACATTGGTATTCATAGAGAATTGTTGATCTTTACTTTTCAGAACTTTCCACAATCCCTGCCTGTTCCATTGGCGGTTGCCCTTCGAAGACCCATAAAAAATCTGAAGGTACTATAATGCATGTTTTCCCTAAGACAATAGATCAGATAAGAGAATGGGTCCGATATTGCGGATATCCACCGTCTGAGCTTGAAAGTAGAGTCCTAGAAGTCTTTGTGGACAAGAGGGGTGATCGATACCGCATCTGCAGCAGGCACTTTAGCTCAGACATGTACTCCACATCATTGCTAATAAAGAAGAACACACCGCGAGCGAAGCGAAAATTGCTCTCAACCGCTATTCCCACTCTATTCGTCCACATCCCTCCACTGGTGAGTCAAGTTTACGGATTTAGCTCTCGGCCTTGCGGTAGTGTGTAGCATTAGCTAACAATAATTTCCCCATTTATGTATCCACTCAATATGAAGGCGGAAGATTCTCCATCCGTGTCGTTATTGCAGTCATCAGCCACTTCAAGCGCCTATCGGGTAATCTTACTTAGCTATTCTGCCACTGACTTGTTTTAGGCATGTAAATCAATAGTTTTAATTTATCGTGTAATTATTTTACCTAATGGTACACCCTAGTACTCGTCCTCTAGTCTTTGTTTTCAGTTATAATTATTGTTATCCAAAATAATGCAAGTACTGTCTTTCAGGTAGATGCTGAGGAGTCCAACGCATTGACGACAACCGTTGATGTCACTCAGATGCTCGAGGTACGTTTCCGGACAGTTCCATCGATGGAGATCATCAGATCTTGCATTCTTGTAGCGTGATTGTTACACACAATGTTTCTTTCGTTTTTAGCCATTGATATGTCCTTCTGTCGTCGCCCTCCTATGTGTCTTCTTTTTTCAATATTGTGTTCATTACTAATGAAAGTCCTATGTTTCAGGGAGTCGATGGAGCATTAGTCCAAGAAGAAGGGGGAGCATGCAGTTACGGGTCGGCGCAATGTTCTACAAGAACATCACCCCTAGTAGTTGATGCAGATCTTTCGGTGGTGACACTTCCAACGATCGAGCAAATCGAATCATATTTAGATATCCATTACTTATTTTAGACAACTGATCATTTGTGCAGGTCTATTTAGATGAGCCGTTGACGCCTGCACAAAGTTTATGTTCTTTTTAACAAAATAGAAAACCATACTAATGCAATTACTGTGTTTCAGGGAGTTGCTGAAGCGTCATCTTCAATAATATCATCAATGGAAGTCTATGCGGAGCCCGAGGTATGGATCTTGACAGTTCCATCTAACTAGATCAACAATGCGTGAATAATTGTCGTTTGAATGTTCTACACAATGCGTTCATTCGTGTTTTGCTATTGAGATGTACGTGGGTATTGGTCCCCAAGTACATTTTGTGTTTTCAATATTATTATACATACTAATGAAAGTTCTATGTTTCAGGGAGTCGATGGAGCGTCAGTGCGTGATGGATGTGCTTATCATGAAAATATAGTCGTTGCAGCGCAAGAGGAAGTGGAGACATGCACACACGAGTCGGAGCAACAGCGTCCTGATGTTGAAGTTCGAGGCAAGAAAGTTTCAAAGAAAAGAAAGCAAAAGAAGGTTAGTGTCCTGGTCACTATATTATGTTGTTTTTCACTGTTTTTAGTTCAATACTGTAAGTTGTGTTTAAACTGAACATCCCTTTTCCAATCTGTCCTCTAGTTGCGAGTGGGTGTACGAACTAGATCTACACAGACAGTGAAGCGAACGAGAGATGTTGCTTGTCAAACCTTTTGGCAGGGACTTGAGACTGGAGATGCATCGTGCCAATGGGAAGAATATGAAGTGATTGACAACGGAGCTATACCACCACCAGCCATTGATAGTGAATGTCCTCCTGGTAGTTCGGATGCAGTCGGAGATCAATTCACAGAATCCACACCCGCAAAAAACTTAGACCGTGAGAAAGTTGAAGAAATTGTTTTATTCACCCATCGCAGGAGAAGGAACAGATGTTGCAATGGAAGAGAATGAAGTGGACGACAATGAAACACCATCAATATCACTGAACATAGCGGAAGATGATATCAGAGATTCTACCTTTCATGTGAGTGACATGTCCTCAACGTTACAGGCCGAACCAGCTGATATGCAGAGTGACAGTATAAGGAAAGAGGCCAAATTCATTGTATTCGATAGTTGTTTGATTGATATTATTATTAGGATGAAATGTGGGCATTCGGTTGGTGGGCAATTATGTGGGGAGCCATTGATTAATGTGACTCGTGCAATTCGAGGCACTAACCTTAAAATACATGCCACCTGTACAAAATATCATCCTTTCTCATGGTCTGCACAACCCATGCTGGGGCAACTGCCAGCAGGCAATCTACTTTGTGCAGCGGCCGCACTTTTTAGTGGTTCAAGTTTTAAAAAGTTAGAGTATTTCTTTCAGTTTGTGGGAATCCATTTCATTGCGAAAACTCAGTTCTACAAATACCAAATTGATTATCTATTTCCAGCCATTAGCGAAGCTTGGCGAATGGAAAAAATGTCTATTGATAGTACATTCGCGGGCAAACGGTTCAGGCTAGCCGGTGATGGACAGTGCGACAGCCCAGGATTTTCAGCCAAGTACTGCACCTACCACTTTCAGGACATGGAAAGTAAGAAAATTGTGAGTTCGGTGGTCGTGCAGGTGTCACAAAGTACATCCTCAGTGGCCATGGAGAAAGTTGGCTTTGTAGCATCATTGCAAGAACTACAATCGCGGGGAATGGTGATCGACCTGATAGCCACGGACAGACACGTTTCAATTGCCAAGACAATGAGAGAAGAGTACAAAAATATAAATCACCAATTTGACGTATGGCATCTTGCAAAAACAATCAATAAAAAAAAGTCGGCTGCAGGTAAAAAAAAAGATATGCAAGGTATTTCACAGTGGTCCAAGTCAATCAGCAACCATCTCTGGTGGAGCTCAAAAACATGTGGAGGGTCGTTGGAAATTCTACTGTAGCAACGTTCACCGCTGGACCACAAACCAACATTTCCACAATTGTGAACATGGCCATTTGTCCACAGAGGAGGCACGGAAGAAGAAGTGGTTGATTCCTTCATCACCCACTCACAAAGCCATTGAAAAGATTGTATTTGATAAAACTATAACAAGAGATTTGAGGGGACTCACGGAATTCTGCCACACAGGAGATTTGGAGGTGTTCCACAATATGTGCCTAAAGTACAGGCCAGAACGATTGCATTTTGGCATGGAGGGCATGATAAATCGGACTCTTCTAGCGGTCTTGGCACATAACCATAATGTTGGCCGTCAACAAAGTAGGACGACCGGAACTTTAGGGACGCTTCGCTACAATAAGGCCTTCACTGAAAGAAGTAAACAAAGGGTGATCAAACCAGTGTTTCAGGATATGCAATATGAGTTTATTGAGAGACTTATTGTTGATGTCCTAGATAGGCACATACATGGAGTTGTGAACGAACCTGTGCAGGGGACAACTGCATTGCCACCCAACATTGCCTCTGTTCCATGTCCACCTAAACCAGAGCTCATTGAGAAATACACATCACGGTTTAAATGATTGTAATTTGATTGTCTGTTCCCTCGAGTCTCCTCATGTTGCAGGCCCATTGAATATGTGTATCTATGTAATGTGTAAATAAAAGTGATTGCTCAGTGTACATGCAATGTGTCTCTCCACCGTTGCCCCTCCCTTCACCGTGCAGTTGTGCGAACCACCCGGGTGTCACCTGTGACTTTGCTCTGGAGTCTCCTCATGTCGCAGGCCCATTGAATATGTGTAGCTATGTATTGTGTAAATAAAAGTGATTGCTCAGTGTACATGCAATGTGTCTATCCAACCTTGTTCATTTGCGCATTAAATTAAACCAAACAGTAATATAAATCATTTTTCAAAAAATATAGAATGTCTCCGTATTTATGGTTCTCTGGGGCTGCAAATGCACGCAGACAAAATGCAAAGATGGAGTGTAAATTTCAAGTCCTGTGAGATGGCCTTACACTGAATGTAGCTAACTAGGAATGTGTGCTCGTTCAAAGTGAAGGTCAGCTGCTTTGATTTTTTGCTCGGGTGCCGGAATGGCCCACGACTCAGTATAAGGTTCTATTGTTATTTGACCTTGACAGGCCGGGACCATCCCGAAAGACTTCTTTTTGGGGGTGTGGTGCAATAACGTAAACGATAATGAATATAATTTCAGAAACGAAAGCCATTTAATGTTCGTTCATTAGAAGAAATAACGTCGGCATAGAAGGAGTGGTATTTCGGGGCTGCCCTACATACAGACACAATGGAAAATGCAAATATAATGTAAGTAACTCTTTAGATGAGTTTATACCGCAATTTAATTACTATACAGTAGCTTTAAAGACGGGTTAAGTTGTACTTGTTCGTTCTATGTGGCATATTGTTTTGTACCGCGCACTATCTTGAGGAGAACCATCTCCTTTTACGGAAGCACCTCAAAACCTT
Organism: Ambystoma mexicanum; assembly: GCF_040938575.1. Lineage (NCBI taxonomy): Eukaryota > Metazoa > Chordata > Amphibia > Caudata > Ambystomatidae > Ambystoma > Ambystoma mexicanum. The sequence goes on along the minus strand of NC_090927.1, from coordinate 534,512,104 downwards.
CCTCTTTGCTTCTGCTTTCTCTCTCCCTCTCCCCTGCTACAACTGGTCCACTGTCTGCGACCTCGGTCCTGGGCCCTTCCACTCTCCACCTGCACTGCCTCCCTGTCAACCCCTGCACTGGGGGACTGTCTCAGTATCCTACAGCCCCCCCTTCCCAGCACTTGTTCTGCACTTACTTTGCACTCGCCACCAGCTGGCCCTATGTATTTATTATTTTATGCTACTTACCTTGTACTCCACTTCCCCCCTCCCCTTCCCCTTGCACTTTTACCTTCCCCCTACCCCTGCACTTGTGCGATCTGAATGACACCTGGCCTAGTAGGATCGTTGTCTGTCTTCTCCTTGTTCCCCCCCTCCCTACCTCGCCACGCCTTGAAACACTTGTGTATAGGCGCGTTGCAAATGCCATATTATATCATATCAGTGACGAAGTGGTCCACTTGCGCTCAGGCGGCTCTGAAAAAGGCGGAGGAGAGGGGGTGGGTTACTGGAAATGACGTATAATACCCAGTTGCACTGTCCTAGCTATGAAATAATTTCCCGACCTAATATATAAAATGAATAATTTTAATAAAGATCTGATGGTGAGACTAATTTCATTTTTTATGTTTTTAAAACAGGTACATCCTTCATTATTGTATGTGTCACGAGTACCAGACACCGGCGGATGGCTTTTACAACCGCCAGTTGCTTCTCCGCGTGAACAACGTTACCACCCTGACCATTTTATGGGACGATCGCCAAGTACAAGTATGCCCTTGCGCGGTACTAATGGCTAGATGCAACATACATACCGTTGTGGTGGCCTAGTGCCTCGTTGTTGGAACAGCCATGCGATTATCAGTGCGACCGAAGAGCTTATTTTATCGTAAACCAACACCCTGTGTACTGCACACGAACATCGCTTGCCTCAAGACGAACTATTTTGGATCGAGAGCAAAGAAAAATGCAAATCGCTGAATATTCTCTAAACATTTGATGTCAAATAAATGTACTTTACCAAATTTACAATCTTGCGGTTTGATTTAAAAGTACAGTTTCATATTCCGAATTGTGGCGCGCTGTGTTGTGAGCTGATCTGTGTTGGTTTCCGGGTTCTGTGTGGAGTCGCGTAGAAGACGCCTGGGCGCGTTTGCCTATGCAGCACAGTCACGTCACGGATAGAGGCGGGGAATATGAATGTTTTGATAAAGTCTGTTTCTGGGCCGGGGGATATGATTTAGTGCCGCAAACGCAGGTGAGCCAGGTCGATGGGGGGAAATGATAGGATTATCACAAAATGGCGGCTGATTTCGAGTGCGTTAATGGACGAAAAGTCGGGTAAGGTCCATAGGAAAGTTTTCTACGATCTACCGATTTATGCTTAAAAACACATGGCCGAACCGTAGGAACAATAAAAAAAAAGTCCCGGAACTATCCTTTAAGAAGTTTGCTGCTGACTTCAATTGAGAAATTAGATGAATGTGATGCCAATGTCCTTGAACCCACTAACAAACCTCACATTTTCTGCTTACTCACCCTAAAACACAGAACAACATACTACATACCGCTTCCTCAACCAAACCTAAGGCCATCACAAACCAGCACGCATTACACGCAAACCCGAACAAGAAACTTAGCCAACCACAGCAACTGCTTTCACGCCAACACACCAAGCAAAACATTACAACCACCAAACAACACAAACCAGCACACAGTGACAGATTTTTCCAAACTGATGCTACCAACAGCATATCAAGGCTCCTCGCGCTTTCCCTCGAAATCCCAATAGTAAAGCCTCCCCCAGCCCTCCTTCCTTTTCAGATCTGCCAGAATGCCAAGAGACCGCGCAAGTGGCAGCAGTGCATGATAGACGACCACATAGCATAACATAACATAACCCGTGAGCAAGGATGTAAGTTGGCAGCACACTCTTAAACCAGGCATTTACGTTTATTTACAATGAAAATGGTCCATCTGGGACATATCTTGTCCCATCATAATGGAAAGGAAATGACACCATACTAAAATGACAAATATATATTTGAAAATGTAAAACAACCTTTTAGAAATCTGCGAGAATACATCAGGGTTAAGGGTCATTCAGACTTCAGCAGATTGTTTTAAGACATACGGCAGAGGACGTTAACACCTCCAACAGTGGTATTTCTTAAACTCCCCCATTTCACAGTTTGTTGTGGCAAAGGTCACATTTCTGGAATACCTCCAGAGATACTTCAGAAATACCACCTCCACCAGTGGAAACCTAAAAAGGTATTTTTAAAACATTTTTTCACCATTTCCACAAAATCAGTTAAGTGCAGTAGTGGTCCGTACCAATACTGTACATGTTCCTATGCTCAAACGTGTCAATTCTGACCCTTTTTTTAATTGCATGGGTAAAGCGGTGAGAAGGGGGGGGCATCAAATGGGTCCACCTTTTCAGCCATTTATCATGTCCCTTTGGTAAAAGCATGTTTCACTGTATTGCAGGGAAGCTCATGCTTTATACAGTAACACATTTTCGAAAGAAAATTGGGGACAATTTGAAATTTTTACCTGTGGAGGTGAAAATAGGTGGATTCTTGGCAGAAAAAACACCTAAAATGCTGCTGGCTGTATTCACATGGAGTACCGATGGTGGTATGTGATCAAACCCTGAATTAGGCAGAGGGTAAAATAAGCAGTGCCTTAAGTGGCACTACAAATCGAGCCGGGGCCCATCGAGGGGGCGTGGCCTAACAACGGGGTCTTGATGGGCCGTTAGGCCACGCCCCCTTGACGAGCCCCGGCTCAATGGGCTACTGGCACCCCTGTCAGGCAGCCTTTTGTAGAGATTAGCACCCTCTCCCCTATGGGGGAGAGGGTGCTGATCTCTGCATTTATTTTGTATAGGCTTGCCTGGCAGGGGACAGCGCCTCGCCTATTCAGCCTTAATGGTGGTGCTGCCCCTCGCCAGCTGGGGAGGGGCAGCGTCACCATTAAGGCTGAAAGGGTGAGGCCACTGGAAGCAGAGGCCTTTTTCCTAAAGACTGAAACTCCCGCGAATCCGTGGGAGCTTCAGTATTTAGAAAGCAAGGCCTCTGCTTCCAGCGGCCTCACGTTTCTCCATAATGGTGGCGCCGGCCCACGTGCATCCCTTGATTAAAGGGATGCCTCGCAGGTGCGGCGCCACCATTATAGCTGAAAGGCATTTTTTTCTGAAGCCTGAAGCTCTTGCACACGAGCGAGAGCTTCAGGCTGTAGAAAAAAATGCCTTTCGTGTAGTGGCCGGGGCTGCCCGGGGAGATTAGTGGGCCCCGGCAGGGCCCCGCCTCAAAACGAAATTTCGGAGCCTGCCGGGGCCCAGCCCCGGCAGGCCCCGGCCCACTTAAAGCCCTGAAAATAAGTGATATTTGCCAAATACCATTGATTTTACCATCACCACCAAAGTCTGAATGACTCCCTTAGTTTACTTTCAATCCTGCCTCGGATGAAAAGCATACCGGAAGAATTAGGTGAAAAGAAATCTCTAAAGTGTACTTCTCTTGTATTGTTCCGATGGGATGTTCACCCATAACTTGCCGTTACATTCTGGTTTCTGTAATCTGGTCTCAACCGCGCCCGGCGCAGCCTAGTTTCCATGCACCGCACCTCGTGTTCAAAGTCCCCCGTTTGCTAGAATCATGCGCGCCACTTTGGTTCTTGCTGCTCGGTTGTGGCCTTTTTCAGTCTTTGTGTCTGTGTCTGTCCGTGAATGAATTTGCCTTGCGCTTATGTATGCTGGAAGTAGTTGATGTGTACCCCTGGCAGACATGGAATGCAGTGAATGCAACCTAAACCACACTTTGGATCAAGTCTGATGAAGGCAGAGCAGGGGCCAGATTACAGAAACTTTGCAGTGGTGCAAGTAAAAGTTTGCACGGTATTAGCACCAGGGCAAAGTTTGCCCTATTTCTTAAAAAAAACGGGGACATATTAGAAAACGTGTCCACCATGACAAGTGCAGTTTGGCATGGCATAATTAACAGGGCACTAAGTGCCCAGGTGCAAAAAAAGATAGATTTTCAGTGGATTTTTACCCCCATGCAAAGGTTCTGTAATCTGGCCTCATGTGGTCTTCAGACACTGTCATGGCCGCTGTCAGCCCGGGCACTTTCAGAGTGTATTTTTGTATTCTTATCACAGCAAAACTGGTCAGTGCACCAGTGCCACTTTGTCTAGCCCAGCTGATAAGTCAGCATACACAATGTTGGTTAAGGGTTACACTACACCAGATAAACACAATTCAATGATTTAAACGTGCGTGTTCAAATGTGAATCTCATTTGCGCGGAATTCATGCACGCGATAGATGGCAGGAAAAAGTTACATTGCTACATATTATTTTATACTCATTAGCAGCGCAAGACAGGCCATGCTTTATGCCTGCATCACAGCAATATATTCGAAATTTGGGGCCCGATTCATGGAATATTTGCCCGTTTCAAAGTGAATTTGCACTGCTGAAAAGTGACTTTGCACTGCCAGCACAAACCCTGATTCATGAAACTGTGAAAAGTGTATTTTTGCAGTGCAAAGTCCGGGCTTTGCCCGGCAAAAATATACTTCACACAGTGCAAGTTCACTTTTCAGCAGTGCAAATTCACTTTGAACCGGACAAATATTCCATGAATCGGGCCCTTGATCTTCGACGTCTTAATGCTAGAGTTGAATAACTACACTGACGGGTAAAAAGAGTAACTTCAGTGATGGAGGAAGTCGCTTCTATCAGATGCTTTATCTGAAGGAGAAGAGTTTGACTCTCAACTTGAAATGCACCCACTCTGCTAATGTCCTGGTTATCTGTGTATCTGTGAATGAACTTTATTAAAGCGCAAACCTTGAAGCTTTCACTTAGAATTATGGAACTCTACTAAAAACAATTATAATTTGTAGTTTTGAACAAGAGCAAGCAATTTGTTTGCATAACTTATTAAGCAAAGTCGGGGTTCTATTAATAGCACAGGGTGAGTATTATGCATCACTCTCTTCTCTTCAGTTTATCCAGCGGTAAGAATGTGTATGCACAAGAAAAAAAGAACACACGTCTTCCCCCAACTACAAGTCCCATAATCCTCCGTAGTGTGCTCTATGTACCACAGCTCTGTAAGGAATCCTTGCTGCTGCAGAATCATTTCACGAGCGTCATCTAGGGTGACCAGATGTCCTTGTTTTGGCGGTACTGTCCGGGTATTTGCAGCTCCGTCCTGGGGTCCCGAGACTTTTTTAAGTTTAAAAACCCCGCCCTGGGATTTGGGGATCTGGTGGATACCATCCCAGTTTTTGGCAAGATATCATGATTTTTCCACCAGTTTGCCAAAAAACCAGGATGGTATCCAACCGATCCCCAATTTGGGAGGGGGGGGCGCACTGATCACCAGGGGACAAGGGGGTGCCCCTCTGTCCCCCACCCTGGCTCTGCCACTGGTGAACTGGGAAGACTGCCAGCTTCAGTAAAATGTGGTCGGCACTCGAATTGCTGTCGTTACTGTATTTGCTTAAGTAACCTCTCTCCTCCTCCTCGTTCTCCTCCTCCTCCTCCTCCCCACAGCACTTCCAGCATTCCTTAGTACTGTTTGGCTGCTCTCACGCACTCACTGTTGAAAGGCGAACTCGAACACCATTTATATTTGGGGGGTCTGGGCATTCATCAGAGATAATAAGTCAGTTTGTTGTGTTTTAGAAAACCTTACAGGGCTCACACTGTGGAAAGTGGTGTAGATATGTTCTGTGTCCTTATCGGACTGTCTTTGTGAGTGACAGATGTGAGAGCACGCCTAATGCCTGATATGGGGCGAAGGAGGGGCACACGAAGAAGTTCTTGGCACTTCAGCCAACATGGATAAGTACTTAATGGCCCTCGATATATGAAAATCCCTCAGTTTTATCGATTGCATTATCAGACATTTCTCTAAAAAATATTACTAGGGAGAACATTTATTTTCCAAGGTAAGTTTTCAATGGGTAGGGCGCCCAACATCGTAAAGAGAGACCGGTTTTACAACTTTTAATTACATTATAACTTTGGTTTGCGTTTGGATTTGTTTGGGATTTTAAATTAGGGTTGATTAACGGAGCCCACATCAAATGGCGAACCCCAAGCTGCTTCTTCTCAACCCTGCCTTCCTGACCTCTGCACCGTGAAGTGAACTGCTCAGACATTCTCTGCCGGAATCCAAACCGAGCAGGCGGAACGCAGTGAATTTTATTCCATTATTAATACATTTTTTTGCAATATTTTATCAAATCATTTTTTTGTCCAAATAACATCTGATTTGAGCAGTGGGACAACATTTGCAGTAATTCAGAAAATATCTTACTGGATACAGAAACACTTGTAATATTAGTCAATGTGCATATTTTAATCTTAACAGATTTCAGAACTTGGAGGCAAATAGGCATAAGTTTGTAGCAGAAGGGAAGAATGGTCGATTTTGTTGGAGATTCTGAATGGTGGTTAAAAGTATTTTAACATTTTAAATAGTCTAATCTAAGTAGATTCGTCCTCTGAAAATGACACTGCATTCTTGCAAATCTTTACAGATTTATGTAATTGGGATGTGCAACAATCAGATATTAACTTGCTCTGTGTTTGTATTTTTTTATGTATGTAGAAGGATTTGAGACCTAGAGAATAGTCTCACCACACTTGTTAGGTTTTGGTTAAAAGTACCACTTAAATAGCAAAACTATTGAACTATTGGCACCAGAGAGCTACAGGGGAGAAAATGACGCATGAGGAAGGACACAGCCTGTCAGCGTCTTTCTGTTAAGAACTCATTGTGCTACAGCACCTTGAAGCATCTCATGTTCTAGATGGAACTACCAATAATGATCTCAGACCAAAATAACCAGACAAACTCAAAGAATATGCCAAAGTACTATCAGCATAGAATAAAGTAGGGCAATCTGACAGACAACAAACTGTAGTTCACACACCCACACCCAAATCTGATTATACAAAGGTTTTATACCTCAATATGCATCATCTATGACATCATCTTACGTGTCAAACTTTAAAACCTATGGAATGTATGGAATGAAGGGATTGTTTAAGGGAACATATGTACCTATAGTATGTATAAGTGTCAATAACATCATTGGCTGCCCCTTATCTGTTAGGAACGCCTTGAACCACCTCTAAATACATATACTGATTATAGTGAAGAAATGTCAGCAGGTTGGTCTTTGCAACATTGTATAACATGTTGCTACATAGACACTCTGCTGATTGGTTGGCATGCTTTCCCAACCTTGGACTTTCGACTCGTTAGCGGCACGTAAGGAAACTGGAACCGAGGTGCCGAGTGTAACGCCAGACTACTCCCCACTTTCCCAATTAGTCCATCATCTCTCATCGGTCTGGCTCTAAGCCAAGGCTTTTCCTTTTTATTTGACCTTGCAGCCTGTTCTTCATTCTGGGACTTTTAAGGGAGTGTAGTCACACCATTATCTTCGTCTGGAGCTTAAAGGAATGGTTCGGTCAAAATATTTTATTGTCCCTACGGGTCGGCCATGTGTTTTTAAGCTTAAGTCGCACGATTTTAGAAACATTTCCTATGGACCTTACCCGAGTTTTCGTCCATTAAACGCACGCGAAAACAGGCACTAGGGCGCTGCCATTTTGTGATAATCCTATCACTTGCCCCATCGCCCTGGCTGACCTGCTTTTGTGGCACTAAATCATATCCCTCGCCCCTGAGCCTGTCATCAGCAGACACGTACCGCCCATTTCACAACGCCAAAGCACGTCTCGTGTCAACAATCGCGGCGCTTGAGCTAATGACGTTTCGCCATGGAAACGGCAGGAAGCCTCTTTACTCAATAAGTATAAACAGACTGTTTCACAACACACAGCAGCAGATTTTCGATTCCATTACTCTCTCTGTGTTACTTTGAGTATTCTGTGACTCGCTTCTGTGCTCTGGTCAGCTACCTTTGCCGCTTGTAGCCCGTGTGAACACCTGTACCATCGCTATAAATTATTTTAGTTTGTTTACCACACAATGGCTACAATAATGCCCTACATGTACGAGCCTGAGTATACCGAGGAGGAACTACTGGAAAGGGAAACACGTGAAAACGATGGGGCTTCGGACGGCTGTTGGCAGGACGAATCAACGGATGAAGACACTGGACCTAGTAGCATGGACGGTGTTTCCACCTTCTGCACATGCAATCAGTGCAAGCTAATGCTAACCGAGGAGGAGAACTGCTGCTGCTGTGAAAACTCGGGATGCGTGGCCTACATCTCGGAAGGCGAGCCACGACCGCAATGCATCACCGAGCGGCCAGACTTCAGGGCAGCCTGCCTCACACGGTCCGTGTTGAGGATAATGATGGTGCTTATGCACAAACTTCGTGCAACTGTTCGTCCTCGTAATCCGAGTAACAAGTAAGTATACTCTGCTTGTGATGCCACTCCTATTTCATGGTCTTCTACTATATCCAAAATTACATATACATATCATGTTAGCGCATGAAAGTCGTTCAATAGTGTGCAGTCTCTAGATAGCATTTGTCCAAGCAGAATGCCATTAGTTCCAAGAATTGTCATTGACAACAAACGTTTAATAAACTTATCTTGTTCATTTAAAAACAGTTTGTATCATTCTTTTTCACAGGTGGTATCGGCTGGTGGCCTATCGTTCCTTTACATGGTGGCTTCACGGGAGGCTTGGACACCGCGTTCGAAGAGTAATACCCGCCTGTGCCGTTCGTGCCATAAGAGAAACTTTCCCGAGTGACAGCGGTCAGTACAGGGGATTTTCCCTCGCTGTGCTGCAACCTGACCTGTACAATGTGTAAACTCTTGTATTTTTGTGCCATCTAAATAAGATACAAAATAAAACACCACATATATTTCAACAACGGTTGTTTCGATCTTTTAAATGAATGAAGTGTGTCTCCATTCAAGGATGGACGTCAGACATCTGTGCTCCGAATGGGTGAAGGTCAGGTCGCTGTGAAGCGGGGTGGTCACTATCTAAGCTAACATAATATATTCTCAATAATGCATGCATTAAGTAACACTTGTTCAAAGTCTTTCAGTAGGTTACGTCTCTATAAAAGTCCCACATATATCTATACTATCAATTAACACACTGGTTGAAGTGTGCTTCTGTGCTCACAAGAATCTCCAGTATGTGTCATTTGTTATTCATAGGCAACGATATACTGTGGTAGGGGTCTAATGTTAGTTGGGGAATCTGCTAGGTGGGCATCATGGCGTGGTCAGTGGTCTGGCACATGAAGAGAATACCTTGCAGGGACACAGGGTCAGAATGGCAGTAAGTTTCCAATGGCGCGGGTGCGTGGGCAAGGACACGTTTGTGGAGATGAACGAGCTATGTGCTTAGTTCAGGCTGGTTCACATGCAGGACAGTGATCTCAGAGGAAGATTGATATGTTACATTTATTAGCTGTTGTAAATAACTCCGGAGTTTTCCAGTCAGAGTGGGAACGAGGGTGGGGGCCATGTGCTCTGCGCGCTGTACTATCGCAGTGACGCCTGGTCATCAAGATGGAGTCGAAAGGGGGTACAAAAATGGATGCCCCGTGTCCTGCTCAGTGGTCCCATCGACGCAAATGTCAACCAAAGTTAACATCACATGGGGCGAACCCACTACTGGAGGCACTTGGTCCGAGTTTCTACTGAGAAGTAAAGAATGAGAGGGGCCTGATGGCCCCTCGCTCCCACACACTTGCCTGCACGCCCACCGGCCCATCCATCCACCCCCCCCTATCAAAGGCATTTCGCACCCGTGGATGAGCACTGCCATGGTGTGCTGTTAGGGGCGATAACGGCCAAGGTGCCAAACACCACGTACACTTCAAAAGGTATCCCACACCAAAGGGGCAATCGCTCACATGGCCTCCTCAGACCCCGTGTCTCCAGGCAGGCCTCCCCTGAGTCAGGCCGCCCCCCTGCAATCCACATAAGTGTGTCTCCATTCAGCAGTCTTCCTGTGCCTTGTCTGCACGCCCACCGGCCCATCCATCCACCCCCATCCCCTATCAAAGGCATTTCGCACCCGTGTATGAGCGCTGCCATGGTGTGCTGTCAGGGGCGATAACGGCCAAGGTGCCAAACACCATGTACACTGCAAAAGGTATCCCACGCCAAAGGGGCAATCGCTCACATGGCCTCCCCAGACCCCGTGTCTCCAGGCAGGCCTGCGCTGAGGCAGGCCGCCCCCCTGCAATCCACATAAGTGTGTCTCCATTCAGCAGTCTTCCTGTGCCTTGTCTGCACGCCCACCGGCCCATCCATCCACCCCCCTCCCCTATCAAAGGCATTTCGCACCCATGGATGAGCGCTGCCATGGTGTGCTGTCAGGGGCGATAACGGCCAAGGTGCCAAACACCATGTACACTTCAAAAGGTATCCCACGCCAAAGGGGCAATCGCTCACATGGCCTCCTCAGACCCCGTGTCTCCAGGCAGGCCAAGCCTGACGCTGGCCGCCCCCCTGCAAACCACATAATACCACGACATACACACGTCATTCATTCACAAACACACCCCTGTTTCTAATACTTTATAAACCACTTGATATGTCTCATGAGAACATCTTTGTGCTTTGCAAGTCAACTCCTGAACGTTCTACCTGAGAAGCACTGAGATCTATGCTAATCTGCTCGTCGTCGTGCCATCTGTGACCACTTCGAGCAAACTCGTCAGTGTGCTACCTGTGGCCATCTACCTGTTCTCCTGCAACACACTGCTTGGCCTGCTGAATCCAACTGTTTGTTGGTCAAGGTAAGGCCATGTATCCTAGTCATATTTCGGTCATTTTTAAATTTCTATCTATTTGCGATTAGAGCACCCAATAGTGCTATGTTCATTTGGCTCATTGCTATTGACTTGAGTTTCAATTGTTATGCTATCGATAGATCTATTTATTTTCATCTGTGTCAATTGTCATCAAATTGCATCCTTGGGGGGTTCAGTCTATAATGTAAGCATGTTTCCTTCTCATGCAAGACAGAACATCCAAGGGACGAGTCACATGTTCAGAGTTTAGTCACATCATTTACAAATTTCTGAAACGTATGCAAACACTAAGCCGCACATGATGAACTGGTATAGTTCCGGCGAGTAAAACAAACTTTGCATTGAACATTGTATGGTTCATTTACTTTTGTATCACATTTTTATTCATCAAGATTGTTTAATAATGTTGATATTTACTTTTCAGAATTTTCAACAATGCCTGCTTGTTCGATTAGTGGTTGCCCTTCGAAGACCCATGCTAAATCTGAAGGCACTACAATGCATGTATTCCCGAAAACTGTTGATTGCATAAGAGAATGGGTCAGACATTGCGGATATCCACTGCATGAGCTTGAAAGTAGAGTCCAACAAGTCTTTGAGGACAAGAGGGGTGATCGATACCGCATCTGCAGCCGGCACTTTCCCTCGAACATGTATGCCACATCTTGGGTAACAAAGAAGAAAAAACGACGAACGACACGAAAATTGCTCGCAAACACTATTCCCACTCTATTCGTCCACATTCCGAACACTGGTGGGTCAAGTGTCCGTTTTTAGCTTTAGGCCTTGCGGTAGTGTGTAGTTAGCTGAATGGATTCATTGATATTTTAGGTGTTGTTTCCAATTTGTAATACTTTCGACATTGATATGAGTATATAGCTTTTTGAATAATGACATTTATCAATATATTATTTTTAGATTTCATAACCCACAAACGAAATCTATATATGGGCACAGGGGACTGTGCTATATTGCGCATTTTCAAATGCATTACTCAAGTATTCTGTCTCCTTACATGGCAATTTTAAATATTGGCATTTCATTATCAAACAATAATTTACCTTTACAACTGCTTGACTATTCCTTGAATCTAAAGCAAGAACATTCTACTTCTGTGACATGCTCGCAGTTATCAACCACTTCTAGCGCGTATCAGGTAATCTTACTTGGCTATTCCGCTACAGACTTGTTTTATGCATGTCAAGTAATAGTTTTTATGTATCGAGTGATTATTTTACCAATTGTTTGGTTAGTGCTTTCCAATTGATATACACCTTAGTTGTCGTCGCCTGGTGTTTGTTTTCAGTTATAATTAGTGTTATCCATACTAATGCAAGTACTGTCTTTCAGGGAGATGCTGAAGCGTCCACCACATTGACAACAGCCCTAGATGTTCTTCAGCAGCACGAGGTATGGATACTGACAGCTCCATCGACCGTGATCATCAGGACTGGAACACTTGTCGTTTGTTCTACACCATGTTTCATTCATGGCTAGCCATTGATATGAACGTGTGCGGTCGACCCAAGTGTGTGTTATGTTTTCAATATTGTAATCCTTACTAATGCAAATACTATGTTTCAGGCAGTTGTCAACCCCCGCACTTGATGCAGAGCCTGACATTCAAGTAATTCCAGGGGAAGTGGAAGCGGGACCATGCGGATACGAATCGGCGCAACAGCTTTCGGAAGTGTGCACTACATTTACAGCATCCCGAGATATTCTTCAGCAGCACGAGGTATGGATACTGACAGCTCCATCGAGCGTGATCATATAACGTGATTCCATTTGCTATACTTTCTTCCCTATTAATGCAAGTACTGTGTTTCAGGGAGACGATGGAGCTTCCACTACAATCACAACATCCCATTTAGATGATGCAGATGTAAAGAAATTGGATAAATAAGTCAATTAAATCTGATCATATTTAAATATTCCATGATTCTTTTAGACAAAGCATCATTTGTGGTTATCTATTTATATGTACCTGTGCCGTCGACCCCAAGTGTGTGTATGTTTACAATATTGAAAACCATACTAACGCAAGTACTGTGTTTCAGGGAGTTGCTAATGCATCCTCTCCAATACAATCATTCATGGCAGTCCATGCAGAGCCAGAGGTATGGATACTGACTTCCATCGAACTAGGTCATCAGAGCTTGAATACTTGTCGTTTGATTGTTCTACACAATGTTTAAATCGTGTTTAGCTATTGAGATGTACCTGTGTGTTCGTCCTCACGTGTGTTTTATGCTAACAATATTGTGATACATAGTAATGAAAGTACTGTGTTTCAGGGAGTCGATGGAGCCTCAATCCGTGCTGTCTATGCGGATACAGACAATATAGTCGTTGCAGCGCAACAGGAAAGGAAGAGATGCAGAAACAAATCGGATCTACAGCGTGCAGATGTTGAAGGTCGAGTCAAAAAAGTTGCAAAGAAAAGAAACAAAAATAAGGTTAGTTACAACCAGTTCATAACTTTAGAAATCTTTTTGTGCTGGGGACTATTTTTCCAATCTGTCCTCTAGTTACCCGTGGGTGTACGAACTATACATACACAGACAGTGAAGCAAATGAGAGATGTTGCTTGCCAGACCATTTACACTATGGAGGAACTATTAATTCAGACGCCGCGTGTTGAGACTAGAGATGCTCATGTCCAATGGCCAGAACATGAAATGAATGTGTCCGGAGAATCCAGTAAAGTTGTAATGGACCATTGCTACAGTGAGACTGCAACACCACAAGAAGATGATACTGAATGTATTGAAGATAGCTCTGAAGTAGTCGCATATCAATTCACACAATCTACACCCGCCAAAAAAATGCCACCCAGAAAGCTGTCGACAATGTTGTGTTCTCCCATCAATGTTGAAGTAACAGATGTTGAAATGACAGAGAATGAACCAGCAGCAGCATTCACCGATGCATCAGAACCTGATATCGGCAATATTTCTTTCAATGCTGCTGATATGTCCTCAACGATGCAGTCCGAAACAAGTGTGATCCCGGATGACAGTCTAATGAAAGAGGGCAAATACATAGTATTCGACAGTTGTTTGATTGATATTATAAGTATGCTGAAATGCGGGCATTCCGTCAGAGGGAAAGTATGTCGGAAGCCATTGATTCATGTGACTCGTCAAAAACAAGGCAGTAACGTCACAATACATGCCGCCTGTAGATTAAATCATACGTTCTCATGGTCTGCACAACCGATGCTGGGGAAACTGCCAGCAGGCAATCTACTGTGTGCAGCTGCATCACTTTTTAGTGGCTCCAGTTTTAGAAAATTAAAGTCTTTCTTTCAGTTTGTGGGACTCCATTTCATTTCTAAAACAATTGTCTCTAGCAAGTACATTTGAAGGCAAACGATTCAGGCTAGCCGGCGATGGACAGTGCGACAGCCCTGGATTTTCTGCCAAGTACTGCACCTACCACTTTCAGGACATGGGTAGTAAGAAAATTGTGAGTTCGGTGGTCGTGCAATGTGTCCCAATGTAAATCCACAGTGGCCATGGAGAAACTAGGATTTATAAAATCAGTGGAATATCTACAATCGAGGGGAATGCACATCGACCTCATAGCCATGGACAGACACGTTTCAATTGCCAAGACAATGAGAGAGCAGTTCCCACATATTAAACATCAATTTGATGTATGGCATCTTGCTAAATCAATCAATAAGAAAAGCTCGGCTGCAGGGAAAAAAAAAGGTTTGGAAAGTATTTCACAGTGGTCGCAGTCTATCAGCAACCATCTTTGGTGGAGCTCCAAAACTTGTGAAGGGTTAGTGGAAATCCTACTTGAAAAATGGTGGTCACTGATGCACCACTGTACCAACGTTCACCGCTGGACAGAAAACCTACATTTCCACCAATGTGAAGAGGAGGCACGGAAGAAGAAGTGGTTGGTTCCATCTTCACCCACACACAAAGCCATTGAGAAGATTGTTTTCGATAAAACTCTATCAAGAGATTTGAGGGGGCTGACAGAATTCTGTCACACAGGAGGTTATGTGCCTAAAGTACAGGCCAAAGCGCTTGCATTTCAGCATGCAGGACATGAAATATAGGACTCTACTTGCGGTCTTGGCCCATAACGAGAATGTGTGCCGTGAACAATCTAGAACTACAGGTAATGTAGGGATGCTTCGCTACACTACGGCCTTTGCAAAAAGAAGTAAGCAATGGGTGATCAAACCAGTCTATGAGGAAATGGAGTTTGACTTTGTTAAAGGCCTTATTGTTGCTGTACTCGAGAAGCACAGATATGGAATTTTGACCGTTTCTGTGCAGAGCACTGATGCATTGCCACCAAACATTGCCACTGTGCCATGTCCACCCAAAGAAGAACTCGTTGTGAAGTACAAATCCCAGTTTAAATCATTATAATCTGATTGTCTTTTTGTAAAAAAATGTTATTGTACAGTGTACATACAAAGTATGCATACCCTAACCCCTACCTTCACCATCCTGAGTTGCGAACAACCTGGGTGTCATCTTTAACTTCTTTCTCTATTCACCTCATATCGCTGACCTTGTCAATATGTGTATGTATATATTTTTGTTGATGTAACTAAGTTTCGCAATCTCATGTAAATGCTGCACACTGTTAACCCAGGGGAGGCTTGCGTATTGCAAATAATAAAACAAACAAACAATAAATCTCACTTTCAACTCAACTCCTCTGGTACTTTATACTTTCCCTGACCTTCCCCCAAAAAGTCAATATCCCCATAGTTATGGTTCTGTAGGGCTGCAAAGCTCGCAGACAACGAGGACAAAATTGGGGGCCTTAGAACGCGCCAAGCGAGCCGTTGCAGATGGGAGAGAAGCCAGTTCGCATTTGCACATTGAGGCCCAGTACATAGATGGATTCGAAAATTCAAGTTCTCACAGATGGCTTTACTACGGGATGTTGCAAAGTAAGAATGTATGCTCATTTCGAGTGAAGGTCAGCGGCTTTGATTTTCAGCTCGCGTCCTGAAGAGGCCCACGACTTGCACTGGTAGTATAAGGTACTATTGTTTTTTGACCTTGAGAGACAGGGACCATGCCGAAAGGACTTCATTTGAAGGAGGTGGGCAATAACGTAAGAGACGATAAGGCAGAAAAATCGGAAACTAGACTGAGTTTCATGTTAGTTCAGTATACGAAAAAATCGTTGTCACAAGCACAGTGGGATTTACGGACTGCATTACGAAGAGACACAATGGAAATTGCAAATATAATATAAGTAACTCTTTAGATGCTATTGTACCGGAACGAAGAATTAATGAATGGATGAATGAATGAATGAATGAAGAGCAAGTAAAACGTTTGTGGGATCGTCTTTGTACCGGGCACATGGGCATGCAGGTCCACATTCCACATGCATGTAGACAAACAGTCGTTTCTCATTGTGTGTCAACCTCGATTTATTTCGTTAGTTTTCGCATTGATTTTAGAGCCAAACATTCTCCATTGTACTATCCTTGCAAGCAAATAGTTTCTGATCGGTCGTAATAAATAAAATGAATAATAGTAATAAAAATTGGCTGGCGAGACTATTTCTAATTTTTATGTTTTCAAAACAGGTATATCCTACCCTACTGCTATGGCCACCAGTTTCAGACCCCGGCAGATGGTTTTTTCAACCGCCAGCTGCAGCTCCTCGTAAACAACTGCACCACTTTGACGATCCTACGCGGTACTAGCGGCTAGAAGCAACATATCAACCTTTATGCTGGCCTAGTGCCTAGTTGATGTAACAGCCTTGCGGTTCACCGTGCAACCAAAGTGCTTCTTTTAACGAAAACCAACACCCTGTGTACCATAAAGGAACAGCGCATGACTCACGATAAACATTTACGGATTTGCGGATCGAGAGAAAAGAAAAAAAATCACATTCCGATTTAATATGCAAATTGATGAATATTCTATAAACATTTAATGTCAAATAAATGTACTTTACCAAATGTACCGTGTTGCTGTTTGATTTTAAAGTACAGTTTCATATTCCGAATTGTGGCGTGCTGTGTTGTGAGTTGATCTGTGTTGGTTTCCGGGTTCTGTGTGAAGTCGCGTAGAAGACGACTGGGCGCGTTTGCCTACGCAGCACAGTAACGTCACGGAGAGAGGTGGGGAATATGAATGTTTTGATAATGTCACGCTCAGGGACGGAGGATATGATTTAGTGCTGCAAAAGCAGGTCAGCCAGGGCGATGGGGCAAGTGATAGGATTATCACAAAATGGCAGCGCCCTGGTGCCTGTTTTCGCATGCGTTTAATGGACGAAAACTCGGGTAAGGTCCATAGGAAATGTTTCTAAAATCGTGTGACTTAGGCTTAAAAACACGTGGCCGACCCATAGGGACAATAACATTTTTTGACCGAACCACACCTTTAATGAATAGCCCTTGTTTTCGACTTATGAATCACGTGTGAGGAGACCATGAATTTGTCCCTTTCGACCTTCTATTTACTGCTAGTTGATTCAATTATACTGGGTGCCATTGCACCTCTCGGTCTCTAGAGACTTGCTCACCCCACCTTGCATAGACCTTTCACAACTTTAATTGTTCAATACTTGGCTCTTGCAGAGGTTTTCTTCTTTACCTAATCTAAGAGAAATATATCTTACGTACATGGCTTATCCTGCTGACTCCCCTTGTGCCTTGCAATTATTACTTGAAGTAGCATCCTTGATTTCATGCCAATAGATCCCTCTTTATTCCTCACACAAAGCTGTTCTCGCAGCGTCTTCTGTTTCTGAAGCCCTGGTCTGTCTCTGATGTTGCTTGATTGGTTTTAATACGAGTCCGGCAACCATCTTTCCATCATGGCTGCCCCTTCCACATTATGTTTCCTTCTGCAGCAAGCTTCTATATGTCTCATCTAACTTGCCTTTCTGCATATATACACTTTTTAGTCAACATGTTACTGTATCGTCTTTGCATATATGATTTCTTTATACTCGATTACATGTTTCTCTTGTCACTTCAGTTACATCCTTATTCTTAAGTATTTGCATATCGCTTCTGTGTATCTCAGTATCTTTCCTTCCTGGCGCCACTCTGCTCTTGTCAGATTTCACTTATAGTTCTATGATGTCCACTGGTGTGTGTCGACATCCTTCCACCCTTTCAGTGCGACATTACATTCTGTCACAATAGAATATGCAGCACCAGCAAGTCAAGGATCTCTCCCCTTGTAATGAAGGTAGCGCACATGATAATGCTTTTTATTATTACAACCACATTCTTTTAAGGAGGCCTCCAACCTGTCTCACACCCAACCTCCACCAGCACCGTTTGTCCCAATAGACCGGGAACCAGGCCGGTGTTTATGAATACGATTAATTTATTATTTAATAAAAAAGGAAAATCAACCAATTATACAGCCACCAATGTTGTGGCAACACAAAATGCATTAATCCCTTCAAAACAACCAGATTAAGTTATACCATTAAAGTTAATTCTATTTTTTTAATGGCAGAACAGAAAAAGAACAATTTACCACAAAGTGATAGCACCTACAGATAAGCACTCACACCCTGCCACACTTGCCCCCAAACATCAATTTAACTTGATTCCTTTGAATGGAAGGCAGTGGCAAGGAGTAGCAATATAGGGGGGAAATCGTATTTGGGGTGAAGTCCACCACCAGAAGATGGAAAGCCAACAAAGAAACACGTTTTTGGAGCAAAATGGAAGTATGGAGTTTTGATTATTTCTCATAACTGCTAGGGGATAGAATATAAGAAAATATACATTGGCAAATGGAAATTCATTTCCACTGAGGCTTACAATGACAGGCAGCTCAGGGAAGGGGTTTAGCTTACAATAGGAAAATCGGTTTTCAGTGACAAGGACAGAGGTACATAACAGGTAGACTTCTAGGCAAAAGGGATTGCTCACACTAATGAAACCAGTTGGGGTTTAAACTGACAAATGCAAATACGGATTTGTTTGGTAATGCACACAATACACAGAGAAATTTGGTTTTTAACTCACAATGGGAATAATTCTGTTGAGGCAACACTTTAATGACTGCGGGCCTCATTCCGAGTATGGAGGTAGTCATGGCGCTATTTGCGCCATGACTACCTCCCATACCGGTATTGAGTCCGACCTGGTTCAATGGGGTGTTACCGGTCCATTCAGACCATGGAGGGAACAGGAAGTCCCCATTGAAAAAAACATTCCCCATTCCCATTTCAGCCCCCATAGGGCTCAATGGGAATGGGGAAGTAGCTAATGACAGTACCACAATTTGCTGTAGCCTTATTAGCTCTAAAGTCCCTTAACGGGTCCCATCCTTACCACCTGGTCAGACCAGGCGTTAAGGAAGGGACCCGCGAAAGGAACTCGGAATAGGGCACAAAGGTAATCCCTTTGCGCTCAACTCGTAATGAGGCCCTATAACAATAAAATGAAAACACGAGAAACAAGATTGTTGGTTTCGAATTTCTACAATGCTGATCTGTGAAATTCAATGGGGGAATTAATTGATTTACAAAAATACTAAGGATTTACACAGAAAAATGCAGGGTTTTCTTAATGGGGATATGCTAAAATATACAGGCAAACAAGAGATTCTTCTATGGGGAGATGACTGAACTACACAGGCAATTGGGGTATTCTGTCAAGGGTTTTGAACCATGTTGAATTATTAGGCGACAACAAAAACTGAATCAATAGACTGGGTAGATGTGGGGATGAGCTGTCGCTGCCCATCATTCTATCCCAGAACAAAACTAAATCAATAGATTGGGTAGATGTGGGGATTGAGCTGTCGCCGCCCATCATTCTATCCCAGAACCAGGAGAACAGCGCAGTTTTGCGCACACCAAAATGGTTGCCTAACCTGCCACCCACCAGTGCAAGCGTGATGGACCGGAAGCGCCAAGGGTGAAAGGTGGTGCCAAAGGAAAAATAGCAGTGCCTGTTAGATCAAAAGTGCCTTGAAATCACTGCTGTTTCTCTGAAGTGCAAGCTCAAAATGTCAATTTCAATTTGTTCAAAATCTGTTTTTAATTCATGTCAACAAGTTGCTAAAATCATGGGCACAAGACCACTCTAAAGATTCAACCTTCTTGTGGGGGGTTCCACATCACCACTCTACTGTAAGGATGCCCATCAAAACAATGGCAGCAAGGATTAGAGCTGTCAAGCAAAATCCTCCTCTCAAATTCAAGACAACTCCTAAAAAAATGGGGGCAGTACCAGCTTTGGACACAAGCCTGCACTAGCGGTCTAAACTCTGACAGTAGAACTTTACTTCAGGAGTTGCCAGCCTCCTGAGACAGCTGGAAACTTCAAAGCCTTTTTGGTTAATTAAGAATTTGAACACCTGCTGTTCCCTGAAGACAGGCTGATTCAATTAACATTGCAAGAGGCTGGGAAACCTTCTCACCTCAGAACTACACACAAGAAGCCAGGAGATCACATGGACATGCTAACCAAATGCAGAGTGGCCCCCTGACCTGCTGACCTCAGCTGACACAATAGACTCTTGCAATTGAATGGGGGATGTTAATTTGGGTGTGGACTGTAAACAGAGCTCTGCCTGGCAGAAGAGACATGTGATCCCTGACTCCCAAGTTTCTGGGGGCGGACCCAGACACTTTTTGTGAATTGAATTGAAGGCAAATATATGTTTTATAAAAACACTGATAACTAATTGTAACCAGATGACAGGAATGTACAATTTGGAGATCCTTAAAATGGAAATTGTACCTACAATTTGAGTCCAAACCCAATTCCGTACGATGTTCTGAGGCAAAACCCCATGAATTATGGAGATTGCAGACACGGGGTTCATGCTAGAAAAATGAAAATTTACTGGAATATGGGTAGAAAGGTGGTGTACATGTGTGCCATTTTTGGTAAACGTCCGATATTGGTAAATCAACTAAAAATGAAAATAAGTTGTCATTTTTGAATGCAAGCTCTTAGGAAGATCAGAGTTGAACAAGCATGGACCATAAGTAATCTGTAATATGTACATGTAATGTCAAACAACTGTGTATCTGGGAAATATGTGTAGTTATGAAAAATGATTTCTAAGGTAAAATCAAAGGGGCGTTTCTTCAATAGATCGTAAATGGCTGACATCACTCTAACACACTATCCTTTCTCAAATCAGGGACCAAAGAATCATTTGACCTATCAAATCTTGAGAGTGTTGGGCATGCAGAATTAGCCGACCCACCCATTTTCTAAACACATAAAAGGAGACTGTGCAGGACAGGTAGGAACTTTCAATTTCCATTTCCTTGCGGAGCACGCTGACAGACGACTTCACATCCAGAGACTCCAGACTTCAAATCCATCAATCTCCAGAGACAAGAACTTTTGCCAGAACCGGTAGCAGACCCAGAAGGCATAATTATCCAGAGAGACCAGAGATTGCTGTGAGCAGAACCAGGTAGAGCCCGTCCGTGGCGAGGAAACGGCAGTCCAAACCTGACCAGATCCGTGACGGAGGCCCATTCCTTTCAAAATTATAGTGCGAGTACTCAGCCAGGACTGTGCAAAACCCAATCTCTTATTTTAAAATAATCTAATTCAAACTATTTTAACCTATTGAGAACTGCATCATAGAAATCATGTCCCTTCTTTTGATTCAAAGCTGCAAAACTGTCATCTGTCATTCTGAACTTTAAAATTTAATTTCAGAATCTACCTTCACAAAATCATCCGTATCTCCGGAACCGTTTGTCCTAGAAACAAGTTGTAACTGACATTTTAAAGCTAAGATTCTAAGCTTTCCAACGAACCTAAAACCGATACTATACTCCTTATAGTTTTTCCGTAATCGCATTCGACGCACTCAGAAAAATTGCCGCGATTTGCGATTTGGCTCAATTTCTTCACTTGTCAAAATAGTAGCTCCTTGCTTTCCTTTGCTGAAATTCGTTTGCAACCTGACAATCATTCATAGAGCATTGCTAAATTGATCCTGAACTAATTTAAAGTAGCTATCACTCACCCTGAACCTCCTATAGGGTATTTAAAGCAATTTGAGTATATTTTTCACTTCATTGCCACCACCTTTAAAAGGATTTTGCCTGTGTTTAAAATCATACCTGTTTTCCTCTAAGCTCGCTGGGGGGAACTGGAACTTTGTATTGCATTTGTGTGTATTCCTGAGAATTGTGCGTGTTACTTCCATCTCCTTACATTGCATAGGGGGGGAGTGAATTGTCAAAGAAAAAGTGATCACATTATCTTTTGCTGAGATCATATCAAGTTTATTGCTGTACTGCCTTTTATTCATCTTTGCATCTACTTGAAACCATAAAGCATTCTCTGATACCTTATTCCCCTGTTCCTAGTCATAAGTCACCAGAACTGTGCCATTGTAGGATTACCTAGTGCTGATTACTGCTCATATTCACAAGTGTGATATCAATTATTAATTTATTATAAAAGTGTGATATATATATATATATATATATATATATATATATTGTTTAATTTTCAAATAAACCTTTTAAATTTGAAAAACAAAGATACTTCTTGGCTCAGTGGGGTCAGGGGGATTCTAAGAGAGGGGTGTTATATAAGGGTGGTCATCCAGAGTACACGAACTGGACATAAAAAATATATAAACAAGGGCTTCCCTTGGGCATCCCAGACCAGGCACTGACTTAGTGGGATTGCTTGATTGGAGTAATTTAACAAAGTGGGGGCTTGTAGCCGGGGATTCTGGATTAGGTCTATCACTTGTGCAGATTAATACAGTGTGTTAACTGACAGAATATATAAACTCTGTTGGATCACCACGCCGTGTTACACTGTAAAAACACCCCTCAAAGGAACGCTCTAAGGAAACGGTCTGTTTTGCAAAATAAAGTACAAACGTCTGTAAATCAGGAAGCAAATCAATCTCCAGAATGACAACCTTGGTAGATATGAAGATAGCTAGGGAGCACCTCTTACATAAACTGTTTGTGAGAGGTGAATGGTCTGAACAGGACCAAAATGTATGGGTGCAGGCGATCACACAACAGGTCAGTACAACTGGGTCAGATACGTGGAGAGATCAAGGTCCCTTACATGTGGCCCTGAGTGAATTATATATGGCTCCTAAGGCCAAAGATGAACACAATAAGATTGCCAGGGTAGCGCCATATTTGTATCTATATATGGGAGCCATGCAGGACAAATGTGCTGAAGGCCAAGATCTGGCAAATAGGCAACAGATGGCGTTAGAAAAGGCCCAATCTGACCTGGTCTCTTCTGAGCAGAGGATGCACAGAAGCCAGGAGTCAGAAAACGAGAGTAGACAATACATCATTAAAATGAAGGAGGATATGGATATCCTGCAACAGGAAAAGGCTGACCAGGATACCAGAATTCTGGCTTTGCAGAAGGAGCACCAAGACAGTTTGGACTCCTTACTGCAGAGCCAGCAAAAGCTGGAGCAACAGATAGATTTCAACAGGGCATGCACAAAGCAGGTAGCCACCCTGCAAAGCCAATTGGATAGAGAAAAAGTGGAGAGCAATAAACTGATTCTGAAAGACCTGGACACCCAGACAGAATTTCAGGAAGAGCGCCAGAAAGCTGGTGCCTTTCAAAGGCAGAGGGACAACCTGGCAGCACAGATGCAGGCTCTTAGTCAGGAAAGGGACACCTTAGGCCAGGAAGTCTGCCAATTAAAAGAAAAAAATGAAGAAAATCACCTGGCCCTCCAGGGTCTGGGTGACCTCCAAAAAGAGCATCACGACTTGCTAGAGCACACCAGGAGGGTGGAAGATGCTCTGGCAAGAAAGGAGCAGGCCAGTAGGGATGGGACTCAGGAGGTAACCCTCCTGCAGCAAAGACTGGCCCAGTACTCCAGGACCAATCAGGAGGCACAGAGAGAGAATGAGGCTCTCTGTCAGCACAGTGATAGGCTCCAGCAACAGGTAGCCATGCAGGAGAGACTGATAGTCTAGTAAGGTCTTGGTTGAGTAACTGAAAGCGCAGGCTCTTGCATTGCAACAAGGAGCAGGGGCTGATAGAGATGAAGTTCGCTGGGAAAGGGAAACACCTGAGCATAACCTCCAGAGCCCTAATACCAGAGGCCTCCACCTCTCCCAGTCCCTGGACTCTGCCTCCCCCATGTCCCCTGGCGCACATGAGCACAGGGCCACAGGGATGGCAGATTACTATCCAGCCAAAAGGATGGGGCTCATAGGCCAGTACCACCCAGGAATGGATGGGCGGGCATCCGGGTATGGGCACCCAAGCACAGTGCAATTTAGTGGGGAACCCCAGGAGAGTACGCCCACTAAGGGCATCCTGAAAACCTCTGCCCAGTTAGGTCAGTGGGGGGGGGGGTACCCAGCAAATCCTGGTAGCAAGAAGGGATCTGAAGACTCCTCTGAGCATCACAGGACACAGGAGACCAGGTCCCCACATTCTGTCCGCCATTCCCAGGCTCGCAGAATCCGGGAAAACCTGGAAGTTCAGACGGGCACCTTGGGGAGCAGTGCTTGTGAGTCGGAGGATGAATGGACCAGGGTTACCCGAACCAAAAAGACCAATAAGGCAAAAAGGGCCTTGCTTAAGGACCCCTTAAAACAGATTAAGGCAATCAGGAGTGTCATCATGCCTTATCACAAGAACACCAAGTATTCTGTGTGGGAACACTTGGAGCTCTTTGAGCAAATGATGGAGACCTTCCATTTGAAGGACAGCAGTAGCTGCATCCAGTACGTCAAATGGACATTCTCCCCAGAATACTCCAGTTTCTTTGCGGGGCTGGAGGACCAAAATCATTCAAGATGGTCCACCTATAGGGCGGCCATCTTGAAACACTTTTCTGTGCATAGAAATCCCAAAGATGCTCGCAAGGCAGCCTACAATTTGCAATTTGGGGAGGATCAGGCCCCACAAGAATTTGTGCAAGAATTGAAGCTTGCCTTTGCGCAGACTACCAGAAGGGTGTGCACGGACAGCAGAGAATTCATCAACACATTTTTCCATGCTCTCCCCAAATACATAATGACCCAGCTCGTGAGAGATTTTCACGAGAAAAGATCTTTAGACTGGGTCATTGAGCAAGCCACCCGCATCTATGAGGTGCAGAAACTGGTGGAAAACAAGAATCAGCCAAAAAAAAAAAAAAAACAACAGCACCGCCGCTGTTGCCAAGGTGGCAGAGGTAAAGGTTGCCCCTATTTTAGATTTGGAGATGGGGGGGACCTAAAAACCTTCCTGCACCAAATAATTCACAGCCCAGGAGGCCCTGGGCCAGTCACAGACATGGAGCCAAGGAGGTAGTCCCACAATTGGGGTCCCCCGCTCCCCTGACTATGTAAGTCCCCGCTACAAGGGAAACCGACCCATCTGGGTTATGTGTGGACTCCTCCAGCCCAAGGGGGGGGATCCAGCCAAGCGCCTAACCCGGGGAACTTCCCTCCTAACTTCCCCCAGGAGGGCAGAAATTCACCAAATCATGGGCAGAATTTTTTCCCCAGGTATCCACCCAATTTCGAACCCCAAAACCATCCATCCTTCTTTCCCCAATTCCCTGAGCCCAGACAACCTAATCCGGGAGAGGGGAGGCCAAGGGTGGAGGGGTACCCAAATCTTCCCAACCCAGGGTATTACCAGAGAAGGGATAGCTACCCTTCCCGGGATCAGCCCAGGGGAGAAAACAGGACCCCGTATCAGCCTGAGCGGGTTTCCCAGTTAGAGCGCCAGGTTCAGAACATGGCACAGGATTTGGGCCGCATGCCGAGGGCCCAACAGAACCCTCAGATGGGCATGCCGGCACAGAATGCACCAAACTCTGGACCTAGTGCTCCAGAACAATGATGGGGGCAGCACCCTGATAACCCACCGGTTCCCAGGGAGGAGGCACAAGGGGAAGGGGGGTGTAAAGCCTTGGAGGAAGCTTCCTTACCCACTTGTAAACAGCCCCTGGAAACCCAGGTACCGGAAACAACATCTCCTACCCCTGGAAGTCTGCCGCCCAAGGAGCAGAGAGGAGGTAGGAGAAACAAAGTACCCAAACAGACCCATTTTGTGGAGGAGGTACAGGTCTTCCAATTTGAGGGAGAGGGATCCCAAGAGGATCTTGGGGAAAGGATCTTCTCCTTCAGAGATGGGGGAACTCCTCCCAAGGAAAAATGGGTCCCAAGGTATTTCAATCCAGACTGGGTAGATGTGGGGATTGAGCTGTCGCCGCCCATCATCCTATCCCAGAACCAACAATACCAAAAACCCCTGGTTCAAACTCATCCTGGTGACTGCCTCCAAAAAGGTAGGGGCGGCCCAGAACCGGAACCAGGGGAACCTAAAACCGAATCAATAGACTGGGTAGATGTGGGGATTGAGCTGTCGCCGCCCATCATTCTATCCCAGAACCAACAATACCAAAATCCCATGGGTCAAACCCATCCTGATGACTGCCTCCAAAAAGGGGGGGGCGGCCCAGAACCCGAAACCATTTCCAGTTGCCAACTTTTTCTTTCAGATTCTCCAGGCTCTCCACAAAATTCTGCCCAAATCTCTTCGTTAGCAATGTCCAAAACCAGAAAATGAGCCCACCAGTTGTCCAAAAATGTGCATTATCTGTACCCCCTTGAGGGGAAGGAGGGAAGATACCATGCCCCGGTACAAGTACAGGGGCAGGGTACAATTTTGGCACTGGTGGACACTGGATCCCAAGATACCCTTCTGTCCAAAAGGGCCTTTGATGAACTCAATGCAGGAAGGGGGGAGAATTACCGTATTCCTCTCACCTCTCTTCCTGGACAACTCCAGAACTTTGACGGGAAGGACATTCCCGTCGAAGGCACTGCAGACCTGGACATTAAAATTGGGCGACACAAGGTGAAACACCCGGTCATAGTAGTGACTCCAGAGGGCACCCCTTGTTTACTAGGGAATGACCTCCTGAGAAGGTTGTTACCCCTAATAGATTGCGTAAACAAGGTTTTCTGGACCCAGACTAGCCGACCAATAAAATTAAAACAGAGTGTCAACCATGTTAGTTTAAACGGCACTTGCCACATGGTTGAACAAAAATCTGACCAAGTAGAATTTCACTTCCAGAACAACCAAATTCCAAATGTGACAGTAATAGCAGTAGGACAACAGACTGGTGATGGGGGGTCCTCTCTATTTCTGAAAAGCAACCTTCCTTCCAGTTTAAGGTGGTATTCCACACTGGAAGGAAATTCCTCTGAAATTCTTTACCAATCCACAATCAGACACTCCCACTCCTATAGTACAGAAAGATGTGAAATCAGCTCAGAGCCTGGCCGATATTCAGCAAATTGGAGAGCAGTTGTTCATCCCTGTTCAGTTAAATGATGGGAAGGACTCTGTTCTCGCCCGAGTGTGTGTGAACAACCGTAAGAGCTTCATCAGCGAAGCCATGTTCCGCCAACTCCCAAAAGATCCAGCCATTCCCACATTCAAACTGATAGACAAATGGGAAATGGACCTGGAAGCACCCAATTCCAAACATCTCCTGCCAAGCAGGTGTAT
This sequence comes from Ambystoma mexicanum, assembly GCF_040938575.1. Lineage (NCBI taxonomy): Eukaryota > Metazoa > Chordata > Amphibia > Caudata > Ambystomatidae > Ambystoma > Ambystoma mexicanum. Next base: position 534,484,849 of record NC_090927.1, on the reverse strand, counting down.
GCTCAAAATCTCCATTGGCAACAAGAGCATAGTCCATAATTGTTGGGTCGTGCGAGACGTCACTGCCGCCTTTTACTTAGGCAGTGACATTCTCAATCGCTTTGCCATTAGTTTGGACCTAATAAACTTCAAAGCTTGGTCCCGATTAGCGGATAATCCCATGGGCTTTCATGATCAAGAAAAAGCATTTAGGTCAGCTCAATTGCTACCTTATGCAGTTGAAATTCAGATTAAAGAGGAAGTCACCATCCCAGAAAGGACCCGACAATTTTCTCTGGAAGTGAAAGTTAAAAGAGGACAAAAATTGAAAAGCCCTGATGCTTATATTCATCTAAATGCTTCTCTCCAACAGCAAGGGTTAGGGGTAAACGCAACACCATTAGTCAACATAGAACATGACACCATTCCAATAGAGGTGGATAACAGCGACTTAAAGAGTATTACTCTAGCTGCAGACACCATTATTGGAATGGCGGTTGATGACCGACATTTCTCCATTGATTTAGGAAATGAACTGTTAGGACCAATCCCCAAGGACTGTTTTGACAGTGACAGTGATGACAATACAACACCAGACAGGATCTTCACCCGGCATGGGGGGAACTTCCTGGTGTACACTTCTTGCCCTTATGGTAAGGAAGACGTGACTTGTGACTTCAGAAGGGATGAGGTGATTTTCCAGGTCCATGAGGGCTGCCTTTCCCACCTGAAGCCTCCAGTCCAAATCAGCACTCTGACCAGGGACTTCTCCACCCAGCTGGAGGAGGCCGCTGAGATAGCAAAACCAGAAGTCTTTCCAGGCTTCAGGCAGATGGTGGAAGAGAGAGTCAACCTAGCTGATGCCTGCGTGACTCTGGAACTGAAGCAAAAGTTGAAACAAGTTTTCTTGGATTTCCAAGATCTCTTTGCGGTAGACTCATTTGACTGTGGTCGCACTGACATCCACACAACAATTCCCACGGACCCTGGAATGACTCCAATGTTTGTGAAGCAATATCGTTTGCCTCTCGCATCCATGGCGTCCCTTACTGAAATTATTAAGAACCTTGAGTCCCGGGGAATAATCCGTCCAGTACACAGCACCTTCAATAATCCGGTGCTGGGAATATTGAAGCCAAACGGCCAGTGGAGACTCTGCGCTGACCTTAAGGAGCTCAACAAACGGATCCATACTTCCCGATGGCTTCTACCCTACATTGACCCAGGGCTGGCCCAGATTCAGGGGTCAGAGGTATTCACTGCAATAGACCTGACCAATGGATACTGGACCGTGCCTGTCAGTAGGGAGGACCAATACAAACTGGCTTTTACCTTTGGGGGCCAGCAGTACACATGGACCCGGACTCCCTTTGGATACCTCAACTCCGGCAATGAATTCAACATTTTCCTACATAAGGCCATGCCCGACCTGGGTGCAAGGGGTAACCTGGCTTATGTAGATGATGTCCTCATCAAAAGTTCATCTGTGGAGGAACATATAGCAGAGATCCGTTATGTTCTGACACAGTTGAGGGCCGCCGGAGCTAAACTTTCCTTTCAGAAAGCACAGTGGGGTAGAACCCATGTTAATTTCTTGGGGCATGAGATTACTCCTCAGGGTCTCTGTCCCCAAGAAAAGAAAGTGGAAGCACTTCAGAAACTGAAGGATCCCACAACTCTGCGGGAACTAAGGAGCCTCCTTGGACTGACTAATTATAGCAGAAAGTTCATTGAGGGCTATGGAGAGATCACCAGACCCCTGATTCATCTCTTGAAGGGGGGGTCAAGTGGGAATGGGGTCCAGAACAATCTGAGGCAGTAAGACAACTCAAAAGAAGCCTCTCCCAAGCGCCTTGCCTAGCTCACCCTGTCAGAAACAAGGAGTTCTTACTGGAGACAGGGTTCTCTAATACGTGCTTGCCGGCAGTATTATACCAAAAGCATGACAAGGTCAATAAAGTAATCTCCTATGCGAGCAAAACTTTATCCTCTGTGGAGGAAAAATTCAACGATTGTGAAAAGGCACTCCTGGCAACGGTGTGGGCATTGAAGAATTACCGCCCGTTCATCCAGGGGGAACACATCATAGTGGAAACTCCACACCAGCCTCTGCAATATCTCCAAAGTGACAGAATCCGGGCCGGAAATGTGAGTAATTCCCGAATTACTTCCTGGATTCTGTCAATGCAAGGCTTTGCTGTGGAGGTCAGGTATGGCCAAAACAAGAAGAGTCCCCTCGCGCAAGGTCTAGCTGACTTGCATGATTGTGCCAGAGAAAACTGTCTCGAGGACGAAAGTCTAAAAATCAAGGACAACATGGAGGCATACCTTAATTCCCCACACAAAGTCTTTGAAGAAGACAAGTGTGAGGGAATGCCCACTGTCTATGTGGATGGATGCTCTTACCATGTTGACAACAATGGGGAAACAGAACTGGTGGCCGGCGTAGGGAATGCATGGGTGAATGAGTCCCCAGAACCCTCCGCTGGGTACAAAATTGGTCCCCGAAGTAGTCAAGTAGCAGAGTTGATGGCTGTGCATCAAGCCTTCCTCACTGCTGTCCAACATTGACTCGACGAACTGGTCATAATCACAGATTTGGATTATGTACGGAACGGGTTCGTGGAGCACCTGGTCAATTGGAAAACCAGAGGCATGCTATGTGCTAACAACAAACCCTTGAAACATGGGAAGTTAATCCAAAACATTGATGACCTGGTCACCTCGAATGGGATGACCATCTACTGGAAAAAGATCAAGGGTCATACCAAAGTAGAGGGACCAGACACAACTGGAAATGACTTAGCTGAGCAGCTGGCTAATACCGGGGCCATCCAAGGGGATCTAATAGAAATAGAGTCCCTGTTGGGGGAAATCCAGGTCACTGCTATCACTAGGTCCCAGACAAATGCTCACAATGATCTTTCAACTGCACAATGGAGTAAGGAGACCCCTGATGCTGATTTAATTACGGCTAAAAAGGGGGATCCAATAATTGGTAAGTTTTACCAACACATTGAGGACCCTGAGAACTTTCCTCTGACGAATAACGATTACATTGGGAAAGAGGACCTTAGAGTGTTGATGAAATGTCCAAAGATGTTCTGAATCCAAGACGGTTTGTTGGTAAGGAAATCCTAAGCTGGCCATGATCAGTGGGTGGTCCCTACCTCATTCCGAAGCCTGATGTTAAGTCACACCCATGATGCGGCCACAGCAGGTCATAGGGCATTTCACACAACACTTGAGATCTTAAGAGAGGTTGCATACTGGCCACATATGGGGCAGGACCTCGACCAATACTTGAAGGGGTGTCTGGTGTGTGCACAATTTCAGCCATCATCCCTCACATACCGTGCGCCTCTCCAAAAGAGGAGGATGACACTGCCATGGTCAGATTTGCAAATCGACTTCGTAGGCCCTGTGATTCGCTCTTCTAGAGGAAACAAGTACATGTTGACAGTTACATGCTTGTTTACCAAGTGGGTGGAATGTCTCCCGGCCCCAAACTGCAAGGCAGAAGCTGCCCTGATGATTAACCACAGCTTTTCCCGTTTTGGTCTACCTCAAAGGATTGAGTCAGACAGAGGTAGCCATTTCACCAGCGAGGTGATGACAAAGATGTGGGAGATACTGGGGGTCAAAAGGAAGTTACATATTGCTTACCGGCCAGCTTCTTCTGGGGCAGTAGAACGCTACAACCGGACCATTATGAGCATCTTAAAAAAGTTTGTGGCAGATTCTGGGTCAAGTTGGGATATCCGATTACCTCTGGTCCTAATGGCCATCAGATCTACCCCGTCATCTGCAACTAAAATGTCACCATTTGAGCTGATGACTGGACGCAAGATGGTGCTTCCCCAGCATTTGCTCTACAGGACCCAAGAGCAGACGTTGATAAATTCCTCCACAACTCATGAGTATGCGGAGAATTGAAGGAAACACCTCCAACATGCTTTTGCCTATGCTCAGCGGAATCTAGAAAGATCAGCTGATAGCATGAAGACCCACTAGGACCTGAAGACCACCAGGAAGGAATATAATGTGGGAGACCAGGTTTATCTATACAATTTCCAAAGAAACCAGGCCAAACAGCGAAAATGTTTGCCTACATGCAAGGGACCGTTTGAAATTATAGACAAAGTCTCTCCAGTAGCTTATAAGATCCGCATCCCCAAAGGTAGTTTGGCGGAAGGGGAAGACAAGTGGGTACATATAAATCAGCTAAAGTGTTGCCATCCCAGGCACACTCTGCAGCAACTGGAGGAGTCCTCTGCAATACCAGAGGGGACTGCTCCAGATTAATTCAGTTCCACCCTAAAATATTCCACATATAGCCTATAAAATTATATGATTCTTGAACATGTTCTTGCCTCCTGATTTAAAAAAATGTATATGTTCATGTTTTTGACTATAAAATGTATATGCCGCCCCACTATATCAATAGTGGGGGAGAAATGTCTACAAATAGGTATTGCCGCTTTTGCTTTATCATCCTAGGAGAGATGAAACCATGGAGACGGACCAAGAAGAATGACCCAGGGACCGGGAGCAAAGATCCCAGGGGCCCAGGGTACCGCCCAATATTCCCATCAGGACCGGCGAGGAGAACCGATTGATCCAACTGGAGGGAGGAAAAGATGCTGAACTGTGCCATCTACGGAATTGGAAGAAGATGATGCGGACATACCAGTGCATGGATCAAAACATCCTTTGCACCCGACTCCCCCTCGACTCGAAATCAAAGCGTAGTCGGGCGAGGGGCCTTGTCAAGGGTTTTGACCCATGTTGAATTATTAGGCGACAACAAAAACTGAATCAATAGACTGGGTAGATGTGGGGATGAGCTGTCGCCGCGCATCATTCTATCCCAGAACAAAACTAAATCAATAGATTGTGTAGATGTGGGGATTGAGCTGTCGCCGCCCATCATTCTATCCAAGAACCAGGTGGACCACGCAGTTTTGCGCACACCAAAATGGTCGCCTAACCTGCCACCCACCAGTGCAAGCGTGATGGACCGGAAGCGCCAGGGGTGAAAGGTGGTGCCAAAGGAAAAATAGCAGTGCCTGTTAGATCAAAAGTGCCTTGAAATCACTGCTGTTTCTCTGAAGTGCAAGCTCAAAATGTCCATTTCAATTTGTTCAAAATCCGTTTTTAATTGATGTCAACAAGTTGCTAAAATCATGGGCACAAGACCACTCTAAAGATTCAACCTTCTTGTGGGGGGTTCCACATCACCACTCTACTGTAAGGATGCCCATCAAAACAATGGCAGCAAGGATTAGAGCTGTCAAGCCAAATCCTCCTGTCAAATTCAAGACAACTCCTAAAAAAATGGGGCAGTACCAGCTTTGGACACAAGCCGGCGCTAGCGGTCTAAACTCTGACAGTAGAACTTTACTTCACTTCAGGAGTTGCCAGCCTCCTGAGACAGCTGGAAACTTCAAAGCCTTTTTGGTTAATTAAGAATTTAAACACCTGCTGTTCCCTGAAGACAGGCTGATTCAATTAACATTGCAAGAGGCTGGGAAACCTTCTCACCTCAGAACTACACACAAGAAGCCAGGAGATCACATGGACATGCTAACCAAATGCAGAGTGGCCCACCTTGGCCTGCTGACCTAAGCCGACACAATAGACTCTTGCAATTGAATGGGGGATGTTAATTTGGGTGTGGACTGTAAACAGAGCTCTGCCTGGCAGAAGAGACATGTGATCCTTGACTCCCAAGTTTCTGGCGGCGGACCCAGACACTTTTTGTGAATTGAATTGAAGGCAAATATATCTTTTATAAAAACACTGATAACTAATTGTAACCAGATGACAGGAATGTACAATTTGGAGATCCTTAAAATGGAAATTGTACCTACAATTTGAGTCCAAACCCAATTCCGTACGATGTTCTGAGGTAAAACCCCATGAATTATGGAGATTGCAGACACGGGGTTCATGCTAGAAAAATGAAAATTTACTGGAATATGGGTAGAAAGGCGGTGTACATGTGTGGCATTTTTGGTAAACGTCCGATATTGGTAAATCAACTAAGAATGAAAATAAGTTGTCATTTTTGAATGCAAGCTCTTAGGAAGATCAGAGTTCAACAAGCATGGACCATAAGTAATCTGTGATATGTACATGTAATGTCAAAAAACTGTGTATCTGGGAAATACGTGTAGTTATGAAAAATGATTTCTAAGGTAAAAGTAAAGGGGCGTTTCTTCAATAGATCGTACATGGCTGACATTACTCTGGCACACTATCCTTTCTCAAATCAGGGACCAAAGAATCCTTTGACCTATCAAATCTTGAAAGGGTTGGGCATGCAGAATTAGCCGACCCACCCATTTTCTAAACACATAAAAGGACACTGTGCAGGACAGGTAGGAACTTTCAATTTCCATTTCCTTGAGGAGCACGCTGACAGACGACTTCACATCCAGAGACTCCAGACTTCAAATCCATCAATCTCCAGAGACAAGAACTTTTGCCAGAACCGGTAGCAGACCCAGAAGGCAGAATTATCCAGAGAGACCAGAGATCGCTGTGAGCAGAACCAGGCAGAGACCATCCGTGGTGAGGGAACCGCAGTCCAAACCTGACCAGATCCGTGACGGAGGCCCATTCCTTTCAAAATTATAGTGTGAGTACTCAGCCAGGACTGTGCAAAACCCAATCTCTTAGTTTAAAATAATCTAATTCAAACTATTTTAACCTATTGAGAACTGCATCATAGAAATCGTATAGTTTTTCCGTAATCGCGTTCGACGCACTCGGAAAAATTGCCGCGATTTGGCTCAATTTCTTCACTTGTCAAAATAGCAGCTCCTTGCTTTCCTTTTCTGAAATTCGTTTGCAACCTGACAATCATTCATAGAGCATTGCTAAAGTGATCCTGAACTAATTTAAAGTAGCTATCACTCACCCTGAACCTCCTATGGGGAATTAAAAGCAATTTGAGTGTATTTTTCACTTCATTGCCACCACCTTTAAAAGGATTTTGCCTGTGTTTAAAATCATGCCTGTTTTCCTCTAAGCTCGCTGGGGGGAACTGGAACTTTGTATTGCATTTGTGTGTATTCCTGAGAATTGTGCGTTTTACTTCCATCTCCTTACATTGCATAGGTGGGGGAGTGAATTGTCAAAGAAAAAGTGATCACATTATCTTTTGCTGAGATCATATCAAGCTTATTTCTGTACTGCCTTTTATTCATCTTTGCATCTCCTTGAAACCATAAAGCATTCTCTGATACCTTATTCCCCTGTTCCTAGTCATAAGTCACCAGAACTGTGTTTTTGTAGGATTACCTATTGCTGATTACTGCTCATATTCACAAGTGTGATATCAATTATTAATTTATTATAAAAGTGCGATATATATATATATATATATTGTTTAATTTTCAAATAAACCTTTTAAATTTTCAAAACAAACTTACTTCTTGGCTCAGTGGGGTCAGGGGGATTCTAAGAGAGGGGTGTTATATAAGGGTGGTCATCCAGAGTACACTAACTGGACATAAAAATATATAAATAAGGGCTTCCCTTGGGCATCCCAGACCAGGCACTGACTTAGTGGGATTGCTTGATTGGAGTCATTTAACAATTCAATGGCAAAATATTGGTTGCAGTGCTACAAAAATGAAGGGCTTATGCAACCTAGGGCTGGGGTTATTGCTAGTTACATAGCAAGCCTTTGTTTAAGATTCAGGAAAGCCAGCTGCATCTCAGGACACTCTGGAATGAAAGGGCAGGGGGTCTGATCACTGCACTCCCAAAGATGGTAAGTTTCAGCAGCCTGCTCTCTATCCTTCTTTTTCTGTCTTCCCCGGTTTTTGTGTGTCTCCTGAGTCCTAGTACAATAGCAGAAATGACATCACTAATTTTACGATCTAGGGGGAGTACTTTGTAATTATCCCTGCTGCTAGGAATGGACAGTTACCACCCCCCCCCAGGCAGGATTGGGTCAGGGGAGGAGAGCACCATCTGTCTTTTTCCATTTGTCATCATCTTTTTGTTCTCCTTACAACTTTTTGGCAAAAACTAGTTATGTATCACAACATTATAATTGTACTAGCCACTGCCATATGAAACATATATTCAGTTTTAGCTGATTATGGGGAATTAGATAAGCTGACTGCCAAATCCGTACGATGTAGCATAGCCATGTGTAACATTTTTGTTGTTTTCATAAAATGTACAATAGTTATGAATGTGTAAGTTATCAAGCATATTCTTAATTTCATTTTCCACCATTTCACCAATTCTCACAATTGTCACATGTTCAGATCAGCCAGAAACCTAATCTAACCGGCCATTACAGTTCCCAAAGTCACAAGTAGATGCATTTTATACCCCTAAAACCACCTGGAAATTACATAAAAAATTGCATAAAATTGAAATCACTCCTCAGTCTGATGGCTGAGCAAAATGCCTAAAACGAAAATAGTCTTTTAATATTAATTGGGAGTGTCTGTTCAACATATGGGAGGGCTGCGTCATCCCCCACAGCCATCTGTCTCCTTGGGCTGCCTGTGACCAACGTTTTTTTATGAGTCCCTTTGAAGTCAGTGTGGGCTCTTTTGAAGTGGGTGTAACAAGGGCTCACACCTTTTTGTCATTCTTTAGCCAAGGATTGCCTTCTTTGAAATCCCTGCTTTCCTGCCAGCTAGTCTGCAGAATAGGAAAGTTTGACGTCTCCAGCAGCATCAAATTAATTGTAGGGTTGTTAGCTGGGAGGTGGGACATCCAGCTGGAGGGGGAGGGGGGTCCTTGTGAAGTTTGTGCACCCAGCCAGAACAGATTTTTTCTGAAGTAAGTGTCTCTCCAACCTTCACTGGAGTTCTGTGGGGTCAACCCACACATCCTGTTCTGCTTTCCTGACATTTTTCTGTGAGCAGTGATCTTTTCCCATTGTCGCTTTTTAAAGCTGTTTTTATCTGCAAACACATGTGCAGGCCGATTTTGCGTTTAATGTTTAAAAATCCTGTATTCCATGTCGCAGGATTCTTTGATTCCTTCTTGGGTGAATTACATTTCTGCTGGTCCATTGATAATGACAGGGATGCCCCTTTCCCCATGGTTCTTTAATTTTACATGAACTAAAAGCAAAGGCCAGGCCGTTTTTGTTGCAGAGTTTAACTTCCTGCAATTCATGTGACAGGGAAAGCAAAAGCCAGGCCGTTTTTTGGTTCAGTGTTTAAATGGCTGCTATTCATGTGAAAGTGATTTCTGTTTGGGGCATTTAAATGCACGCCACAATTCGATATGGTTGTCTGAGTGCATATCGTCTTTCACACACTCGATGTGGTATTGGGATGATGCATGGTGTCCCACATATGGCTTTTCTGCTGTTCCAGTATGACAGAGGTGAGGGGGTGGGATCTAGGGATGACGTGTCCACCAGCTCCTCTGCACCATCCATGGCCATGCTAGAACCTATGCAGATTTGATCCCATGCTCTCCTATCCCTGCCCAAGCCAATCCCAACAGGGGTTCCTTTTGCTTCCCTTCTTGTCATGTCACTAACCGTGGCTTTACAAAACCTTAGCAGATGTGTAGCGCCTGTCAGTGACTGTTATTCGCCTAGCTGGGGTTGGTTCGGTAAGGAAAAAAGGGGGGTCATTAGTGGGAGAGTGGGGAAGGCAGATGCCAAACCTGTATTGTTGATGGGTGCAGGACTGAAGTACCTGGTTCGTGAGTGCCAATCTCATTTCCGTGGGTTTAGCAGAGAAACTTGGGAGTATGTTATCCACAGGGAAGAGCCCAAGATCTGATAGACTACAGCACTTTGGGTCTGGTTAGCCTCTAATGTTAGAGTGTGACAAGAGAGGAGCAGAGTCGGGGCTCGGTTATAGTGTTGATATGCTAACGGGTAGGCCTGTAGTGTCCGTCTGTGGAGGCTTTAGCAAAACACTACCAAAAAAGATATTTGGAGAAAATATAAACAGATGTTAAACTGTTTAACTTTACAATAAAAAGAATAATTATAGAGAGAAAAATAAAACATGTGCACTTTAAATATTCAATTATAATCGCTCCCTTTTCATGTACTTGAAATAAACTTTTGGGGATTCAAAATTGATCATTGAAAATGCATGTTCTGTTTGGTTTTCCATAGAATATCTTTGGTAGTTCAGATAATGACCTTTGCCTAAGAAGGGCTGTGATATTTGTGTTTGCTGAGTCAGTGGTCTCATGTCTGCATGGTCTGACTTCTATTTCCATGAACATGAAAGGTAGCGTTTGGTGAGTCTGTTTTCCCAGCAAAGTGGATCTTGGGAAGCAGGGACGAAAGTCCCGGGCCCCCAGGTGATTTAGGAAGAGCCAGTTGTAGGAGATGTTGTAGGGGAGCTGCGAGAATGGAGAGGGGAGGGAGCCTACTCATAGAAGCCAGATTGTAGAAGAAACGTAGTGAATTGTAACATTAGGATCACGTGTGGAATGAACAACCATTTTAGAAGTTAGATGCCATATTGGAATTGATGCTAGTGCCACAACTATCCTAGTTTATTCACATTCAATCCCAAGGGTTACAAGGGTGTGTGCGCGCGTTCTTTGCTCTCAGCCCTGGCAGCTTCGCAGAAGGTTAATTTCTTGAAAAAAAACACACACACACACACACGTCTTCATTGTGCCTTATCAGTATTGCATGCGACCCAGAAAGAATGTGCCCTGCAAGGCCAAGAGAGGGTCGGAATGGGTCTTTGAAGAGTTATCCCTTTGAGAAAGGGGGGTGAGGGCTTTAGGCCTTCACTGTCAAGATCCAGAAGTTATAGCGGGCCGAGACCCCCAAAACCCACAAAGTGAACATTTAAGTACACTGACCAGCCCAAGACCCCTAGCCATGAAACTGTAGAGTGATCAATCGATCAGGAAGATCAGAGAGTAGGGACAGGCTGCCCCCACGATTAGTCCATGAGATTTGTGCTGCGAGGTGCCAGGGGAGAAGGGAATACATGTATGCCGCAGGTGGGAGAGATGTGGAGGCACTAACTTGTCTGGGAAAGGAGGGAGGGTACACGTAGTTCCAAGAAAGTTATCACAACCTCCAAAATATCCACCTCACTTATGTCCTTGGTACCAGGTGCACTGTAGACTTGTGAAATGATGGCCTGCGTAATAATTGCCAATTACTGTCTTTGTACTGGATAATTGCAGAAGAAGATCCTCACATGGAAGAAGATGGACAGAAGATGCTGGGACCAATTGCCTGGCATATATGTATATGGTCACACCAACCAGCTACCTGGAATTGTAACCTTTGTGATGTATGTCACTTGTGATGCTGTGTATTATTGAAAGCTATTGCTCACACCGTTTTTGTCATAGCGCTCTGGGGCAGCAGAGTACTTTGTTGGCACATAATTGTATTTTGTGAGATTAAATCTTGTTCTCCTTGTAAGAGATGTGCTGGGCCTTTTTCCCTAAGGGGTTGTATTTTTTCTGGTGTGAGCATTTATGGGGTACTCTACAAAGAGTAGGGTCTGGAAACGAGAGGGATAGAGGACACAGAGAATGAGTGAGCAAGAGAGGTGTGGGGAGGTGTTCACCCTGCCTCTTTTCAAATTCGGGTCTGGCATAGGGCTCCGGGACCCACATTGTCTGTGCATGTTTGCTTCAAGCTGTCAGGTTTTTTGAATGTCGCATTCCATAAATAAGTTTGTTTTTATATGTTATGCTTTTCTGAATTTCCCAGACACTTCTTTAAAAGGACCATGTGTGTTTTGGAGGCCTGTTTAAGTAGTTGTTGAATGGTTATACTTGCAGTATTGCAGCATCCTCTGCACAGGCATGTTTGCACACCTGCATGGATTATGGTGGTCACCTATAGCTACAGACAAAAACACACAAACCCGCACACTTTGTTTGCATTGCAAACAATGTGGGTCAGTGGATGAAAACAAATGGAATCTGATTCTCTACTCTCCCCTCACCTGAAGCTCCTGCGCTCCCCAGCTAAGCCTCTGTCTGTACTTCCAGCCTACTTCTCCCTCATCGACTGATGAAGTGAGTGTCAGAAGCCCCTTTTGCCACCTCTTTTATTCCCACCTCCACCCCTGCTCTGGATTCTCACTCTGATTCAGTCCTTGCTAACCTTCACCTCTCCATCTCCAACACCCTTGACATCCTTGCCATGAGGATCCGCATGACGCCTGCCTCCAAGTGCAACAGTTGGTTTGATTCCAACCTAGCCTTGCTGAAAAGCAAGTGCAGAGTTGTGGAACGCAGGTGGCTGGCTTTGCCGCATCCTATGAAAAACTGGCCTGCTGCATGCTCTGACTGAGTGCTGCAATCACTCTTTTGCCACTGGCTACTTCCCATCACCTCTTAAGCACTCTCTTGTGCACCCCCTCCTAAACAATCCATCTGCTGACCCTTCCTGCCCGGAAAACTACTGCCCTATCTCCACTACTCCCTTCTTTCACAAACCTTTGGAGAAGTAGGTCACCTCCCAACTAATCTGTCACACCAAATCTGTTGGCTGGCTTTACAACCACCAGTATGGCTTCAGAGCAGCCAGAGGCACAGAAACTTTTCTCCTGAACACCTGTGAAGACTTTCTCTCAAACCTTGACTCCAACCCTCCCTCTGTTCTCATCCTCTTTGATCTGTCCTCTGCCTTCGACACGGTCAATCATGCCACATTCCCTAACTGACTCTGTGATACTCTGGGCATCACAGATTTGGTGCTGGTTTAGCTGAACTCTTTCTTTGCAAATTGTCCCTTCCAGGTCCAAATGGGCCCTTTTGTCTCCTATACCTCACTCTCTACCTGCGGCGTCCCTCAGGGTTCTGTCCTATTGCCGTGCCTTTTTGACATGTACCTTGCTCCACTTACCCACCTGATTTCCACCCTCTCTCCTCACTTCCAGTGCTATGCAGACAACACTCAGCTCTCTTTTAAGCTTCCCTCCTCTACCTCCTCTCCTTCCTCTCTCTTTCCTGATTGTCTGACTGCTATTCAGGCATGATGTGCTGCTAATGATCTCCGTCTTAATGCCAGTAAGACCAAGATTCTTCTCATTGGTATTCCCCAATGTAATCCCTCTACACTCTGGCCTCCCTCCTTGGGCCCCCTCCCCTCACCTTCTTGTGAGACAAAAAAAAACCTGGGGGTCACATTCGACTCCTCTCTATCCTTCTTACCTCATATTGCCCCCATCTCCTGTGGTGTTCCTCAGGGAGCTTGTATGTCTCTTTTACTTTTTAATCTCTATATCAGGCCCCTGTATAGCATTCTGCGGAATACGGGAGTCTTCTTTACTAATTACACAGACAACACCCAATCGGTGCTGGAACTATCCGGTGACTACACCCTGGACTCAAGGTGCATCTATTCATCGATTGAGTCCTGGATGGACACCAATTGGATGTGCCTCAATGGCAACAAAACTCAGTTGCTGATTTTTGGTTTATCTCAAACTAAGGCTCAACTAGACTTTAAAGATCATTATTTTCGTCTGGACGACTGTAACATCCCAGTCTCTGAAAGAGTTAAAATGCTTGGCACGTATCTGGATTCATCACTTACTGCCGACTTCCATGCCAACCAAGTGTCCAAAAATTGTTCGTACTATCTTCGTTTGGTGAGGAAAATACAGCCATTTCTCTCAGAGAAAAACAGTGCCTCTATTGCTCTGGCCATAATATTGTCTAGACTTGACAATTGCAATTCGCTCCTGATTGGAGCTAACAAGAAATGTCTGTCTAAATTTCAAACCACTCAGAACGACGCTGTCAGAATCGTAAAAGGCAAATCGAGGTGGGATCATATCTCTAAGAGTAGGCAAGATCTTCATTGGCTTCCGATTGCCGCCCATATATCTTTTAAAGCAGCAGTGTTGGTGCACAGCTGTCTTTATGGTGCCTTGTCTGCCTAGCTCAATACCTCTATTATTATGTTCATATGGACTAACGGGTTAGGCAAATCCTTTATAGCCGGGTCAGCCTAAATCTGGAATTCGCTCTCCCTCGACTTGAGACTCAGGAAAAATACTCACAGATTCTGCTGCAAGTTGAAAACAGTTTTATTTGAATAAACCCTCTATTGGATCCTTCCATCTCTTCAGAGCTTTTGTTGCCTTGTATTTGTGTTTGGTGCGCCCTGATTCCTGTGGGCTCTGGCGCCTCACAAATAAATAAATAAATGAAATTGCTGACCTTGCCAAGAAGCCTCGCTTTCAGCTTCACCTCCTCAGAGGCATTCTCCCTTTCCTCAAATTGCCCCAGAAACTCAATGGGCCTCATTACGAGGTTGGAGGTAGCCTTGCCCGGTACAATACCATTCCGATTTGAGCCCCTTTAGGCCTCAATGGGAATGGGAAGGGTGGTAGTAACAGTACCGTCAATAACAAGTTCTGCTCGTGGGTGCCGGTGCAGGTCAGACCTGGTGGCTGCAAGGGCACCCGCGAGCAGAACCCTTAGTATGGCGGTACGGTACCAACGGTGCCGGTAGCGATACCGGCACCGTTGTTGCCTTACCACCATACTCGTAATGAGGCCAAATGTCTCTAGTGCTCTGGTTCTGTCCAGGCTGAACTATTGTAACATTCTCATCCTTACTCTACCTCTTTCCTCCTTTCGCCCACTTCAGCTAATCCAGAATAGGACTGCAAGACTTATCCCTGGCCTCAAGCCCAGGGACTGCATCTCTCTAGGCCTAAAAGCTCTACACTGGCACCCGGGGAATGCAAGGATCAAATTCAAAACCCTCTGCTCCAACCACAAAGCTTTCCTGGGCCTGGCACCACACTACATTCAACTTTCTCTCACAAAATACCACCCTGCCTGAGTCCTTCGAGAGTGGGGGGTAGATCTTTATCTTCAGCAGGTGCTTCCCCCTGGAACGGCCTCCCTGTCCCTCTCAGACTTGAGCCAGATCTCCTTAAGTTCTGCAAGCTTCTCAAGACCTTCCTCTTCTCCTCCTCATTCCCTGCTAATGCTAATGCCCCCTACTGATACCGCTGGCTGCCTGACCCCCCTGGACCAGTCTGCCTCAGCACCCTGCGCGTGCCTTTGGGCTCCCTTCCCTGATCAGACTATTGAGTGTGGTCTACTCCCCCACCTCACCCTACCTGAACCACCCCCATCCCCTATAGCACTTGGCCTCAGGCTCACCCTAACACTTACGCAGCCCTCCTGAATCCCACCCGCCCCTCGCTTTACCTTCCCCTCGCCCTGTCTCTCCACCACCCACCCCTGCACTTCGTCCTGCAGCACTTGAATGACCCGAATGTCACAAGGCCTAGTGGGAACATTTATTGTTCTTTTTTATCCTCCTTTGCTCCCTTCAGCATTAGCCTTGTGGCGCCTGGAAACACTTTCTACTAAACAGGCGCCATACAAATGCTCAATAAATAAAATGAAAATAAATTTCAAGCGGAGACATTGGCAATGTTAGGGTAGACATTGTGGTGGAGCCTTGATGTTAACTCTTGTCAGCCAAAACATAGTGGATTTGCTCATGCTTGTTTGTGTGGTGTTTGAGTGTTAAAGGTAAGATCACCTCTAAGATGACAGGCTCACTACACATGTTGCCGGTGCAAATACATTAGTACATGCTGTAGCATGGAAGAGTATGGGTTCCGGAAACTGTTCAACACGCATTTTGCAGAGACACCCTGGGGTCATCGCTAACTGGAACAATTTGCGCTTACAGATCCAAATTAATTGACCGCAATAAATGTCTACGCATGTTGTGTGCTCATTTTCCTGTGAGGCGATTGTGCTGAGAACTTTTGGAGTGCGTGGCCTCCATGACACTGCCCAGTCTTATATTGTGCTCTCTTGTGTGCCACTTAACCCTGAACTCGGTTTAGTGGCTGTATGTGTGGTGTTACTGTACCTGCCAAGTTCTGTGGAACTGTGAGATGTTTAAAGTAATATGTAGTGCGCTCTTTCTTTTACACGTGCAGTTGTCCTTGAGCTGCAGTCCCACTGGAGGACGCCTTAATTAACATTGAAATTCTGAGGCTACTATATCACTATTGTAGCTCAAAAATACAATAGCTTCAGGAAACATAATATATGCGATTTAATTGCAAAAAAGAGAATAGCTCCGACGTTTGGCGACATGAGGTTTTAAATGCCCATCTTAAGCCATCAAGTTTCGACCAGCCTCTCAGCATCTTCTGCCCATTATTTTTTCGCCAGGTCCGGAAGCAGAGGGCCCTCCTTCATGGGGACATGGATTCAATGACATTGATGACAAAGCCTCCCTTTAAACCTTTGGCAGAGTGGATTAAGGAGGCGGAACAAAACTTGATATGTAATGCTATGCTGTACTTACAAAATGAACGCCAGCCATGTACACGCCCTCTTGGCGCTGATGGCGCTCTTGGTAAGCAGGGTGTCAGCTGGTTGTGGGTTTCTCTACAGAGGGAGCTCCACTGGGGTGTGACTCTTGTAGCCTGTCCCAACACCTGTCAATGCGGAGACAGTACACAATATGCTCTGCAGTTTTAGGTTTCTCTACTGTGGAACCAAGTAGAGGGTTGGGTCTTGAGACGCACACAACGCCACTTTCCCACACTGTGCATTTAGCATATACAACAAAGGATGCCTCGGTGTGTGGCTTAACCATTGGGGTGTTTCACCTATACTTTGCTTATTTTGCATGGCCTCTTGGTGCTGACAGTTGCCCAGGAAGAATGACAAAGACCTTACTAGACAGCTTTCAACCTCCCCAAAAATATACGAATGTTGACAAATCTCTTTGGCACTCAGGCATGTTATTTTATTGTAGACTTAAATAGGTGTTACTGTATCTTTGGGGGGAGGGGGAGTTGTGTGGGAGGGTGTTATGCATATTCAAATGAAGGGAGGGTGTTACGTATTTTCAAATGACGTGAGTTTCCGGTGTTATATGTGTAGTTATATGTGAAATTTGGTACTAATGTCTTGGGTCGTGTGTTTGATGTTGACTTATGCATGGGTAGTCTGAGTAATGCTCATGAGTGTTGAACGAACGTGAGGTTTGTGTTGAAGTGCCTTAAACGAAATGTTTGAGGATAGTCAGCGTAGGTGGTATGTGCCAGGAGAAGTTCCTTGTACATGTTCATGTTAGAGTGTACAGTGTTATGTGCAGGGTGGGGAATTTTGTATGTTGTGACTTGTCTTTGATATTGGGCTCTGTATAGGTAGATAAGACTCTAAGTTTTGTTAGTAGGTGAGTTTTTTCTTGGTGTTACTGTGTATGTGCATAGTGTGTATTACACACATACTTCTGCTGTGACTGAGTCATGTGGTGTAATTGATATTGGATTTTGGGTGTATGTATAAATATGTGCATTCATAGCATAGTAGGTAACATTATGAGGGGTGTTCTTGTCTGGTTGGCGGGGTGTGCGTTTCAAGGGCTGCTTATGGGCCAAAATGCAGAAAATTTCCAGTCAGTAAACTGATGACCCAGGGTCCAGGATTCCTGGACTCTAATCTATTCCCTATACTTTGTAGGATATATTTATGTGGCAACAATCAAAGCAGGCCATTCCTACCCTCCCCAATCAAGAGTGCCACACCAATGTACCTGTTGTAGAATTCACTCTAGCCCTTTCGATGAACCATATTACACCACTTCTGTCCCTCACCCTTTAACCAAAGATAAGCCAAGAATCAGGCCAGTGGGTAGAAAGAATATATATTTATTAATTAACAAGAAAATAAATATTTGTTACAAAATCACAGGTCACGCCACCTTCTCCGTGGCACAAAATGCTTTTCTTTCCTAACAATTCCCTTTTCACGCAAATTGAAAACACTGGTTGGTTTAGGATAATACAGATCGCAGACTCTTCAGTCCAACAACATGTACAGTATTCCTTATTTGTGTTCTTTTCCTCCCAGGTTACATGGAACCACAGGTCTATGGGTTACCTCAAATACCTGGGTCACTCACAAAACACTCTTAATGCACCAAATTGTGCAGCATCGAGGACTTGACAGAACAATTTAATTGCACAAAATACTTTGCACAAGGTTCACTTTTAATAACATGTAGCACCTTGCAACATGACCGAATCATACGCTAGGCATTGTACTTTACATGAAGTTTAATTTAAATAATATGCAGCACTTTCCTATTTGCAAAAGCAAATTCACACAATCAGCGATCTGTATTTTTATCTCCCATTGTGCTTGGCAATGCTTTACAGTATCAGAGCCCAACAGACGTTTAAGAACAAACACTTTTTTATATATATGTAACCCTTCTTTCTTCACCCCCATGCAATTAAAAATACTTCTTCTATCAGGAGGCACTTCATCACTTTCTGCAGGGATGTGCGTTTAAATCAGTAATTTTACTCTGTTTAACTTTGACAAGACACTTTTCCCATGCCACAAACCCAGATAATCAGTTATAATTTGAAACCCCTCTGCTTTAAGGCAGTATTGCGGATTAAGGGGCAGTTGGGCATTTCGTTTCTATGCACCCCTCCCTTTAGGGAATTTTGGGGTTTGTAAACAGAAATAGGGGTTCCCAATTACTTTAATAGACTATATTGTTATTCACACTGGAAGCGATGTTGCTGATTTCAAATTTCAATAAAATCACCACGTGTCAGTTAGTCATAGAGGAATTAATTAACTTATTATATGGTAGGAACATGCTAGGGATCTAGGTCCATACCCCACCCACCAAATAAGGGGAAGGGATTGATTCAAACAGATCCCCAGAACACTTGGTTTAGTTGGACAGGATTACTTACATTGAGCATCTGGGTTTCATGCTCAGAAAAAAGACGCCACTTCCTGGATCAGGACACAGGGAAAAGACAGGTATCTGGTCAGATGGCCTCTCCAGTTTCAGTCATGTATACCTCTAGCATCAATCCTCTTTGATTTGCTCTCCTTGTATGGGTCCCAGCTTCTGTCTATCCCTGGTTTTCCACCTGCCAGGCAATCTTGGTTGTCCAGCAATTTTTCAATAGTCCCACTCAGATCATATAAGAAAGCTCTCCCTTTTCCCCATTGTGCGCCTCTTTATCAATCTTTAACCCCTCCCAAAATGATCTAAACTATCAGGTACCAGCCTATTGACTCTTGATTTGGATTGAATCTCGGTTGTCCACCCCCATTGCAATGATTCGTTACTTTTATTCACTAGACACCTTCTCTCAAAATGATGACTCCCCCCATCTGGAATAGCATTATCGCAGTTTCAAATATGCAGTGCATAAACTACAACATGGCACATATTTTTAATTTACAAATACGCCTCCTATAATATATATTTGTGGATTTGTCTGATCATGCCAGACTTAATGATATCTGTCTCATTTTGGCATGATTTTGCAGGTGCGAATGGCAGATGTTTGTAATTTATTCAACAAATATAACAGTTATCAACACAAGACTTCCTATACAGATAATAATTCAATAGGCTATCATCCAGAATCTCTGCTTTGTGACATGTTCTGCAAAGTCATGATCACATTTCAGGTTCTAACACTTGATCCCAAGAGAGAGTGATCTAATTAGATGGGTCTTTCTTTTCATGAGCTTTTTAATGATAGTTGTCCCATTTTTGTG
This sequence comes from Ambystoma mexicanum, assembly GCF_040938575.1. Taxonomy (NCBI): domain Eukaryota; kingdom Metazoa; phylum Chordata; class Amphibia; order Caudata; family Ambystomatidae; genus Ambystoma; species Ambystoma mexicanum. The sequence goes on along the minus strand of NC_090927.1, from coordinate 534,465,337 downwards.
CACTGTATGGTTCTGGAGAAAATAAACAAAATCTGATCCTACATAAAACCTTATGGAAATCTCTTAATTATACATGATTTGAACTTCTACCAACATCATATTTCTTTTTTTAAAGGAACTCACATGTAGCCTTGGCCTGATCACTTTTGTTGACCTTTTCTATTATAAATCATTAACATTTTTGCCAAGTCAAAAGCTGAGCCATGGATATACTTATCTCCTGATGTAGATGAAGACAACTCTACACCTCACTCATAAAGCACCTTCTGATGTCCGTCAAATGTCATCAGCTCAGGGAGAGGGGCCACAAATGTGTGTTTTAATTCCAAGTACTTTAGAAAGGTCAACCCATTAAGGGCTGCCACTCTGTTTACACAGTTGTTTAGCACCTCACCCCAATACATTCCTTCCCAACCAGGCTGCAGCTTCAAAGATAATTTTTTTTTTTTAGATAGAGAGAAGAGCAGAGATGGGGGTGGTGAGCAGTGCCTGGGCTTTGAATCTCAGTGTTAAAGTCAGCTTTAATAACTAGAAAGCTGTGCTTTAAAATGTCACAATTTCTTTCTTTATACATGAGGCCTTTTATATAATGTAATTGCATCTTGCCATCAATGTTCATCTTTACATCCTGATAGATATTCACATTACTCTGGCAAGAGAGATTCAGTTTCCATGTGTTCATTTTTCTAAGATGCAAAATGAACACACTTCCATGTTAACTGTTTCTGTTTTTGCTAAATTACACTTTAGGCCTTGGAATGCAATGGAAAGTAGTTTCAGGGCTTTGGCCTAGTGGCTCGAATATAGGACCCATTTATTTGTTTGTCTCTGGAAATAACATTTCGATGTGGCAGTTGAGAATGAAATGCTGCCCTTTCAGTTTGACAGTCATTTCTGACCTATGTCTGCATATTTTGGGCCTGCCATGGCCAGGGCAGTTCATCTGTCTTGGGACCGAATCTACCCCACAACTTGGCATCAATGGCATTTCTGGGGCATTATTCCATCACCATAGGCCTTGGTCTGGAAATATTAGGCAGATTTAGAAATAGGTAGAATTCAGGTATGAAGAGCTACATCAAAAGAGCTGCATAACAATAATACATAGTTTTCAAAACATTTGCTTTAGTAGCATGGGATCCTTTCAAATACAATTTATATATTCCATCACCATAGGCCTTGGTCAGGCAAAATTAGTCAGATTCAGAAATAGGTAGAATTCAGGTATGAAGTGCTACATCAAAAGAGCTGCATAACAATAATACATAGTTTTCAAAACATTTGCTTTAGTAGCATGGGATCCCTTCAAATACAATTTATATATTGATGTGTTGCTGTTCTTGTATGGGTATTATCTGATACAACCTCTAACAGGTTTACTTAGTAGCAAAGACAAAGAAAAGGCACACATGAAATACTATCCTAGTTCATTTGAAGACAAGTCCATCAGTGTAAGGAAATTGCTCCTGTTGTAATTTGAAAATGTATTAAAATCAGAGAAAATATTTTGGAGGTTCACATGCATAACTATCACCCCAGAATTCCCAACTTATTGAGGGAGGGCAGGAACAACCGACAGGATCTCTTTGAGGAAATGGGTGAGAAGTATTTGTCATTTATAAGGGAGATTCTGTGAGACATTTGCAGCTACAGCTATAGTATAATGGGGAGAGTATAATGGGAGATGTTGAGAAATGGTGATAGGGAAACCATTGGAAATAGTAGCACAGTGACTCAGAAATAGTACATAAGAGACCCAGAGTAATAGTAGCAAAGGGTGTAGAATGGTAGCCTTGTATAAGATTCTGTGAATTGTGCATGTCGAAAGTGGCCTCTGTTGTTTCTTGTTTCCTCGTCCCAAGGTGCGGCTTGATGTAGGCAAGACCGCAGATCCTTTCCTCAGAACGCTGAGCCAAGCTGAGACGACCTGAGCTCTGTGTGCCATGGAACTGTGGAGTGGAGTTGAATCGAGTTGGGCCGGGCCCTGGTGAATGAAGGAGCCTGGTCAGCACCAGCGGTACTCGTGGGCATTGTGAGTACTGTGACCCTGAGATCAGCACATGATCCACTGTCACCTGTGGAGCTTGATTGGGGCTAACTGCATAGCTCAGTGAAGCCCCACAGGGAATTGCCAGCGAGTAGCTGCCACTGGGTGACACAAGGGGCAGTCTGATCTCAAGTTTGCCAGTACCTGAAGTGACTGAATTTTTTATTGCGGTTTGTGTTTGCCTCCTAAGGGCCCTTAATTAAAAAGCTAAAAACCAACAAACGCAGTGGGTTTGTTGCTGTGTTGAAAACTTCTCCACTATCAGTTTAGGCTGTATCTATAATTAAACTACTGTGTGCCTGGGGACTGCGGGGCGCTGCCGTCTGGCTTCTCCCTTCGACCCAGGACGTAATCCAGGCCCTGGCCTCAGTGTGGTCTCTGCTGTTGCCTTGTACAACCTTGCTTAAAGCTATCTGTCTCACTTTGCTCGGCTAACGGAGTTGGTCACACCAGCTGATATGCGGACAGGGCTGCACAGTGGAGTTGGTCTGGACTCTTCACTATCAGAATCAGTTAGGGCAATTGAGACCCAAGCTGAATTATTAGGGGAACTTGACTTGAGTACTTGTGTAAATGGAGATTTATCGAAAGTACTAATTTCTTCAAGCAATTCTCTACTGGCCACTGAATCCACTGATTTTGCAGCACCACTGCCACAGGGTGAGGGGGGCATCTCAATGATGGGACAGATTTACAATTGGCACCATCTAAAGATGATCCTCACAAACTTGCCCTCCCCTGAGAAATGTGTCTATCCAAGCTGATGTCCACCATCCTGATACATATATGTGGGCCAGTATGTCTTTACATATCCCAACTGTCCTGCATAAGACCCCAAAATCCACCCCGGGGTCTAGACCTATTTCTGGGCAACGCATTATGGATCACTACTTCATTAAACCAGCTACCACCAGTACAGAACTTAAAACCTTTCCTGCCATGAAAGGCAAAGCAATGCTAGACCATTTGGTCATGTGCTCACAGCCCAACTTTCACAGTCTTAAGGACCTTACGGATACTAGCAATATTGAAATCGCGGACCAAGCGGAAGAAGAACTGGAGGCAATTAAGCATACATTTGATGAAAGTGTCACTCAGCAAACATGTGATGCCTCCATTATGGACCCACCTACTCTTCTTGTTGAACTGCTGAATAAGCTCTCCCCCGGACATAATCAGGTGTGCCATCTGCAATCCCCACTTTTAGGAGGGTCTGGGTGTGAGGGGGACTCATCTGCTATGCACCATATGCTTAGGGAAATCGATGAGCGTATCCGATTGACTCACCCTACACTGTCTGCATTCAATATTGGTTTAAGCTCTTTTGTATCCCTCTATGATAACATCTGGGTGGAATTAAAATCTACAAATGCTGCTTTGGCAGATGTTACAATTAAATTAGAGGAGATTGGAGCAGATATCCGGTTTGGTCATCCTGGAGGAGGATCTAGGGAGGTGGAGGTTGCCTTGGGGAGACAGCCTGTACCCCCTTCTGTAGTGGGGGACACTGTGGACATAATTGAAATCTCAGGCAATTTACATGGATCTGAAGCTTGCCCAGAACCACTTCTGGACATGAGACCCAGTGTGAGCAATATTCCAATCTGTCTCCCCTTGATTTGCACTGGGGGTCTTGTTTCCCCAGTAATTGTTCGCATTAATGTGGCACCTGAGGGAGAGGGCGGGCATATGGAATCTGGAAGGGATGTGCAGTTAGCAAATCTTTCAGGGCGTGCTGCACCTGCCCCCAAAGTGGCCAATGCCACAAAATGGAAAGTGACGAGACGCAAACTAGGGGCAAGAAGGAATTGCATTTATGAGAGTGGCTCACAGAACTCTCTTTCGCTCCAGATTATCTCCAGTGATTGAACATGATACCTCGCCCACTGAACTTATGCCAAAAATCAGGGTGGTGGATTCTATGGTCCAAACTCACCTCAATCCACTGGTACGGGTTGGGGGAGTGGAACCTGAGAAAGTTCAGGTAGACCCCGTTTATTTACCCATAGTTACTCATAAATGGGGGAATAACGAGGTACCTGTTCATAAGGTTGGGAGACTGGCTCCGGACAAGAGAGAAGTGCCTGTAGCCCATGGGGAAGTACCCGTGTTGCCCCTGCTTTTGAGACCTAGAGGTGGGGGAACTGAGGGGGTATATCCTTCTGGAGTAATTCTAAATCAAATTGAGTCCATCTGGGGCCCATGTGAGGGGGCGTCTACTTCAGCACCAGTATTACAAAAGAATGGGGTAGACAAGTGTCTACACTATAGGGATAAAGAGGGGCAGAACCATTCTCCCCTGATCTCTATTAGGGAAAGACCAGTATATCTGCTAAGCCAACAGGTCCTACCCAAGGAACTGGGAGGGGGCATCATTGAGAAACCTCTGCCTATTGTAAACTCCAGTGCAGGCCTGACGAATGTCTGGGTGGATGTGGAAATGGTAAATCAGGGTATTTGGAGGATATGGTGGATATACCTCCTGTCCACAATTACCCCCAAGTCTCTGCAGGGATCAAGGATTTGCTGCAGCAATTACAATATCCCACTAGATATGCTCAGAGGGATGGGCCTAGGGTACTACCATCTAACAGTGCTGGGTATCGAAGATCCCCAGTTAATAGCTATGGAACTGGTCCAAATGTTGGTACTATTGGAAGATCATTGGACCAGGGGCGGTTAGCTAGAGATGACAATAATTGGGCTCACCAAATTAAAATCAGCAGTATCCTGGACCTCAGACTGTCAGATCTGCCTTAACTGACCTAATATCCTATTGATGTTCTCAGTGATTCCCTCCCTGCCCTTGTGACCTCGGCAGACATTGGGAGAATCTCCTTCCTGGAGAGGGAATCGGTAGGTACGAGTGTCATTCATTTGGCTTCCCCTTTAAAGGAGCTTATTCTTATAGAAAGGGAAGCCCTTCTTAATTTGGGCTTTGAAGCTCAACTGTTGGAAGGGCAAAAGGGGGGCTTTACACCTAACGGTGAAGAGCAAAACACTGTGCCAAAATTGTCTGATACTATAAAAATGCCTCAGAGTAATGCCAAAGGTGATGTGAAGGACATGGACTGGGCCACCATAATCTCCTCTCTATGGCAAAACTGGTCCCGTGAAAAGGGTATTGGTGTGGGGACCATAAGGGAGGGGGTGTTGCTTAGTCTAAAATCCTGGAACACTCATGGAAATTTCCATCTTTTCTCTAATCTGACCTGCATGAATAACCTGAGACTTGCAAACTGCATATGCCTACAAGAGACCTGGCTAACCTCTACACTTATTTTGGATGGTTATTGTGCCTTCGACCAGTTAGCCAAGGATAGCAGTGGGGATAGGCCCTCAGGTGGACTCATGATTGCTATTAAAAATTCCCTTGGTTTAAGTGGGTCAAAAATCGAATATCTGCCATTCAGTGCCCTGAGGGTGGATCTGTGCTCAGCTGATGGAATGACTATTCTTCTGATTATTAACATCTACTGGCACAAGGGCATCGCCCAAGTGGATACCTTTGTGGAAAAGCTATGCTATGCCATAGAGGAGTGGTCTGGGAGATTCCTGAATAGAGAATTATTGTGGTGGGAAAATCAGTTTGGTCAGAAATGGCATAATGGCATAGGGGGACAGGGGCTCCAACCATTAGTGGGTAGGAAGGTTAATGGCCACTCTGATGATGACTGGCATACGTGGCACAGAAGTGGCAGCTCCTCCCTGCTTGATTACATTTATGTTGACCGATTTTTAATGAATCTTTTCCTGTCATTTGATGTCTTGAGAACTGACTGGAGTGATCATTCCATCTTAACAGCTTCTTTTGATTGGATGCTGTGCTCCAGACAATTTTTGCTTTGGTACAGCCTCAAGTAACTACCAACTTGGCGGGCAACGGAGTGATATGGACGGATATCAATATTGGGCATTTGAACTCGAAAGTAAAAAAAGCACTCAACTCATCTACCCTTTAATGGAATCTCAATAACATTATAACAAATGAATTTCAGTCATTTTTTGGCCTACTGGTCTCCAGCTTCGACACAGGGACTAGCAACAGGAGGGTGAGGTGCTCAAGACATACTCACTGCTACAATGCGAAGTTGGCAGAAGCAAAACAATCTTTGTGGAGGGTGGTTAGACTGATTCAATGCACTAACTCGGACCAAGTCATCTGCATGGACTTGATTAGAAAAGCTAAGCAGTCCTATACGAACTTCTGTAAATCTCTGAACCATAGCCTGCTACAACGAGATGCAGAAATGATGTTGGGGATTTTGATCAATGCTGAGGTCAGTGCCGTCTGGTACTTAGTGAATGGGCAAGATCCTATGTTATCTCAGAGCTGAATTCAATTCCGGAGCAGGAATGGGTTCAGTTTTACAAAGATAGGTTTGGGTTGCATCAGACTGTCAGCCTGATGGCCTTTGATCTGATCAGAGCTGGAGCCTGGGATCCCCAACTAGATATCCAAACCATCCATCACCTGATTAGCAAATGTAAGTGATCTCGAGCTCCTGCACCTAATGGCCTTACAAACAACACATTTAAAGATGAACAAAATATGTGGGCGAATCTTCTGCATCTAGAATTCAAGGATATTATATCTACAGGTATTACACCTATCTCCTGGAGCACGGCCCATGTGGTCCCTATCTTCAAATGTTAGAGCAGGACGGACCCAACTAACTATCACCCTATTTCACTCATCGACGCAGATTGTAAGATCTTCTCTGCGTTCCTGCTCTCACATTTGGGGGATTGAGCTAGTACCACTCACCCGTTGGACCAATTTCAGACTGGATTCAGGAGATGCCACTCTACTAACATCAATTCTAAGTGATCCGGCCGCAGTAGATTTTGCCGCGGCCGGAATGTTCACATGAGAAAGGTGCGAACTACCAAAGGTTTGCACCTTTCTCATGCGAACACACTTGCATACAACGGGGGCTGCAGGGGTGTCCCCCGCAACCCCCGCTCACTATACTGTAAAGTATAGTGCGTGGGTGTTGCGGGGGACACCCCTGCAGCCCCCGTTTTTTTTGTGTTTTTTGCAGGTGTGCTGCGGGGGTGTCCCCCGCAACACCCCGCTCACTATGCCACACACTATAGTGAGCGGGGTGTTGCGGGGGACACCCCCGGAGTCATTTTTATTTTACTTACCTGCAATGCTACCACCAAAGGTTCGAACTTTTGGTGTTGGAACCTTTGGTGGTAGCATTTTTTGGTCGGTTTGTACGGTCGGACCTTTTTTTTTCGGTCCGATCGTACAAAACCCTAACATCAACGGCCTCGTTCTAAAATGTATACAAGAGGAGGCCTGGCTGTCAACTAGGGGATGCACCTACATGGCCTCTATAGACCTAACTGCCGAATTCGACTGTGTCGACCGGTGCAGATAATGGACTAAACTGGCAAAGTGGGTGTTGCCAGGGGGGCTCTTGAGATTGATTAGTGGGGTATATGAAGACTGTGGGATCCAGGTTCGCCTCAGCCAAAAAGGTGATATCTCGAGGAGAATTCAAACCCATAGGGAGGTCAGACAAGGCTGTGTTCTGTCCCCCTGTCTCTTTAATCAATATCTATCCGATGTTGCGGTTGCATTTGTGCAAGAAGGGATGGTTGCCCCTAAGGTAGGAAAGGAAAAAATCAGTTGGCTCGCCTATGCTGACAACCTCCTGAGATTTGATTAAGGTCGGTCTGCAAAGGTCTATAAACAACTTTGAGAACTATGGCAAAGAGAATGGGCTGGTCATCAACCCTAAAAAAACTAAGATCCTCTCCTTTAGAAAAGCTAGGGTAAAAACTACCGGGCCTGTCGTCTTCCTAGAAGGTATGCCCCTGAAGCTTTCAGAGTCCATTAGATATCTGGATTTCAACTCCTCCGCATATAAAGGCTTAAAAATAGTTAAAGAGGCCTTGTTACGTAAGGCGAAACTCCCAGAAGCACAAATCGTTCAGATAGATCTGAAGTTCTGAAGATTTTCCCTTAAAGCAGAAATTATGTTTTTTGAAGGCAAAATAGTTCCGAAATTAATCTATGGCCTGGAACTATATGGCGATAAGCTGACTAATACCCTCAATGGAATCGGGGGCAGAATTTGGAGGAGGCTCCTAGGAATCCCCACCGCACTACTTCTCCCAGCTATAGTCTTTGTACTGGGGATAGTCTCCCTTTGGGCGCGGGTACAATGGGCTTGCCTGTCTCTATATTTCGAAAATCAGGGCTCCTATTACTAATACTTTGTACCACCTAATGGAAAGAAACCTGATTAATCTCTCTTGAGGCAAGATCAGAACTAGTCCTTAAGGCGATTGGGGTGTGCTTTGAGGCCCTGACTTCGAATCCGTTGAAAGCTAAGCGTGCCCTATTTAATTACGATTGGACCCAGACCACTAACACTTTCCACACCTATCCTTCATTGAGTCATCTAACACATGAGCATAGATGCAGAGGATTTTTAATGAAGATCTTGCTCCAATTCCCTAATCGTTTCCATAGAGGTATCCTATTAAGAGTACGGTGGAATTTGTTACCCACCAGGGAAATCCAATTAAGGAGATCCTTGATCTTGGTGGAGGCAGCCTGTTGTAGGTTCTGTTCAGGGAAATTGGAGACCTTAAAGCACTTGGTACTCAAGTGTATACCCCTTCAGGGCCTAAGGGCAAAGTACTTAATGCCCCTGGATGTGAATTCAATCATCTATGATAAAGATCTGGCATGGATACGTTGCCTATCTATGCATAACATTCATGAGGTGTTGGCCCTCTCTGGCTTTATTAAAAACTTGCACTTGTAAATGTGGACAACATGAGATGTTTGGTCATTGAGTAATACCATCTGATTGCTATAAAATATGTGATGTGAATGTAATTTTAGTCTTCTTCTTTTAAGAGGCAGAATTTAGTTTTTAAAATGTATGGATTGCTTTTTATTAGCTGCTGATTCTTTTTTCTCGTGGAATATTTTCATTGTATTTGTTCTATTAATTGATGTTTCTCTTTTCTTTTTACCTATGAATTTGTAAAGGTTTAATTTAAACCAAATGCAATAAAATAAAATTCAAACAAATTGCAGCTACTCCATAGCAGGGAGGCCCAGAGAAATAGTATAATGGAGATCCTGGGAAATGGTAGCAGGGAGATAATGAGAAACAGTAGCAGCCAGTCCCTGCAAAACATGCGTGGTTGCAGCTGTCGTATAGCAGGGAGATTCTCAGAATAGTTATATGGACACCCTGTGAAATAGTAGCAGCAGGAGATGGAGAAAGAGCAGAAAGGATTCCCTGAGAAATAGTAGCAGGCAGATTGTGGGGAACAAGTAGCCGAGAGACCCAGAGAAATAGTAGGGGGAGACCCAGAAAAATGGTAGCAGCAATGGCATAGCAGGAAGACCCTATGGAAAATCCTATAGTTGTATTGTTTGCAAAGTTCTGGGAGACCCTAAAACATTATCCTGTTGGTGGCGAACCTGAAAAATGTCCATGTTTGCGGCTCTACCATAGTTGTGAGAACGTGAACAATTCTCACATTATTGGCTCGTGTGTAGAAGGCCGAGCATAAACACATCTCATTTTGGTGATTCTTGTGCAGTGTGGAGAACCCCAAAAGCAAGTTCCCAATGGTGTGTCTTCCTGTTCGTGGTTGCCGAGGAGAATCTTGTCCTACGTTGCGTCTGGAGGACGTCTCAACACGGTGCACTCTCTGCCTGACTCAGAGGTTGAAACCGATGGCGTAATCATTTGCAGGCGGCCCCGCCCCCTTGTCTCCGGGACGTGGGTTCTGTGCCTTTAAGACCCGTGGCACCTGCGCACCCGTGCACGCACCGGGAAGTACAGCGAAGTACTGTTTGCTGGGGGAATACGCTGCTGGAGCCGTATGTCTTCCTGTTCGTGGTTGCCGAGGAGAATCTTGCCCTACGTTGCGTCTGGAGGACGTCTCAACACGGTGCACTCTCTGCCTGACTCGGAGGTTGAAACCGAGGTGACTTTACATTCACATGTGTGCACGAGCACCTTGAAAGACTGTTTGGACTTTAGTCACGCCTTGTATGGTACGCGTTAAGCACGTTGTGTTTCTTTTGCAGACGTCAGCATTTTGCAGGCGTATAGTGCTGTGCTGCGAATGGCCACGTATACGCTAATGTTGTAGTGTAGTCTTGCTTAATTGACTACAAAGATAGTTGTATTGCCCCCATTGATTGGTTCTATCTCTTTTCCCGTAGGGCGTAATCATTTGCAGCCGGCCCCGCCCCCTTGTCTCCGGGACGTGGGTTCTGTGCCTTTAAGACCCGTGGCACCTGCGCACCCGAGCGCGCACCAAGAAGTACAGCGAAGTACTGTTTGCTGGGGGAATACGCTGCTGGAGCCGTGTGTCTTCCTGTTCGTGGTTGCCGAGGAGAATCTTGCCCTACGTTGTGTCTGGAGGACGTCTCAACACGGTGCACTCTCTGCCTGACTCGGAGGTTGAAACCGAGGTGACTTTACATTCACATGTGTGCGCGAGCACCTTGAAAGACTGTTTGGACTTTAGTCATGCCTTGTATGGTACGCGTTAAGCACGTTGTGTTTCTTTTGCAGATGTCGGCATTTTGCAGGCGTATAGTGCTGTGCTGCGAATGGCCACGTATACGCTAATGTTGTAGTGTAGTCTTGCTTAATTTACTACAAAGATAGTTGTATTGCCCCCATTGATTGGTTCTATCTCTTTTCCAGTAGGGCGTAATCATTTGCAGACGGCCCCGCCCTCTTGCCTCCGGGACGTGGGTTCTGTGCCTTTAAGACCGGTGGCACCTGCGCACCCACGCGCGCACCGGGAAGTACAGCGAAGTACTGTTTGCTGTTCGCGGTGAGCGTGCAGGTGCGCAGTGTCGCTGGGAGCAGTGGGCATAAATGCTTGTGAGTGGAGGGGCACTTTTTCTATCTTAATTTGCAGATACTGTGATCAGTCTTGTCAACCTAATTGCTTAACCCTCTTAGGGAAAGAGGGTAGTGACGTGAAGCGGCCCATAGGGGATTGTTAACTGTGTGTTTTTGTTGCACTGCATACTAATAATGGATTCTACATTGAGAAACGGGAAAAAGAGAAAGGAGTGTCCTTCAAAAATGCTTCCCTCGATAGTATCCCCAAAAAAAAAAAAAAAAAAAATGATAACAGTCCGGTTAATTCGTTGAATGGGAGGACATAATTTCTATCGATGTCTCTCCATTCGGACGAAATGAAGGGCACTGCTGGAGTAAAACTGGTACCAGAAACCCACTTAGGTGTAACGGACCCTGAGGAAGTTTGTTCCATAAAAAAAGCAAATGAGAACATTACTAATGATCCATTTGCGGTGGATGAACACACTAGTAATGTACAAAAAATAATTGCAGACATACATGACAACAAATATCTGCCTATTTTGGATATTTCTATGCTGGCTCCGGTGATCATGTCTGATCTTGATAAAAGAGTAAAGCTTTCCCTGGGACCCTCAACACCGGTGTCTACTCATGGGCCATGGAGGGAGCACGTACACTTCCATAAACCTAGTGATACGTCGGCTAGACTAACTAGCCCTGACAGGGGAAATATTGCAAATCACGGTCGACAAACTCCTGTAACCAGCTCTCCGGCTAAGAATGAAGCTGGTATTGATAATATGCAGAAAATTACAGTGGAACAGAGAGCCTTTAATACGTCTGTACCAATATTTTATTTTTCAAATGTGCCCGATCTGCCTTTATCTCAAGACATAATTGATGAAGAAGTTATGGAGCAATCATCTTCGGGTGCATTTGCCTGACCAGCCTCTCCTAGAACCGGATTGGCTGCGGCGCACCATTTCCGCCCAACACCGCCACCGATAGGCGGAAGCCGGAGCACGGAAGCTCCTCGCCGAAGGACCGAGCAAAAGGGCCTGTCCTATGCCTGTCACATGCCGTACTAGCCGCCTCCGAAAAACCCCACTCGCCTTATTCAGTGGACCAAGTCGTGAGTAAACTAACTTTCTAGATCTATAATCACATAACGGACCGAGTCTCTCATACTCAACCAAACTCCATTACCATATGTGTGCAACAGTGCACTCCCTGCCATAGCGCCCCTGATTGTACTCGAACTGCCTAATGTTTTTGTATTGACTACCTCTGCTGCACATTGTTCATATTCTGCATTGCCAACCTCTGCGCACCCATAACCGTGCCAGCACTGCCTGCCATAGCGCCCCTGATTGTACTCGAATTGCCTAATGTTTTTGTATTGACTAACTCTGCTGCACACTGATTGTTCGACACTGCGCATCTGTGATTGTGCAAGCACTACCTGCCACAGATAATGCTCCCCTGACTGTGCCCTGACTGTGTTTGCACTGCCTGCGGACCCGCTTCACCTACCCCACAAGTAACTAAAACACGCACCTCTAATGCATACTCCCCCAGCCACCCACACTTCCGCACATCCGCCCCTCCTCCGATGCTCCTACCCACCCCTCTGCGCTCTCATTCTCTGCTCCATCTTTAGCCCGCCACTCATCCTCCCAGAGCCTAGACCATCAGCTCTCATCATGTACTCCACCTCCACCACTATACACCATATCACACCTCCTCACAGTGACTCCAACCCACCCGGTCTCCCCCTTAGGAGACACAGACTAAGAACCCGCACCGAGTCATCTCTCACCTTTCGCAACTCCCCACCATCCACCTTCAACAGGAACTCGAAGCTTAGCCTCCGCACCCACATCACTCTCCCACACTCACACCAACCTGTCCACGCTCATATCCCACATCTCCCCTCCCCCAAACTCATACCTCATCCCTTCTCTCTCACTCAGGCCACCATCACATCACCTACCCTGAAAACCAACGCTCTGCCTCCACCACCAGGCAAACCCACCTTAAAATGTGCACTCAACAATGCACGCTCTATTCACGCCCATGCTATTGAGATCAATGACCTCATTACTAGCCACAAACTAGACATACTTGCCATATCTGAAACATGGCTCCATGAGGCCTCCAACCCATCCATACATCTCGCCCTCCCCCAGGACTACTCCATCCTTAGACAGGACCGTAAATCCTCCAAAGGCGGGGGCGTAGCCCTCATCTTTAAAAACTGCCTCTCCATTAGGTTGTGTGACCAACAATGGGACAACAACGCCGACCTTCTCTACGCCAAATTATCTCTCTCCCCTAACTGTACCATCAACCTTCTAGTCACATATAGACCACCAGGCTCTCCCCCAGAATACCAAAAGCAAATTCTTCAAATCATAGGTAGTAACTTGAAACACTCCACCAAAACCATCCTACTTGGCGACCTTAACCTTGGCTTAAACGATCCCAAGGATAAAACTGCCGCACTCTTGGCAAAGGATCTTTCCCACATGGGATTCGATCACAAAATCACCAGCCCGACTCATTGCAAAGGACGGTCCATTGATTGGATAGCAGATCACAACTGCTTATCATCCATCACTTCCATTGCACCCCTTCCTTGGACAGATCACTATCTCATCCAGTTCTCCATCCCTACGACACCCACTCGCAAAACCACCACTCACGCCCCCCCCCGCCAAAGTCAGAAGTTCAAAAAAACTCACCGCCACTAACCTGGCCCCGTTCCTTGATATCCCTGAACTTAAACATCCGTTCAATCAAGATCCCACCTCGCTAGCCAACACCTACAATAATGCCCTCGCCCAAGCCATTAATTCAATTGCCCCACTGGAAGCAAAAAAAGCCAAAAAATCTATGCACTCCAACTCCTGGTTCACAGAAGAACTAGCCGTCATACGACTCAAAAAACGGAAAGCCCTAACCAACTGGCAATCCAATCCCAACCAAGCCTCCCTCGACGAGTTCAAAGAAATTGCACGGTCCTATAAAAGCGCCATTTTCAAAGCCAAATCCGAATCTTTCAATCAAAGAATATCCAAAGCTAGCTCCAAATCTAGAGAAATATTCTCTATCTTCAAAGAACTCACCTCCCCGCAATCCAGCCCCGACGAAATCACCAAGGACGAAGCTTGGTGCACAAGCATCCAGACAGCACTCCTTAGTAAAGTCAAAATGCTCCAAGACAAAATTGCAGCCCAACGAAAAGCACTCAACGCCTGCCCCGCACCCCCCTCGCACCCCCCCTCAACACATGCCCGGAAATACCCCTCTTCGCCTTCAGAGAAGTCACAGAGCCAGAAGTCTCTACCCTACTCAATAACATCAAACCTTCAACATGCAAAGGTGACATCTGCCCGCCCTCCATCATCAAAGAGTGCTCGACAGCCCTCACACCTATCATCACAGCATTCATCAACGCCTCCTTCTCCTCAGGCTCGGTACCCCATTGCCTAAAAGAGGCCTGGGTCCGCCCCCTCTTAAAAAAACCATCCCTAGACCCAACCTCCCCCAACAACTATCGCCCCATCACCACCGTCCCCTTCCTCCTCAAAATCCTTGATAAAGCCGCCCACAGCCAAATACAGCAGTACCTGGAAACCTACACCATCCTTGGCAGAAGGCAATCCGGATTCCGCAAAGGACATGGAACTGAAACTGCCCTTCTAGACCTGAAAAATCAAGTCACCAAAATAATGGACACAGGCAAACCTGCTCTCCTCCTTCTACTCGATCTGTCCGCAGCATTCGACCTAGTCGACCATAACATCCTCACATCTCACCTCTCCAATGCAGCCCACTTCTCCCACAAAGCAACCCTCTGGATCACCTCATTTCTTGAAGGCAGGGCCATGAAAGTCTATTCTGACCAGGCCAACGCTCCCCCCACCACCATAAGCTGTGGAGTCCCACAAGGCTCCTGCACCGCACCAACCCTCTACAACCTCTTCACTAAACCCCTCTTTGACTTACTGGACGCTCTCGGCATAGCCTACACCAACTACGCCGATGACACTCAAGTCCTACTCCCACTCTCTGGAGACTACGTCAAAGACTCAGAAGCTCTCATCAACATCTACTCCACAATTCAGACTTGGATGGCAATCAATGGTCTTTGCCTTAACGCAGACAAAACTGAGATCATCATCCTAGCACCCAGCGAAACTCTCCAGACTCAGCAAAGAATACTCTCACATGACCGTTGATAACATCATCATACCGGTCTCCACTGCTGTCAAAACACTAGGAGTCTACCTGGACACCACACTCTCTATGACAAGACAAGTCAATGCCATCTCCTCTTCATCCGCAATGACCACCAAACTCATCCTTTCCATAAAGCCCTACCTCACCATGCCTAACTGCCTCTCCATCGCCAGAGCTACCATAGGAGCCAAACTAGACTACTGTAACGCCCTCCTAGCCGGCACATCGGCAAAAAATCTAAAAAAGCTCCAAATAGTGCAAAACAATGCGCTCCGCGCTGCCCTGCACATCCCCAAATCCGACCATGTATCTCAGGCCCGGAGAGACGCGCACTGGCTTCCAGTCAAGGAAAGGATCAATTTCAAAATACTCACCCTCACTCACAAATGTATCAATCATACTGCACCATCATACTTATCAGAAACCATAAACAGGAAATCCACGCTCCGCCCAACAAGAAGCCAATATGACAACCAACTCCAAGTTCCCTCTATAAGAAGAGCTAAAGCTGGAGGCATTGGCTTCCCACACATAGCTCCCAAGCTCTGGAATGACCTTCCCATCTCCCTCAGAGCCGAGCCTTCCCTACTATCCTTTCGAAAGGCCCTCAAAACCAAACTCTTTACATAACTAGCGCGCTCCACCCCCACCCAAGCTGTACCGCAAACACTTTTGCTGACGAAAATGTAACAAACACAATGTAACAAAATAACGCTACTGTAAACATAATGCCTTGTAAATATCACCTTGCATGCACAGACTGTAACCCAAAACGCATGCATAGTCTGTAATTCATAATGCCTGTACCCTAATCTACCTTTACTCTCTGCAACCAGACAAGTGTCTTCTGGAATGTAACAGCGCCACGATGCTCTCGGGCTGATCGCGCGCTTTAAAAATCCGAATAAATAAATAAATAAATAAAAAGCTTAGCGACTTACCTATTTTTACAAGAGTACTAAATTTGCTCGATCGCGGCCATGAATATTCACACCTGCTATTACAAGAGATGAAAAAGGAGCTAGCAAATAATAAGGCACAATTATCAAAAATGGAAGGCTACATGTTAGCACAAGAAGCATGTCATGTATACCACTCAGAATGTCACATGAGAGCAGCCTCAATTGTAAGAACTGACCTGCTACACTCGACTCATCAAGTCGAAAAAAAAAATGCTGCTTCGCAAACTTCAGAAGAACAGTTTCTATTAAATGGAATTCCTGTAACTTTTGCACAAATAATTCACCGAAAAGATAACATTGGAAACCAAAAAGCTAGTCTTCTAACTGGTGAGAATATTGACTATTTGGATATAGCAAAACTCCAGCATGATAGACTAGTCAAATAGAATCAATTCTTCTGCAAGTCAAATCCAATGATAATAGTGTGAAAATGCTTCCTGAACAGGGAGAAACTGTATTGAATGCAAGTTTGCCTGTAAGTTCGCCGGATAGTCCATCGATTTTGACAAAGCTTATTGAGAAAGAAAACCTCAATGAAACATCTCAGGATCATATAAACGCTCAAGACAAATTCTATTTTGTCTCACGGCGAGCCAAGAAAAATCATCTGAAAGCATTAAAAAGAAGACACAAAAATAAGGGACACTCTTTGAGCGCTGAGAAAAAAATGCGAGAACTATCATCCGCACTTGCAAACGACAATGATGCAAAATTGTCAACTACCAAAGCATCAACACTCTCTGATCCGGCGGAACAAAACCTGAACTTAAATTAATTAAATGACGAAAGCAAGACCGCGCTGCAAATGAGACCTACAAAGTCTCAAGAAACTAGCTTGTTATCAAAGCCTAATTCAACTGGCAAACAAACGAGCAAGTCGGTTTCTTCTATTGAAGAGAACGTCGCGGAAGATGCAGCAATCAGCAATCATTAAGGAAGGGGTCCTACAGCCGATCATTAGATATAAGATTCAATCACATCTAACAGCGTTCTTTAAAGACATGTCTTCGAAAAAAACTGACAGCCTGCTGCAAAATACTAAAAACAAATGCAATTCAGATTGTGCAGAATCACTAGAGTCTAAGGTGAGAGGTGAGGAATCAAAGGGATTGGTCGCGTTTGTCTCTGACGCGACAGAAAAAATTAAGGTACAGTGGAATCAATCTACAACAATGGAGGAAACAGACTAGATACACAAATTGCTCAATTCCAGCCGAGTGACCAAAAGCATCCACAGCACATCCCAAGTGCCCCAATGCCAGTTGAAGAGAAGCGACCAATACAAAATCCATGCAAGGTGAACACCAACCCCGAACCATGTATTCCTTCGATAGGTCAGCAACAAGCGGAAGGGTGTAATTTCAAACTAAAAGACAGGGTCGAGGAGGGAAACAAAACACAAGAGTTATCTAGCGAAGACCAAGCCTCTCAGATCATTCTGCAATTTCACAACATACCAGGAGAGATGAAAAATATCATCGGCTGGAGAAGTGATCCTAAGATTAATGGCGCGAGTCGCATTAATCGAGCATTTCTAATGAACTCACTTTATAAAATTCCATCTTTGAGAAGTTTAGTGACAAATGATATATAGTGGATTAGACTTCCAGCGGTGAATAACAACAGAATGCTCTTGAATATGATATCGCCCATTGTCGCTAAATTGATCTGGGAGCACCGTAGTGATCTCTTGTTTCTTGGGCTGGAAATGGTGGGGTTCGATCTTATAAAAACAGCTATGGATTTTATGGAATTCCAACAGCCACCACCCGTAGTGGTTTCTGAATCAAATGATTCCAATCTAGGCCAAAAAAAATCCCAAAAAAACATGATGGAACAGCTCACTGTCCTCACAAATGCCCTAAATGGGCTGAAATGGCTAGAACCCTTGGTGAAAACAGTTGTTAATACAATCCCTCCGTTAAATACGTCATAAAATGATGACCTAGTTATCATGTCATGGAACTGTTGTGGCATAGGTAACTTCTTAAAATGGAGAGAATGTGTGCACTTAGAACATGTACCAAACATTTTGCTTGTTCAGGAAACAATGGCGCTAAAGAAGGTGGAAATTGAGGGCTTTGTGGTATGTTCTCACCAGGCAAAGAAAGGATCAGAAGGGAGACCGTCAGGGGGGCTCATGATTCTGATTGACACTAGGTTAAATTTTACTATCAACAATGTATATCATACCGACCTATTTATAATATGTGATATTTGTTTTGATGTGAAGTTACATGGTCAGTTACTGTTGATCTCAATTTACTGGAACCCCTACCACTATAGCATTGAAGAAGCATGTGAGCTATTAGGTGAGACCCTCACTGATGCTCTCTCTAAAGCACCTCATGCTGAGATATTTATTGGAGGTGATTTCAATGCATTATGTGCTTCCAATGATACCATCCGGAATGTCAATTCTACTTATTTTCGGCCTCACGTATCAAAGGAGATACGTGAAGTAAGTTCTTCAAAGCTTGAAAATCTTCCTAGTTTTGGTGGCAAAGACTCATGATAAGTTTACGTGGAAAAGGGGTAATACGCAGTCATGGATTGACCACATGTTTGCCTCTAAAGAGTTATCGGGCAGACTTGCCCCAGTTAATTCCTGTAAAATTGCATTTGGGGATCATGCCATAATTACATCATCAATAGCAAAGTATTTTACTCGATGTTTGCCTTCATCCCAATTGGCGCTCATTCAATGTGATAGACCAACGCTCTCTATTAATTGGTCTTTGACAACATGTAGGAAGTTAACTTCCCTGGTAAACAGAGATCTCTGGAAAACCATTGGAGATAACACTGCCGATAATGCAATAATTATAAAGTGGAACGGTAGGATGATTACTTCACACTTAGCAAAGATGTCTCCGACTAGACTCACGAAGAATGAGAGTGAAGAGGAGAATAGATCATTTTGTGCTCTTGTTGCATTACTCAAAAGAAAGAAAAGTTGAGAGCTGCGTATTATAACGAAAGCCAGGCCCAGTTTGTCACAGAGCGAATATCGATTACAGAAAAGAAATAACGATGGAATATAAAAATGCTCTTATAGAGTTACGTATTTCAAAGAAAATTCAACAAAATCAAAGGATTGTTAACCTTTTATGCAACCGGAAAAACAAAGAAATCTGGAAAACAATAAGATCTTTAGACAAAGAAGTCCCTCGCGACTTTGAGTCTTGCATCGACAGTGCAACATGGTATTCTTTCTTTCTTGAAAAATTTGCGTTGCCTGCTGAATTCTCCACGTATGAACACCCGCCAGAATCTCATTTAATTCCTGATTGCCTTCCATGGGACAAGAATGACATATGTGCGTGTCGATTTATAAGCTAAAAAGTTCTAAATGTACTGGGCCGGATGGCCTTCCACCATGCTTAATCAAGGACGACCCACTTTTCTGGTCTGCTATGTTTCACAGTATTTATCAAGAAATATTTCGTTCTAAAAAGATCCCATCCTCTTGGCTCACGTCAATTATTATTCCTATCCACAAAAAAGGTATAATCTCTGATCCCAATAACTTTAGACCGGTAGCAATTATTGATGTGGCAGCCAAAGTATTTGCTGCATTGATTCTTCAAGAGCTTGAAAGTTTTGTTTGTAGCAATAATACTTTGTGTGCCCCTCAAGTTGGATTCCGTAAAGGGATGGGAACCCCGGTTAATGCAAGTATCTTGGCCCATATTATTGCCCACGCTACAGGTCCTGACAATACACTTGTCTTTGTGGCCTCGTTAGATCTAAAAGCAGCTTTTGATTGCGTGATTAGAGGTAAATTATGGGAAAAGCTGCACAAAGCCAAGATACTACAATACCTCATTATACTTATAGAAATGCTACACTACCATACAAACTTTAAACTAAGAATTGATCGGTTAGGCTCTCTTAGTCAAGCCATACCATCTCTGATAGGGGTGAAACAAGGCTGCAATCTCGCAGCAATTCTCTTCAACTTGTATCTTGCGGAGATTGAAGAGATTTGGTATGGGGAGAAATCATTTGCGATTCGAATTGGACCACTTTCCTTGTCATGGCTCGCATATGCGGACGACATATTGCTCTTCGACCGCACACAGGCTAAGCTTCAATATAAACTAGAAAGCTTCACGCATTATTGTATGAGTAACAACTTGTTGGTGAATCCCCAAAAATCCAACATTATCATTTTTGCGAACAAAAAAAAGTTCGTCATTTCATATGGAGAATTGACGGCGCTCCGATTGTGACGGCAGTTGAACTCCCCTATCTGGGACTTATCCTATCTAAAAACATGTCATTTAAAAGAATCAAGGAAGTTCTTACTATCAAGGCAGTGACTTTAAAATGTCAAATGAAGGTATTACAACATAAGATCTGTACATTTTCATTAATACCTCTGCTAGAATTTTATCTAAAAAAGTAGAGGCTATAATGCTGTACGGTGTGGAGTTATATCTATGTGATTTGGGCCCATTATTAGACCAATTGCAGGGGCAGATGTGGAAATACACCCTTGGCTTACCATCATCCATGCCAAACGCTATTGTTAGACATGAGTTGGGACTGAATTCATTATCGGCCAAATACAACTGGCGACTACTGGTGAATTTTGCGAAAATATTATTTCCGCCTCGAAATTCACTATATATAGATTTACACACTATGATGTTGAACAATAATCCTCCCTCTATGTCTCAATTTAAAAAATGTATGTTAGAGATTATGGAAAAAATTAACCTTCCAATTGAAGATTTGGAGCTCTTTCAGGAAACGATCAAGAAAAAATTGTTCCAATGTGATTGGGTTGACACTTGCACGAAGATGGCTAGTTACACTTCTTTTGCAGAATATTATAAATTTGCACACAAACAAGTACAGCGTATGGCGTACTTAACTTTATGCCCTTGTCCCAAGGTCCGTCAAACCTTCATGTTGTTTAGACTTGATTTGTTACATACACGTGTTAGACAAAAGCACTGGTATAAACAAGCTGTAGACGATACTTGTGTAATATGCCGTTTCTGTAAGCAGACACATGAGACCCTTAAACCTCTTTTTTTATACTGCATTCATTTTGAAAATGATCGTTGCAGAATGATTGAGTCTTTTGTAGATGTAAATACGATCTCAAGTAGAGAATGGATTTGGATTAAATGCATGTGGGGTGCGACAAACGCTTCGCTAATTGGGACGACAAGATTAGTAAAGTCCATCGCGTCTGAAATTGACAGAGATTGCTCAGTGTAATACCTGACAGATGAAAAAGTAGTTTCGACGAAGTCTGCCCTTGTGTGTATGTAGATGTTCAGTCTTGGTGAAATGGCTTATTCGTCTGTTTAAGCATGATATTATAGGACTGGGTATTTTTGCTTTTGCGATTTTCGTTGTTGTACGGTCATGTTGATTTTAATCTTGTGATTGTTTGGTGTATGTGATTGTGCTTGCTTTTTAATCTGTGAATTGTAATTTGTTAAATTAACAAATGTTATGAGTTAAATATGAAATATTTGTAAAGGTCTTGATGTTTTTCTTGACTAAACACAAATAAACAATTTTATATAAAAAAAAAAAAAGTTCCCAATGGTGCTCTCTTCCCTCCACTATTGTGGTTGTAAAATAGCTGGAGCGCAGAACAGGAGTAGCACAAATGAGTATGCAGTGTTTATTACAAATAGAAAACAACTAATCTAATTTTAACATATGACAAAACAATGAAAACGAAAATAACAAATTTTCGAAAATTTGGGGGTGGGGGAAAGTATTACTAAAAATAAGGGGGGTCTTTGAGGGGAAGCCCCTCCAAAAACAATGAAAAAGAAATTTGTTATTTTGGTTTTAGTTGTTTTTTATTCATTGAAATTTCATTAGTTGTTTTTTCATTTGATGAAATCACATGTAACCGCACAAATGCTGATGGAATCTTGTTATGATATGACAGTGACAAACAGGCATGTGTAAGAACCATCCATTTCACATCACAGGCCCCACTAAGCAACCCTTCTCCACTTCTATGTGTGTAACCTAAACCTTAAAGCAAGCAGTGCTGGTGATTTGGCCCAGGCTGTGTTTCTTGCCATAGTCTCCCTGAATGGAGTGTGGGTTCATCCCAAAGAATGTGAATTGTTCATCATGGGACACAGCACAGCTTCTTGAGTGGTTAGTTGCAATGTGCACTACACCACTAATGGCCTGCTCACGCTATTCACTGATAGGGTGGCAGTTTAGGGATTCTATGGTTACTTGCACAAGTGCTGCTGGCCAAGTGGGTTACTTACTGAACCAGCAGTACCACCATCAGTACATTGACGTTCAACTCCCGTAGAGCTTGGCATGAAATGTATCACTGACTAGAAATTTCCCAGCTGTGATTAACTTTACTAATACACTTTTCAAGAAACGAACCAGACAAGGGTTCCATATTATTGGCTGGTTATCATTGAGAAAACACACTGTGTCCTGTGCCCTGTGACATTTGTGTCCACGCCCAAATACCTCTATCACATTGATATCACACACAGGGCTATTACTGGAAGAAGCTGATCTTTGGCTCGGCATCCAAAACAATAATTGCACAGCAGCATTGCTTTTTATGGAGACAGTATGGGCTCTGCCTTGTCAATGTGTGCACATTAATATTTGAGATTTATGAAAACCTCACTGGGAATTAATTGAATGATGTACATATGGGAGGCACCCAGTGGATACAGGTAGGGTGCTGGAGTGTCAGAGGTAGCTGGGATGGGTAGCAGGAGGAGGGGAAGAGTGGGCTCTGCAGGGGGCTGTTCCCCCTATCATGGATTTCTGTTCTTGTACATATTCATTATGTATGTTACCATCTGACCTTTAGAAAATCCTTGAAAATATGTCTGTTCCCTCAATTCACTTTAATTTGCTACTGGTTCTGAGACAGTACCAAGAGACCGTCAGTCTTCTAGCGTTCTATAAATAATTCATTAACATAAACATAATGGGGAGACAAGAGCTTCCCTGAGGCATGCACCAACCCAGTCCTATTTGTTTTCCAAGACAAACTCATTCTTATTTTTGCAGCAAGCGAGACATCATTCCCAATAATTTATTTATTAAATGAAAGCTATATCCAAATTTGCAGAAGATAGTTTTCAGAGAATTCCAGTTTATCCAGTCAAAGACTTTCCCTCCATTGTGAGAAGTCAAAATCGATAATTATTGTCTTTTGTCTGGTGTCCCAAAAGCAAAGCCTAATTGATTGTAGTCTGTAAAAGACTAGCTCAATCCTCTTACCAGCATTCCAAAGTGCGTGGAAATGTTTCCATCAAAATTAATGAAAGCCATCAGTGTAATTTTGGAGTCCTTGATTAGCTTTGCACAACAGTAATTATTGACTCTTCATTCGGCCAGTCATTTTGTCCATTTGCAAATAAATATTTAACAATTCTGGTGGTGGGTTCAGGAAGAGAATTCTTGATAATGAACTGCAGGAACTCTTTAAAAAACAGTGATTTATTCTCTTTAAGCATTTTAAGGATTTAACTACATGTATTATGGTCATTCTGCATTCATCAGTTGCCCTTCACTATGACTCAACAGGGTAGCGCAAATCAGCAACATTGCACAATGAGTAGGGGAGGGTTCCCCAGGCTGCCTCCCTCCTCACATCCTGTTGGGGATTCCTGAATGAGACAACATCAGAATCTGTCAATGTACAACCAGAAGCATCAGTCTGAATAATGTAAGCTAAAGAAGCTGTTTCTCTAAAACGTGAACTTGGGAGTGTACAGTTTATGCTCCTCCGAGATGACCACTGATAGAACCATTCAGCCCTCACCAGATGCTGCAGCTTCCTAGTTGACCACCCTCCTTCACAAAGGCAAGCCCCTGTGCTTGATCTGAGCATGGCAGCCATTTAGAGGTCTGTAATTTCAAGAACGGCTATGCTTCTTTCTCATGTCGTCTCCCTGGTCCATCCTCTCCTTGGATCTCTGCATAAACTGCCCATGGTGCCTCCAGCCCAAGCTTGCTCTTCTCGAATGCTGCTGGATCCTCCTAACAAAAACTTCTTCTAGGCTCTTCGGCCTCCAGGCAGACATCCTAACACTCTGGGAGCCACTCACGTGCTAAATCTCCTCCTGATGCAGGATTTTGCCATCACATCATATAAGCACATTGCAAACTGAATGTATTGTTGGGGTTTTCTGTAGGATCAGAATCAATTCTGCAGCAACTGTATATACATATGCTTCTGTGCATGTTGTTCTGCCTGCAGAAAGAAAGGGAACTGTGTCACTTGAGTCTGTAACAAAAAGCAGCACTCGTATGTTTTGATGTTGCATAGATCGTTGAATTTGGACGTACCCCGAAGATGTCTAGTGTCTAGTGAGTTTTGTTTGATTTTGCTTCAATGATAGCCCGATATTGCGAACATGAATGCCCTTTCTGGGTAATGTGTAGGGTACCCATTGACATTTTGTTTAATTATGGGTTTAAAAAAACATTTGAGACATTTTAAAACCTAAAACTTAAAAAGCCTCAAAGCGTGATCATTCAATGACATATATTAACTAGTGCTGTAAATACCAATGCCAAGTTGAAATAGCTATAAGCCAGTTTAGAGCCAAGTTGAATAATTTCCATAAGCTTGATTGGATCCAATTATTAGAGAGAGGGTATTGAAGGTCACCCAAGTGTGGGCTGGGAAAAAGTGTGGTTTTATGTTGATAAACATCAATTGCTCTCTTTCCTCTGGGTACTCTAGTTGCAGAGTAATGAAATGCTGGTAGATGTCAGAATTTAAATTTAGGGGCCGCCTATGTAAGGACATTTGGAGAAGAGTCTGGCAACCAAATGAAGGCTGATTATGGTGTTAACAATGAGTAAGCAGATAAATGACATGATACATTTTATTTTTTTATTTGTGATTGGTTTATAAAATTAAACCTTACACAATTTTATAAAATCACACATTTGAAATCAATAAGAAGAGTATAGGATCAGCATAGTTTAAGAATAGTTAAGAACTAACATATATAAATATAAATACATGTATTCATAACAATAAAATATGTATAACAATGCACGAAAATCCCTACCTAAAAATGCCATTCAGTTAATCTCAGACAATACATCCATGAAATAACAGAAATGTTAAAGATATAAGCTTCCAATTCATAGCATCGTGAAGGTTATAATCATTAACATTGGTTAAAGTTGTAACTCTGCACGAGCAAAAAGTATAGTTAAAAATATATAAAGTTCCAACGTAAGAGATACACTGCTACCGTCCATCAATCAAGACCATAACCACTAGCTTAGTTAAAACGTAAGTAGACAAAGTGACTAAAGTTCAATTTCCTAATACTTCCTTCACAATAGAGAACTAAACATTTGATTGTTTCCAGAAGGTCTGATTCCATGCATAGTCTACATGTTCCGTAACCTCTAGATAATCCAAGTCTCGGTCCAACACATTCAAGAGTGGGGAGCTCATTCAGTTTGAACCTAATATAAGGGTTAGGGGCCATATTACATGGAACCAGTTGGATGTATTTTAACAAATGAATTCTCTTTCTGATGAACTTAGTGTACTCAGAATACATGGAATAGGTCCCTAATTGCTCCACAGTAGTGCGCCAATTAAAGTCATAGATATTATTCATGACTTAAAGCAGGTTTTTAACCAATTCTTCTTGATCTGACCTTCTCTTATTCAAGAGTGCGGACATACTCGCACTAAAGTGATTGAGTGATTCAATATTTCTACCCAGTAATGCTAAGTTAAGGTCTGCAAACAGTGATTTAGCTGGTGGACCAATAACCTTCGAACATAGACTCCGTTTTTTCTATAGTACGATACAATAGAGGGAAACAAGCCCAAACTCATAAACAATAACATCATTCGGTATTCAAAGAGCCTCTTCCATATAGTACCTTGTAGAGAGCTCAAGTAAGTTCCTTCTTCTAAAAGGATGACTTCCAAGCCATAAAATATAGTTGCAACTAATTAAGTTGAGTAAAAGCTCAAAACAGGGATCAACGAGAACCTACCTAGATGTGTGTAAACCCTCTTCAGTTAAGCTCTGAGGGGCTGCATCTTAGCTCTCAAACGCTCCCTGATACTAAACATAAAGTCAGTATTTGAGATGTTAAAACCCACATATTTGATGGAATGGACTCTTTCCATCTGGGAGTTCCCAGCCAACCAACTCATGATTATTGGCATTCTCTTAGTCGAGAATACAATGATCTTTGACTTGCTTCCATTAACCACCAAGGTATTATCAACTGCATAACTAGAAAAGCTAGTTATCTTTCTTTGAAGACCAATGTGTTTCAGGTAAAAAAATAATGAATCCTCTGCAAAAGCGAGCCAATGCAGTCTCGTAGAGCCTAGTTTGATTGAGCGCACAGTTACAGAGACCCATAAATTATTGATGTCCGAAATGTACAGATTAAAAAGTAAGGCGACAAAGATACAGTCCAACAAAAGTTTGATTATGCCTTGATAGGGACTCATCTCTTGTTAACATAATCTGTACATTGGTGTTAAATTTTAACAGAGAAATAAGCTTGACCAGTGGTCCGGGTACTCCCCAGGCTAGTGATTTGGATGTGAGCATCTGTCTGTTTACCCGGTCAAAGGTTTTAGACATGTTCATTGATGGCATGTAGATTGTTCCATTTGCGTCTTTGGTGATGGATGCTTGGAAGTGCGACAGAGTAGTACCATTCAGGGAAGTACCCCATTTTTTCATAAAATCCATTTGGGACCTGCTCAAAATATCTAATGTAACCACTGATTCATCTAACTCGTTCAGGACTAGAGAGGTGAAGATCTTACTTATAGCATCTAGAATAGCTATCGATCGACAATTAGCGGAATTCTAATGATCACCCTTTTTAAAAATGGGTTTGATATAAGACAGGCTCAAAGAGGAGGGAGCCCTACAGATAAGGGGTGTATCGGCCACTTTTACTCCCTACAAATAGGCAAATACTCCCCAAAAATAATAATATGGAGTAATAATGCTCCCAACAAAAAATGGGAAACAGACACATATGACCTTGCACCCCTGCTTTCACTCACACAGCTCCATGAATGTTTGGACCAGCAGCGCCCGTAGTACCACAGGAAGAAATTACTATTATTAATGCCTGATCGGAAGAAGTAAACATGTATCTTTTAATGTGTATGAATAACTAGCTGCAAAGAAATCATTATTATAAACACATTTCTATTTCCCATTTAAAACACATTTTTACTCGCTTATAAAATACTCCAATTGGGAATTGGCCTTACATTTGTACTCCCTACAAAATCATTTTACTCCCAACTTTAAAAAAAGGAGTAAAATACTCCCATTTCAAAATCTTATCTGGAGAACTGGGAGGGGGTACATATTGTTTCATAAAATGTCCCTAAATAAGCTAAGCCAAATTACTGACCAAATGTCTGGATCCCTTTCAATGTCAATAGTTGCCAAAAGATTGGAGCCTGCAACCCTAGATGGCTAGCTCTTGCAGATGATATAGCAGATATCTTCGACGTTCTAGGGATGGAAAAAATGGGCCGTAGAAACTTTGTTGGGAATATTTACATTCAAGTCATCGCTCAATTTGGCGTAGGTTTCCCCATAGTAATTCACCCATGTGTTCTTTTCGATAGTGCACAGGTCAGCAAAAGGATTAGCCTTTGTCACTGTATTTGTCATATTCCACAAATGAGAGGATTTCAAGTTACTCAAATAGGTAATAGTCTTCTGACTATCTCTTATACACAATTGTATTTTTAGCTTGTTGGTGTAATTCCTGTAATATTGACACATCCTTTTCTTTGCAACAGTGTATTCAGTGGGATCTTGGGTATGACGTCAGTGTTTCCTAAGAGCAGCCCTCTATTCACCCTTGGCATTGGCTGTCCTAATATCGGACGAGTGCGACAAGTTTCTAGGTATATAACATATGCCTTTCCCACTAATTTGCTGCAAACAATTATCGATAGTATTATTAATAGTGTCAACCATAAAATGCTCTAGAGTATTATTGGAGAAGCTTGCATGATGTAGGTCATTCATTGCCCTAGTAAATTTCATCAATAGGGAGTGATTCCATCTAAATGCCATGATACAAGGAATATGATCTTATTATGAATATGCTACTAATGGTAAAATGAAAGAAAGATCATTGCTGGTATATGACTAGAAGAAACATCGCAATTTGTGAGTGGGGGGAACCCTCCTTCTGAGATACAATTACACGAAGTAAAAGACTGCCAATAGTTGGAATGCTTTCAAATGGATGGAACACATATGCCCATCTGTCAGTATGGGTCTGCAATAAATAATTTCTGCAAGACTGTAACAATACAGAGAAAGAAATTGTAAAGTGTCACCAAAATACATACATTACATCATTATGAAAAAGGACAGAGGATAAAGTCACACATTTGTTCATATGTCTCAGTAGACTTTTGACACTCACATTATTTGTATTGTCATACATGTGTATTCGTAGATGCACCAGCAATGAAGATGGGGAAGATACTCAGTTGTACATGAGAGTAAAAATCCCACAGGACATCAGTCATCTCTGTGATTACCTAGCCCTCAACCAGTCCTGGATGTCGACTGCCTACCTCAACGTAACCCTTTCAAGACTGAAATCATCCTTGCCAGACTCCCCGCTAAACAACAACTCGTCCAAAAATTATTCAATCATATGCACCTAGGTGGATTTAATCTGCAACTCTCAGATTCAGCAATATCCTTAGGCTTCACCATCGACAGCAGCCTGTCAGTCCAGAAACTATTATCCAACAAGGCCCAAATGGCCTGGCTTCAAATCTCCACCCTTAGCAAAATTAAAAACCCTTTATCCCATTGAAGGACTTATGGATCGTAGTGCCGGACCTTGTGGTCTCACACATTGATGGGAGAAACACCCTCCTGATGGGTCTCCAGGCTGCTCACTTGGCTCCCCTAAAATCAGTCCACCATGCCGCAGCATGCCTCATTACGGGTTTGCAGTAATTTGACCGATTCATCCCTGTACTACACAAACTACACTGGCTTCCTGTACAGACTAGGATGCTGTTCAAGACTGCATGTATCATCTACAAAGCAATCACGAGTAGGGCACCAGCATACCTGGCAATTAAGTTCCACATATATGGTGTTACAATCTCCTTCAGCAGCAAACAGACACACCAGCTCAAGGACACCTTGTGTGCAAATAGAGGAGATTGTCATGCACCCACTCTGTGGAACTCAATCCCAATATTGTTATGTAATGCCCCCACAATTGGCCAACTCAGCAAAGCTCTGGCATTTTCACAATACCTGATCAAGGATTAATCCCAGTGGATGCACAGACTGATGCACAGACTGCAACTCACAGTACTGGGTTAATGATAAAAACGCTAGCCCAAACACTGGCTACTCAAACCCTGTACAGTGCTCTGCAGCTCTTGAGCTAGGTCCACACTTTAAAGAGTAATCTAAAAAAATAAAATAGAGGTATCTAACAACGTTGATCTTGCTACATAACCTCTCCTCTGACACTGAAAGTCACCAGTGGTCATACAAGCCATACAACATGCAGAAAACGAGATTGAGTCATTCCTATAAGGAAACACATCATGAATAAAATGATCACTCAGCTATTCCCAGGGATAACAATAACACCATCATCCAAAACATTATGTTAAAATATTAGCTCACTTTTTCCAGTGACTGCATTTAGACAAAACTTTCCGAAAGATACCCCCTCTTAATACAAGTGAGGGAATGTTATGCAATGATCTATTCACAGGTAACAACAACACGTGCAAATACAAAAAGGAAAGTTTCTTTTATACAAAATCAGACAATGGTATGCTATTGTCAAGCTTGCTTGCTTTAAATCTGACTGCAAGTAGGCAATATAACAATGAAACCGTATAACCATATAACGTGCTTCATTTCATTAATTGTCATTTCTTCAGCAAGTGGGATACTCACTAGTTCAATACAGAAGAGAGAACCTTATGCTCACAATCACAAGATATCTGATTGAGATTACTTTAAAATAAGAATTATATTTACAATCTGATTTAATCTTTCTCCAATTTATACAACCCTGACTGCAAAGTA
Source organism: Ambystoma mexicanum (assembly GCF_040938575.1). Classification (NCBI taxonomy): domain Eukaryota; kingdom Metazoa; phylum Chordata; class Amphibia; order Caudata; family Ambystomatidae; genus Ambystoma; species Ambystoma mexicanum. Next base: position 534,435,159 of record NC_090927.1, on the reverse strand, counting down.
GTATCACATGATCTAAAGTAATTTTTTTAAAGCTCATATAAAACAATTACTTATTTTTGTGTATCCACAGGCAGTAATTGGCTTTCAGGGGGACGAAAAGGCTTTTTTAAGTGCTGCAAATGTAAAGCATGCAAATATGCGTCCAACTGTAATAGTTACACCCACCCCATTCTGATGACACACATACAAATCTTAAGCAGAATCACCTGTGAGTCTGAATGTGTGGTATATGTCCTGAAGTGCCCATGTCTAATGGTATGTTGGCAGCACTAAGTGCAAATTAAAAATACGCCTTTTACAACATATCAGAGCCATCGTCAATAAGGACCATTCATATCCCATGGCAAAACATTTCACAGAGTTTCATAATAGTGATCCAAGTACTCTGACGTTTTTTGGTGTCCACAAAGTTACCAGCGGCCCCAGAGGAGGCAACAATGAGAAACTGTTACAACAGGAGGAGACTAAATATATCATAGACTTTGAGAGCAAAAATCTGACGGGCCACAATGTGGATGAGGAGTTGTACACCTTTTTGGGAACTTAAAATGTGTAAATTGGTTATCTAAATCTCCACCCATTGTGTTCCTTATGTACATTAGCTCTCTATACAGTCTAGCCTCCGCAAGCCATTAGATCGAGGGCTGCTCTGTCTCTGCTTTTTCATTTATAAGGGAAACAAATTGTTTCTGCCTTGAATTTTCATGTTGATGACTTCTTTTTCCTTAAAATGTTTCTGTTTTTTTGCCTCACTTCCCGCTATGGTTTTTGTGGGTTGATTTCTATTTTAACCTAATTTCTTTTCCTTATATGACACCCACATACATAGTTTACAATTGAATATTCAAACTGAGATGCATTTTTATGTCGTGTGTTACATCAGCCAATATTTGTCTACCATGGAGATCCGACTGTAGCCATACAAGTTTATTCGAGCCTTAGCAGACTAAGGATAATGTTATGCTATGTAGAAATATCGGTTTTAGTAAGTTTAAAGCACTTGCACTTTAATTGATGATGGAGAAGCAATTTTTTGGTCATTTAACTATGTCGCTATGATGTTTTGCACTATGCACTAGCACTTTATCAAATAATGGTTTTTACTTATATAGAACTAAATAATGCCCTACCATTACCTAGTACCTCTATATTTCAGCCGATGGTTTTGTTTATGGATTTGGCAAAATTGAATTTCATCTATTCTAGTACACATTTTTTCCATCGCTCGATAAATTATGTTGGCAACATTGAAATTTAGATTTTATAATTTATTATAAAACCTTCACAGAATTCAGATTGAATATATTAGATATCTTTCTGTGAAACTTACTGGTGTTGGAACGAATCTTATCCATGTAGATACTGTGATATACTTGCACTTTGCACTTTTAAAGATGGCCGAATGTAAAAACAGCATCTCTATAAGTCACCTTTTCTGTGTCTGTTGGAGTGTCATGGGTTAAAGGAGCTCCCACAACAGGGCGGAGTTACTGTGAGCAAGCCACAGGAGTGTGGCGAAACGCGTCAGTTAGCCTCCTTGCTACTGGGAAGCCGCTTTTTACTGCAATAATTCTTAAATAAAGCCTGAACTTTTAAAGCAAATCTTTGCTGTGCAGTCGTTTGCTGTTGGTTCCCCATGATTGAATTTTTCGGTGAGCAAATATTGCTGGATACTATTGGATTTTGTAACTGGATGGGAGTGGTAGTGTCTATGTAGTTATGGTTAAGTTGGTGTTTCCATAGGAAGAGCATTTTTTGGGTGGCTTATAACTTCGCTCCCTCTGGACGAATCCTCACCAAACTTTGCAGAAAAAAGTATATGGCCCGCTCTGAATTTTTTTGCATAGTTTGGTGAAGATTCGTCCAGGGGGGGCACAGTTATAGGGGGGGTCCAAAACCTTTTTTTTCCCCCATAGACATAATGGGAAAAAACTTTGCGCACGGCCACAGGCCAAACCGCTGGACGGATTTACACCAAATTTGTGGCAGGAGCGGGGGCTTGGTCCCGAAAGCGTGCTAAATCCGGTGTAAATCCGTCCAATAGTTTTTTATAAAATGACCAAAACGTAAGGGAAGAAAATTAGTGATATCTGTGTTCGCTTCGCGGACGGACTTCCCTGTTCGCTCCGCGGACAGCACCCCAATTGGCCCATGGCCTTGCGTCATGTCCGCAGACATGCGACGTGTTCACTGATTGGACGGCGAGGGGAGTGGAGCACGTCAGATTTTCTGTGGTGCCCGCCATCTTGTATTCGCCATCGACCGCGTACAGCACGGTGAAACGTGGATAAAAAATTGTATTTAGTGCCGTGTGTTGGTGTGTAAGAGTGTTTGGGGAGGGTGGGGGAGTATGAGATAGGTTCAATGTTTTGTTTTTTTATGTGCTAGACGTTTTTGTTGCGTTCGATTTGTCCGCGGAGAACACGGCTGTTCTGACATTTTGTAAATAAACTAAATGGTGGGGTGTTTAGAGGAAGGAGTATGTGTCATTTTTGTTCGCAAGGAAGGTAAAAATGAGCTATGAACACTTGCGGTGTACTTAATTGCTCATAAATACACATACATATGGTAAGTAGCAGCTTTGAAACAGAGCAATAGTTTCTCTGCATAAAGACAATCAGTTAGGTCATGAACTCTTTCTGCTACTACTTCTGCTTTTTTGTTTACTTCCCTCCTGTCCCTGTATATACTCATATTTGTATGTGTTGTTGTCTCTTTGTGTTTTGTCTGTAATAATTATGTATTAAGTAGGTTTTATTATCTACTTATTACATGTTTCACAGTACGCAAAACTCTAATAAGAAAGCAGTTATCATTTCACTATTCAACATGGCAAGATTATGAATATGGCACCTTCATCATGTATGCTGCACACACTGCCTATGTTTCTGCATAAGTAGCTTAGTATACTGGATAGAACTTCATAATAGAATGCTATTTATATCAATGCATTGCTTAATGCACTAATTAGCTCATGATATTTATCCCAATGATCCTTGACAGTTTTTAGTCAGCATTATAAGAATCCCTTGTACAGAGTTTTTATGAAAAGTAAATGCACATGTGATGTCATCAGTGATGTCATCAGTTACATTTGTGATGTCATCTTTGATGTCCTGGGTGTTAGTGTTAGCAGTGCACGGTGGCGCGAGTTATGGTTGCTTATGTTACCATAACTGCCGAATTTCAGGGGTTTTTCGGTTTTACTTTGAACCATAACGTCCTTTTAACAAAGTTTTTTCACTGAATTTCATAGGTTTTTAGTAGCGCAACTTAACCATAACGTCCCTTTAACAAAGTTTTTTTACTGAATATATATATATATATATATATATATATATATATATATATATATATATATATATATATTCAATGAAGAAACTTTGTTAAAGGGACATTATGATTACAAGTAAAACATAAATAAAATAGAAATTTGCCAGTTATCGTAAGCTAAGCAACCATAACTCGTGCCACCACGTGCACTGCTAAGACTAACACCAAGGACATCAAAGATGACATCACGAATGCAGTTTCATTGAGTGCCGGCAAAGTTAAAAGCCATCCAAAAACTGCTTTTCACCAACCCTGTAATGCACAAATAAGCAAAGATGTCCCCGAACAGCAAAGATGTTCGCGACATCAGAGAGGAAAAACGCCAGTTTTTGGGTTTTTTAAGGCCATAGAACATCCTATCCTCATCACCCTTCACCTCCCAAGAGATTGTTTCATTAGTTTGGCAAGTGCAGTGTTGTGTTTTTTAAAATGCTTTTACTGTGATGTTCACGGACTATGGGCACTGTCCGCGAATCCAACATGGTGGGTGTTTCCAAAAATCTGACGCACCTCATGTTTTTTATTAACTAATCAGCAGACACATCGGATGTCCGCGGGCCTCACGCCATCCTTTGGGCCAATCGGAGGCCCATCCGCGGACCGAACAGGGAAGTGAGTACGCAAACCGAACCCAGATATCACAAATTTTGTTTTACCTACATTTTGATCGTTTAAAACAAAACTTGGTGAAAATCCATCTAGCAGTTTGGGCTGTAGACGTGAGCAACATTTATTTTCCATTGAGCCTATGTGAAAAACCACACATTTTGGGGCCCCCTATAACTTTTCCCCCCTTCACGAAACCTCGTCAAACTTCACAGAATCAATTTGACGGGGCCATCTGCAAGGATGTTTTTGATTTCCAGTACTTGTAGTACGTACATTAGGAATTCTTGTGGATCTTCTTGTGTATTTATGAGACATTTTACCATTCCTGCACAGTAGTCTAATTTTTGACTTATACCTGAGACACTGTAAATTGTCAGGAATATTTGTGGCATTTCAGGGAAGGGCCAGTATTTGCAAACACAACTGGTCTGAGCCATTTAAGTAAATGTTGTGAACAATTGGTGGCTTCTTGTTTTGGACATATCTTGACTCCACCGTAAAGTCTTGCATGGACAAAATCCAGGAAGTAATTCTGAAATTACTTACATTCCCTGTTATGATTTCTTCACTTTGGAGATATTGTAAGGGATGTTGAGGAGTCTCAACAATGATGTGCTCCCCCTGGATGAATGGAAAGTAATTGTTCAATGCCGACACCATTGCCAGGAGTGCCTTTTTGCAATCATTGACTTTTTCCTTCAAAGAGGACAAAGTCTTGCTGACATACGAGATTACTTTGTTAACCTGTTCATGCTTTTGGTACAATACCACTGTTAAGCAAGTATCTGAGAACATTGTCTTCAAGAAGAATTCCTTGTTTTAGGTCGGGTAAGCCAAACAAGGGGCTTGGGAAAGGCTTCTCTTTAGATGTTTTACTACCTGGGATTGTTCCGTTCCCCACTCTCACTTGACTCCAGCCAATAAGGCTTGTTAATTCTCGCAGAGTAGTAGAGACTTTCAATTTCAATAAGGATTCCACCTTTGTCGCCTGGGGACTGAAACCCTCAGGGGTGAATGGGTCTTACACCACTGTGCCTTCTGCAAGGACAGTTTTGCTCCGGCTTTCTGCAACTGGCTCAGAACATAGCGTATTTCTGCTATTTGTTCCTCCACAGTTGAGCTCTTGATTAAGACATCATCTACATAGGCCAGGTTTTCCCTTTCACCCAAATCGGCATGGCCTTATGTAGGAAGCTGTTAAATTTGTTGCCAGAGTTTCGGTGTCCAAAGGGGGTTCGGCCCACGTGTATAGCTGCCCCCCCAAAGGTAAAGGCAAGCTTGTACTGGTCTTCCCTACTCATGGGTACTGTCCAGTAACCGTTGGTCATGTCAATGGCAGTGTACACCTTTGACCCTTAGCTCTGTGCCAGCCCTTGATTGATGTAGTGAAGAGGCCATCTTGACATGTGGACCCGTTTGTTCAACTCCCTCAGGTATGCACATAGTCTCCATTGGCCATTGGGTTTGAGTATCCTCAGTACCGGGTTGTTAAAGGTACTGTGGATTGGAAAAATTATCCCACGAGATTCTAGGTTTTAATAATCTCTGTGAGTTGTCCATGGACGCGAGAGGTTTCTGGAATTGTTTCACAAACACTGTAGCCATCTCTGGGTCGAATGCATATCTGTGTGTCCACAGTCATATGGGTCCACTGAAAAGATCTCCTGAAAATCGATAAACACCTGTTTCAGCTTTTTTTTTTGCTCCTCGGTCTCACAGGCATCAGCGAGATTGATTTGTTCTTCGACCATCTGCTTAAAACCTGGAAAGAACTCAGGCTTGGCAATTTCGGCATGATCCTCCAGTTGGATGGAGTGATCTCTTGTTATGGTGGTGGCCTGGACGTCAGGTTCCAGGATGGGAAGTATTCACTGTTGACTCAGAATACCACCTCATCCTTCCTTATGTCACAGGTCACCTCTTGCACTCCATAAGGGCAGGAGGCATACATCAGGAAAGGTCCCCTTTGCCTGGTGAAAATCTTTTCAAGTGGAATACATTCATTGAAATTGAAGCAGTCATTTGGCATTGGTCCAATGATCTCATTACCTAAATCAATAGAATAATGTTGGACATCAACTGACAGTATTAAGTGATCCTTCGAGGGTCGCTGTTATCCACCAATATTCAAATGGTGTTGTGCTCTAGGTCAACTAGGGTGTTGTATGTAAATACAAACCTTTTTGTTGGAGATGGTAATTCAAATTTATATAGGTGTCCTGATTTTTGAGGTTCTGTCCTTGCTTAATTTTTAGGGCAAGAGGAAATTGTTGCACCTGTTCTGGGACGGTAACCTCTTCAACCGCATAAGGCAGCAATTAAGCTGACCAGAATGCTTTCTCAGTATTGTCAAAGCCAATGGGGCTACCACCCCCCCAGTTGGGAGCAGGCTTTATTATTAATTAAATCCAAATTAATTTGCGAATCGATTGAGAAAGTCACTGCCTAAAGAAAAGGCGGAATGGACATCTCTCATGACCCAATAATTATGTTCTGTGCTTTTGACGCCAATGGAAGTTTTAAGCATACACCTTCTAGGCAGGAGAGGTTTGGAACTTGCTGTTTCCAGGCCTACTTCCCATTTATCAATGAATTTAAATATGGGAATGGTCGGATCTTTTGGAAGTTTCCTGAATAATGCTTCACAGATGAAGCTTCTTCTGTTATTCAGGCGTACTCTGGCGAGAACAGGCTTCACCCTTTCATTTATCTGAATGGGGAAAAACATCTGTTCACCCTTTATCTGGATGTCGGTCAGACTTTGAGCCGGTTTTTCTACATCTTTTGTCATGGGATTTGGGTTTTCTTCTGATTTCGTATTGGTATACAATTTCAGCGTGTTTCCCTCCAGTTTGGAATGCCACATAAAACTGGGTGGGAGGTTGATTTTCAAAAATGGAGATGGGTTTCCATCACCAGTTTGTTCTCCTATAGAGATGACAGTGATGTCAGGGACCTGATTGTTCTGGAAATGAAATTCCACTTTGTCGGACCGTTATTCAATAAAATGGCAAGTGGAATACATTCATTGAAATTGAAGCAGTCATTTGGCATTGGTCCAATGATCTCATTACCTAAATCAATAGAATAATGTTGGACATCAACTGACAGTATTAAGTGATCCTTCGAGGGTCGCTGTTATCCACCAATATTCAAATGGTGTTGTGCTCTAGGTCAACTAGGGTGTTGTATGTAAATACAAACCTTTTTGTTGGAGATGGTAATTCAAATTTATATAGGTGTCCTGATTTTTGAGGTTCTGTCCTTGCTTAATTTTTAGGGCAAGAGGAAATTGTTGCACCTGTTCTGGGACGGTAACCTCTTCAACCGCATAAGGCAGCAATTAAGCTGACCAGAATGCTTTCTCAGTATTGTCAAAGCCAATGGGGCTACCACCCCCCCAGTTGGGAGCAGGCTTTATTATTAATTAAATCCAAATTAATTTGCGAATCGATTGAGAAAGTCACTGCCTAAAGAAAAGGCGGAATGGACATCTCTCATGACCCAATAATTATGTTCTGTGCTTTTGACGCCAATGGAAGTTTTAAGCATACACCTTCTAGGCAGGAGAGGTTTGGAACTTGCTGTTTCCAGGCCTACTTCCCATTTATCAATGAATTTAAATATGGGAATGGTCGGATCTTTTGGAAGTTTCCTGAATAATGCTTCACAGATGAAGCTTCTTCTGTTATTCAGGCGTACTCTGGCGAGAACAGGCTTCACCCTTTCATTTATCTGAATGGGGAAAAACATCTGTTCACCCTTTATCTGGATGTCGGTCAGACTTTGAGCCGGTTTTTCTACATCTTTTGTCATGGGATTTGGGTTTTCTTCTGATTTCGTATTGGTATACAATTTCAGCGTGTTTCCCTCCAGTTTGGAATGCCACATAAAACTGGGTGGGAGGTTGATTTTCAAAAATGGAGATGGGTTTCCATCACCAGTTTGTTCTCCTATAGAGATGACAGTGATGTCAGGGACCTGATTGTTCTGGAAATGAAATTCCACTTTGTCGGACCGTTATTCAATAAAATGGCAGGTGCCATTTAAACTCACATAATTTGTGCTTTGTTTTAGTTTGATCGGCTGGTTAGTCTGAGTCCAGAGGACCTTGTTCACACAGTCAATCAGGGGTGATAACCTCAGAAGGAGGTCATTCCCCAGTTGACAAGGTGTGCCCTCTTGAGTCACGACTATCACCGGGTGTTTCACCCTAGGTCGCCCAATTTTTATTTCCTGATCCGTAGTCCCTTCAATGGAAATATCATTCCCATCAAAGTTTTGTAGTTGTCCAGGAAGTGGTGTGAGGGAAATTTGGTGACCCTCCCCCTTCCTGAATTTAGTTGGTCGAAGGCCTTTTTGGATAGGAGGGTGGCTTGGTATTCAGTATCTACCAGCACTGATAATATACACTGACCCTCTACTTTGACAGGGGCATAAAGTCTTTCTTCTCTCTCCTCAAGGGGGCAAAGAAAATGTGCAGTATGTTCCAGCTTGGTGGTTAACTTTTTATATTGAACTCTGACACTGTGTGATCTTGGACAGTTTTCTGTGTCAAAGTCTGTGAATCTGTAAAATAAAGATTTGGCATCCAGACAAACATGGAGTTGGGGGATCCTCCATCTTCCCTGATTCTTTGCTGCCTCAATTTTTCTGGAGACAGTTCCCAGAACCTGTCTGGAGTGAGGATACCTCTATGATTTCAGGGTCATCTGGATGACATTGTTGGTGTGAAAGAACTTTTTGCTCTGGGTCAATATCCATACTTGAAATTTGATAATCACCATGCACACCTATTTTGAGTGTATATAGTAATGATTCAAAGTAGTTAAGTCAGGAGTAGTATGTAATTTGAGGTGCAGGGGAGAAGTGCTCAGCCTTGGTATCTAGGCTGGAATACATACATGGAACAATAGTTTCCTATTTAAGGAAACCCGCGTCCCCTGCACACTATCAACAAAAGGCTAAAAGCCTGTATAAGAGTTTTAATGGGTACAGTCAGTAACCTAGTAGTTTTCACAGTTTTTAAATAAATTTTATTGCTTTGTTTAGCTCACAAAGCTATTCTTAAATCATCCAATTATTTCTTGACAACTTTTCTGTTATATCCAACAAACAGTAGTTTATTCATTTTATAACAACAAATCATAAATCACAATTTAATGTGGCCCAACGCGTTTCGAGTATCAATTTTCACTCTTCAACAGGGGCAATGTGTTCTGTATTCTTAACATTAAATACAATTTCTGTAAACAAAAGTAACAAATTAAATTAATTATCTAATAATATGTATTCATGTTTATACTTTTGAACTTCAACAAGGTACTTCATTAGTTAGATAGGAGCACAAAAAATGGCATCATCGCATGTTTTCAACCAATTACATTAGCTTAAGAAATTAGTCTTGTAAAAAAGGATGAACTTTTTCACCAAATGCTTGGGAGCCTATTGAGTTTGTAGACAAAACCATCAATAGATTGGGAGTGTGATTAGTAACCTGTTAGGAAAAAAAGTGGGGAATGGTGTGTCAAGATCCTGTTCCTGTGCTATTTAGACATGTAAGAACTACAATGGTGACAAATGCCAAGCACCCGTGGTGATTTATGAAGTGTAGAATAATACCTAGACTCACTTCACGATGTCATGTAGGACACCACCAGTAGTCTTTTAAAGGCATCAGTGTGAACTGGTTGTAGTATTCTAAAAAAAGAAAGAAATAGCATGACTATATTATAAATGAAAAGGTCAAGCCGCCTAAGAAAAGGTTGACTTAAAGGATACTTACAGTACAAGAAGGTAACTGCTGGTAAGAGGTAGAGTATGGGCATTCTCCATCCGCACACGAATGCCGGATGAGAGTGGTATGTTTATTTATAGTCGCGAGTGACGTCACGTCGCAAGCTCCAATTCTGATTGGATTTAAGTGTAAACATGGCTGCGAATGACGTCACCCGCGAGTGGCGCGTGATGACGTAAACGCGACCAACCTCACGCGAAATAATCGTGTAGAGTGAATCACGGGAATTGAAGTTTGTTTTCCCATCGTACCGTATGCAAAAAATGAATACGGCACCATCTGCTAGAACGCAGAATGTGCTCTCCTACTGGGAGGCAATAGGTGGTAGTCCGCCTCGTTTGTGTGTAGATGCATCTGTATGCGTATAGACGCTCCCTAGATACACTAAATGATAATTCAACCGATCGTGTATGAGTGTTTCTGTATGTTACTCAAGACTTGAAATAGTTGGAGAAAAGTGTTATTGCACATAAAAAATGTCACTGTGACCATTACACAAGCCCTCCTGGAGATCATGGGGACTAGTGGTGGGAGAGTGGGCAATGTATGGCCACAACCTAACTAAGTGTTCTTAGTGGGATAGAATAAACATCTAACGAAATAATGATAATTTGGTGAGCAAGTAATAAAAAAACTCCAGAAAAATTGAGAGAGTATATAATAAACAAAACAAGACAAATCGTCTTAAATACAAAAGAGACTCCCATGCATTTTTCAAATAATGGTATCAGTACACAAATCAGACTGTGCATCTAGATGAATCTGACCCATGAATGGGTGTACATTCTAAAAATCAAAGTATACACTTGTAATAATTTTATATGTCTATTATGTTCCATTTGAACCCAGAATTTGAAGGGTTTTCATCCTATTTGGTAACGAAGTGTAGTTGGACATGCTACAAACTAGGGCACTTACTAAAAATCAATTATATTAAAAAACTGTATGGTATTAAAAAATCAGGGGTGGTCAAAGAAATCAACAAATAAGAGAAGAGGTACCATGGCTGTGATTCCAGATGAGTATACAAGCTCACAAGAATGGACCCAAATAGTATTCCTCATTTAACCCTAAGGGGTACATGGCATCTAGTTTTTGTATCCAATACAACTCTCTTTGGGCTAAGATTTTTTGGAGGTCACCTCCTCTTGAGAGTGGGTGGACAACTTCAAGAACTAACTTCAAGAACTAACATTCTCATTTGTGAAATTGTATGTTTTTCATCTCAATAATGTCTGTAGACCGGTGACTTCACATTCTTTGTTCTTATATAGGATTTGTGTTCTGTCCACCGTTCTTTTACTTTCCGATTAGTTTTTCTAACACAATATTTTCCACAGGGACAACGAATTGCATAAATCACATTTTCGGTATCACATGTTGCATAGTCTCTCAAATGTATTTTTTTGCCTGTGTTGGGGTGTTTCACTTGATCTCCTTTTATGATATTATTGCAATGTTGGCAGTGTAAACAGGCAAATGTACCTTTTTTCTGCTTCGTATGAGTAGTCTGTGTTGTTCTTTTTGGTTTTTCTGCTTTAATCAGTTGGTCTCTGATGTTTCTACCCCGTTTGTATGCCATCATAGGGGGATCTGGAAAGAGTTCTTTTAGAGTATTATCTGTTTGTATGATATCCCAATTTTTGTAGATAATCCTTTTGACTTGGAAACTTTGGCTTTAGTACTTTAAGTAGTATCCATACTTGCCCAGTCAAAATCAGGGTCTTTTGGGACCCATTTTTCCTTGGGGGGATCCCTCCATCCCTGAAATAGAAGATTGTATTTTCTGAATCCTCCAGGTATTCTTCTCGTTCAAAGGGGATGATGTGGACTTCCTCCACAAAGTGAGTTTTCTTTTGCTTTCTCCTACTTACCCTCTGTTTTTTAGGTTCCAGCTTTTCGGGGATAGAAGATTCATATTCAGGCTCATGAACTTCCAGGGTTTTTTTTCCGGTGGGAAAGGACGCTTCCTCTAGGGCTTTGCACTGCCCTTCCCCCGGGCCCCCTCCTCAGGAACTTGTTGGTTGTCAGAATTTTCTTCCATTTTCTCCCCCCCCCAGGGCTTCATACCCAGATGTTGGGTTGTTCTGGGCGGCAGGTTCCATTTTAGGGTTCGACTGATCCTACAGCATCTGTCCCAGGTTCTGGGTTAGTTGTTGGACATGTCGTTCCAGTTATTACACTTTTTCTGTTTGGTAGGGAATCTATTGTCCTGAAAGCGGAGAGATGGAGGTGGATTATTCTGGAAATTAGGGTTCGGGTGGTACCTGGGAAAGTAGTTTGAGTTGGGAAGTGGAGTATGTAAAGACCGGAGGGGGGGTCTGCACTTCCGCTCTCTATATGGTACAGGGGAGACACAGAGACCCCTGCCAATATTCTCTATTATTAGTACGTGGTCGAGCAATCAAAGCCTAGCTTCTCAGGAGGTGATGCAAGCTGGTTCTTAAGTACAGTGTAGTCCCCAAGCACCCACAAAGGAATGTCCACACACTGTATCGGTTAAAACAAAGACTTTATATAATTAATATTCAAAGTCATATACACGATCACGATAACTCACTTTGTACTCCGAAAATCAACAATGGTAAATATGTACCATTCTAAAGTGGTACCACTAACGTTACTCGATCTTATTAAAGTGCATACGGTCAGAATGACACACAGATCAAAATAAAGAGGAAACCAGCAGTAGAGGGAGGAAGGAAAGCAAGATGGTTGAGCAATAGGCAGAATACTGGCCCCGCTACCTAGGCACAGTTCTGTGTGGAGATCCCCCCACCTGGGCAACCTGTAGAAGAAAGATACAAGCCCGGTCCATATATTTTTCACACTAGACTTTCCAATAGTTCTGCAACCCCAAAGTACCTGGCGTTGTAGCGTTCCTCGTCGGGGAAATCGACAACCCTTCTTGAGTGTCCTCCCTTCCAGGCAGGAGTCACGGGTCGTCGAACGTCCGACAGAGAACAGGTCGAGCTACAACATTGAAGCCGCCACGTCGTTCCTAGCGGTGCTCGTTGACGGGGAAGCGTAAAGGTCCTGCAAGGAAGAGGCGTGCGGGGCACTTCGGTGTCGATAGTTCTGGACCGCAAAGAGTTGAAGAACTGTGGCCCAGCAAGGGCGTTGAGTTGTCGGCATCTCTGTGGTCTTTGGGTGGCGGGAAACCCACCGGTGGATGCTCCTCAGCGCGTTAACGGTCAGGCCTTCTCCAGCAGGATACAGCGGCGACGATGCGGACGAGAGGGTCCTAGTATTAATGAAGTTCTTAGGCAATGGGAGCATGGCGGCTCCAGTCGGCGACGGCGGTCGTCGACAGTGGCGGACAACAGTCCGGGCGCTTCTCCTTGGAGTTCCGCAGCAGTCCCCGTATCGGGTCGACAGCCTGTCGAAGGTCTGTCTACCAGGGAGCTTAGGCAAAGATCAGCTGTGCACGATGTTTCCTCGTAGCTCGGGAAGAGGGCGCCTTACCAGGTCCTCTCTGGGTCAGTTCTTGAAGCACAGCAACTTTTAGATTGTGAAGGAGAGCAACAGCAATTCTTCTCGTCCAGCAGGGCTTCAGGATCAATCTTAAGTTACTCCAGTTACTCGTCGTAGTGGACTTCAGCTTCTGAACATGATTCCTAGCAGTGAGAGGTCCCCAGATATACTGTTGATCTCCCATTCATTCCGCTGGGTCACACTCAAGCATCCAATCACGACTACGGGCATTCATGCAGTCAGGCAGCCAATCAGGCACACGAGGTATTCAGGTCATTCACTTCTCTCCAGACACTCACAACAAGTTATGTGTATTGGGACAAGTACCGAGTTATTCAACACTCCAAGGTGCATTCATACCGGTTTCGGGCAGGAATGTCTCAACCATTGTGCCAAACACCAGATACTAGACAGCCACAACATAGAATGTGTATTCGTCACACACTCCATTCACCCAGGTCCCACCCACAGGCGTACCCACAACATACGGTCGTTGAGAAGGCTCCAGCCAGTCTGGTCGGCACTTCCCCACACTACCATATACGGAACTTCCACCCAACAGCCAGTCAGGGGGAAGGGACAGAGGCAGGGCTTCTCGGGACTTCAGGAAGATCAAGGTAACAGGTGATGGAAGGCAAGAGGCCGTGGGAGCTATTTTGTCTCCATCAGGAATCTACCAATTCCAATGACAGGGCCTGGGCATCCCAAAATGGAGGACGCTCAGGGCACCAGTCATTTCAGCACGGAGCTGCCACCAGCCCGTACCCTGCTCTGTGGGTCACACACTGGTGCCCAAAAACATACACTAGGGGCAAAGGGTTGCACCCCTACCCATTGGTGCCATAAGGGTATCCCACGGGTCTGTTCACCAAACCAAAAGAGAGAGAGCTGCACCGCCAGGAGTCCCACATGAACTCCTGCGAGGAAAACACAACAGAACACACGATAAAAAGCAGTAAAGGACAAGGATACGGAGGCCATGTCCCTCTGATGCATTTCCAGCATCACAGTCGCCCCACCCCAGACTGAGGTGGAGGGTGCCTAATCTCCCACAGGATAGACACCCTCTTCCAGACGGTCAACAAACCTTCTGGAAAGGCCATCTGCATTATCGTGACCCTTACCTGGTCTGTGCTCAATGGTAAAGTCTAGTCCTTGCAGACTAATGGACCCCCTGAGCAGTTTCGGGTTCTCACCCTTCAGCTGCATAAGCCACTTCAGGGGCTTATGATCGATTTGGACCTTGAAAGTAGACCTGGTAAGGTAGGGTCTAAAATGCCTAAGGCTCCAAACAATACTAAAACATTCCTTTTCAACAGTAGCCCACCTAAGTTCCCTACCCTTAAGTTGTCTACTGATGAATATGATCGGATGTTCTCTTCCTTTGTCATCTAACTGGGACAAGACAGCTCCAATTACGGTGTCACAGGCGTCAGTTTGAACGATAAAGGGCTTGCTGTAATCAGGCGCACACAGCATGAGTGCCCGACACAGACTTCCTTTCAAGCCATCAAAGGCCCTCTGACAGTCTTCAGTCCTATTAACCTTCCTAGGTTGTTTGGGCGAAGTCAACGCTGTCAGGGGTGCAGCTATGGTTCCATAGTCTGCCATGAAATTGCGATAATACCCAGTGAGGCCCAGAAAGGCTCTCACCTGGGTTTGAGTAGTGGGAGTCTCCCAGTCATGTACATCCTGTACTTTACTGGGGAGAGGTTGGATTTGACCCCCTCCTACCTCATGACCAAGATAGGTGACTTTCCCCTGAGCTATCTGGCACTTGGAGGCCTTGAAAGTGAGGTTAGCCCTTTTTAACGCCTGCAACACTTTATCCAGATGAGTCAAATGCTCTTCCCAGGTGGAACTGTAGACCGCAATGTCGTCTAAGTAAACCACACAAAAGGCTTCCAGCCCACTGAACGCATGGTTGACTAATCTCTGGAAAGTGGCAGGGGCATTCTTCAGCCCGAAAGGCATGACTCTGAACTGGTAGAGTCCCTCTGGTGTTGAGAACGCCGTCTTTTCCTTGGCATGGTCAATCAGAGCTATTTGCCAATAGCCTGAGGTAAGGTCGAAGGTGCTCACAAATTTGGCAGCACCTATGGTGTCCACGAGCTCATCAGCCCGGGGCAAAGGGTGCGCGTTAGTTTTGTTGACAGCATTGACTCCTCGGTAGTCCACACAGAACCTCCAATCCTTGGTACCTGCCTGGGAACTTGCCTTGGGAACAAGGACCACGGGACTGGACCAGGGACCGGTTGAGGGTTCAATAACATCCAGATCCAACATCTTGGCGACCTCAGTCTGGATGTGGTTCTTGACAGTATCTGACATACAGTAGCACCTGCTTTTGACAGGCACACTGTCACCAGTGTCAATCACATGCCTACACCACGGTGTAAGGCCTGGCGTCACTGAAAACAGAGAGGCGTACTGCCGGAGCAAAGCCCACAGGCCTTCTGCTGCTCTGTCGTCAGATCGGGAGAGAGATGCACTCCCTCCACTGAGCCATCCTGAGGGTTGCTATGCAGCAAATCAGGAAGGGGCTCACTCTCATCCTCTTCTTGCCCTGAAGCTAGCAAGAGACATGAGACTTCGGCCCGCCTGTGGAAAGGCTTGAGCCTGTTAACATGGAATATCTGAGGGGCTACTCGAGAAGCTCCCATGTCAACCAGATAATTGACCTTGCCCATCTTGGAGATTATCCTGAAGGGTCCAGTCCACTTATCTGCCAAAGCCTGAGGCTTGGTAGGCTCCATCACGAGGACCTCCTGTCCCAGAGTCCAATCCACTTGCGATGCTTTAAGGTCATGCCAGTACTTATTCAATTCCTGGCTGGCCTTACGATTCGCTGTTGCTTGACCCATCATCTGTGTCATTCTCCGTTTGAGGCCTAACACATAGTCCCCCACTTGCTTGGCGGGACATGGAGGGGTGGCCTCCCAACCTTCTCGGGTCAAGGCCAGGGGTCCCCTCACGCGGTGCCCAAAGAGTAACTCAAAGGGGCTGAAACCAACACCCTCTTGATGTACCTCTCGGTACGCAAACAGCAGGCATGGCAGGAGAAGATCCTACTTCTTCCTGAGGGGCTCTTCCAAAGCACCTAGCATGCCTTTGAGAGTTTTATCAAATCTCTCAACCAGACCGTTGGTCTGAGGGTGGTAAGAGGTGGAGAACTTATAGGTTACCCCGCACTCTTTCCACATGGTTTGCATGTAACTCGACATGAAGTTGGATCCTCTATCAGAGACTGTAACGCTCACCTGGCTCCCACGGAGGCGCTGGTCTGGTCTGGGTTGCCTCTTCAAGCGTGATGCGCAGAATTCGGACCACCGATTGAACAGGACCCCCAAATCTTGCTTGTCTGGCCCATAGGAATATCCTTCTGCAGATGAGAAAGGGGATTAACTGTCTGCTGAATAGTGTGGTTGCTCCCCCCTTCCCCCCTTCGTTCTTCTCTGATTTCCTCCAAAACCCCCGGTTTAAGCTCACCTTATGGTTTGGAAGGATGAACTCTCCATCCTGCTTCTGGTGCAGGGATGCGCGTTCGTCCAGTTACTTCACTGGTTTTCAGAATGGCGCTGGCACCTCCACTTGACTTTTCTGAGCGATACGCCGTAAGTATGAAGATGCAAAGTTCAAGTGTGAGTCTCCTTTTATGTTGTTTTTTCTGTCCTTGCAGAACACAGGCGATGCGTTGAGGGGTTAAATTTCCGGTGGTAAAATCAGGTGAGTTAGTGATGAGGGCGACCCCTCTAAATGTCTTTATAATTCCCCAGTAATGTCTTTTGTCCTTTCCCCAAAGGGGCCGGGGTGCGGTACCTGCCAAAGATGCGGCGCCGACCTGAGATGTGGAATGGTTCACCAAGAAAAGCCGGTAAGTAATATGGCTGAAAATTCGGCTTTCCTCTTGTGTTCCCTTGCTCACCTTTTGTCTCTTCTTCTCTCCCCTAGGTGCAGAGATGTGGCGACCGGTGCTGAGAGCCGCGATGGAGCCGGGCGGCGTCTCGGGAACAGGTGAGTGAAGGGTGGCGCTGCAGCTAGCAACGCAGTGCTTTTAAATGGAAGTCTTCCTTCAGGAATGCTGGCGTGAAGATTCCGGATGCAGGTAAGAAGGTTGAAATAGTTCTTGGTTTTCACCTTTCTCTTCTCTTATTCCCTTACAGGTGTTCCAGGTTCGAGGCGGGCGTGGCTGGAGTCCAGGTGCAGGAGCAGACATGGTGAGCGTTCAGCTGCTGGGATGCAGAACAACGCGAAGCACGTGTGGCTGTCCGGGCGTGGCTTAAATAGCTTTGGAAGAAGTTCCAGGTGAGTATTCCTCCACAGCCCCACCCAAGTAACAAAATAGTTCCTTCAGAAAAATAGTCCCTCCTAAGCCTCATTTGGCTTGGTTCTTCATGCAGCATGGTCTGCATCAGGTGAGTGTGCAGCATGGTGTGCTTCAGGTAAGTGCACCAAACACTTCCCCTTATGAGCCTGGCGCCTATGGCGCCAGGACTGATGTCCAACATGAGCCTGGCGCCAACGGCGCCAGGACAGAGTCCAAAGAGCCCCTATAAAGGGCCGCTGGGCTTTTCCCCGGGGGCGTGATGCCTGCTCCCGGGGGTGCTGGGCCTGGCCTGGTGCTCCGGGGGTAGGCATCATGACAGAGACAACCTCCTTAGGAAATCCAACACGGGTGAAAATGCCCAGGAGAGCCCTGGCAACCACCTTGGCCGTAACTGTCCGAAGGGATATAGCCTCAGGGTACCTGGTGGCATGATCTACCAAGACTAGGATGAACCGATGTCCACCCGACGTGGGAGGGTCAAGGGGACCGACGATGTTGATGTCAACCCTCTCAAACGGTGTGCCCACCACTGGCAATGGTTGCAGTGGGACTCCACTCTACTCCCATCCGTGGCCAGTAGAAATGGGCAGAGAGCCTCTGCTTAGTCTTCTTAGTACCAAGATGACCAGCAAAGGGCACCTCATGCGCCAACTGCAGCAGGAAGGGCCTGTAAACCTGGGGTACCACCAACCTCTTGAGGGCACCAGGTGCAGGCTTAGTGGGCTCACTAACAAGGAGCTCACCCTCCCAATAAATCCGAAATGTCCTAGGCACTTCTCCTTGTGCCTGGGACAGGGCCTGTGTCCTCAGACCCTCGAGAGAGTGGCACTCTCTCTGTCCCTTCCAGAAGTCTGCCCGGGAGGGTCCCCCTTCAGCCAACATGCATTGAAGGTCGGGATGATCCTCCGGGTTGAGAGCCTCTCCTACCGGAAAGTCTTCTGGCTCTTCTCCCACAGGAGTTGAGACGGGAATTACCACTGGACCCAGCCCGTCCGGAGCATGGATCTCAATGGGTGCTGTCGGAACAGCGGGAAGAGCAGGGGCTCCCTCCACAGAGGCGGCCTTCTTACTCCTCCGTTTCTTTCGTGCCTTGGGTTTCCCCGTTGGCAAGCATACCGGGCTCGCAGCCGGACCATGTGTGACCTGTGATCGGGTGACCACCACAGCAGCCATGGGTAGACCATCCGAGATCATCCCCAACTCGACCAAATCGTTTCCTAACAAGATGTTCGCAGGCACATTGTCCTGAACCAGGACCGGAAGCTTTGCTGTCTTGTCTCCAATCGTAATGTTGACTAAGGCTACAGGCGATAATTTGGGAGGCCCACAAGCTAACCTGGTGGTTCTCAGAGGAGCACCTACATAGTCCTCTGGCTTGAGCAGGGTCCTGTCCACCACTGTCATCCTTGCCCCAGTGTCTCTCAAACCAGTAAAAGGCTGGCCATTCAAGAGGACACTTCTCAAAAACCTACGAGTGTTTTGCGGGATAGTCGCCAGTACTTCTGCGTACTGGTCCCAGGCCCCAAGGGACACTAAGGAAATCTCTACGGGAGCACCGAAGGTGATCCCGGTAGAGGAGGGGAGGACGGTGGCCTCCGCCTCAGGTACGGAGTAGGGATAGGTCAGGCTGACAGCCTGGACTCCAAGTGCCTTACCCTTACACTTGGGGTCACCCCTTCGGTGATCCAGAGCCCCACAATCCCAACATGTGCCGGGCGTGCGGGGTATGGTACTGGGACCCTGCTTTGCAGCAGGCGGACCAGTACTCTTACTCCCACCCACAACAGACTTATCCCCACTAGGTTTTTGGGTCTTCAGAGAGGAAGGTTTTGGTTTACCCGACTGTGACTGCTTTTGGGACTCCTCAGCTTTCTGAGAGGCCCCCTTTTCTTTGTCCTTGTCCTTCCCACTGGAGTCCTTAGGGGACACCCGGTGGGAGATCCACTTGTCAGCCAACCTAGCCAGCTTAAAGGGGTCCAAAATGTTCTGGTCAGCAACATACTGACGCAGCTCTGGTGAAAAGGCTTCCGAAAAATGCTCAAAAAACAAGAGGTGAGACAATTCAACAAACCTTTTCACTTTGTAACCATCAATCCACCCCATCATGTTCATGTGCACAGCACTCACCCAGTCAACCCAAGGCACATTCTCTCGTTTCTTAAAATCCCAGAACCGTTTAGGATATTGGGTAGGCGTTTTGCCAAACTTGGCGATTAAGGCAGACTTCATGCACTCTTACTGACCCCTTTCTTCCACACTCACTTTCAGAATACAGTCATATCCAGTTTGAGGCACTCTGCTTAACAAACACTTAGCCCAATCTCTCTTATCAACATCGAGAATTGCACAAGCCATTTCAAACGCTTAAATCCATTGGAGGATATCAGAACCCTCTGCATACACACCAACCAAATCTTTCATAAACTTGGTTGCTGGGGACCTGACACTCTCAACTGGTTTCGCTGAAGTCTCCACTCGAGCTTTCTCTAGCTGGATTTGCTGACATTCAGTGTCCCGGTTCTTGAGTTCAAGGTCCTTATCTGAGTTCAAGATCCCTATCTTTTAGCTTAAGATCCCGGTTCCTGAGCTCCACTTGCTGTGCCAACTCCTCTTTCTTAAGCTCAGCATCTAGTTCCAACTTGCGATATTCAAAGGCTAACTTCATCCTCAATAACTCAAGCTCTAAAGAATTGCTGGGGTTCGGAACAGAGGCAGCAGGAATGGTGGCATTCCCCCAATCAGTTTCGGCGACAACCCCCGGGGTAGAGTCCTCATTGGTTGCATCCCCCCCTTAAAGAGTTTCACAATCGATCTGGTAGTGCACCAGGGCAGCTATCAGCTCAGCCCTAGACTTAACCACAAAGTCTAATTCCCTGGCTTCACAAGCACTCTGGAGAGCCTCTAAGCTCATCCGAGTCAATTTACCATTTGCAATAGATTCCATTGTTTGTAATGCAGTTCTCTTGTACACGACTAAACCTCAATTTAATAAAGTGTAAATATCCTTTGTAAGTGGCACGGTAATACACTGAGTCTTAAAACCATAAGCATCCCACCGCTGCCACTAGCTGTAAAGACCAGAGTGGGGGGTCTGCACTTCCACTCTCTATATGTTGTAGAGGGGAGACACAGAGACCCCTGCCAAGATTCTCTGTTATTGGTACGTGGTCGAGAAATCAAGGCCTAGCTTCTCAGGAGTTGATGCGAGCTGGTTCTTAAGTACAGTGTAGTCCCCAAGCACCCACAAAGGAATGTCCACACACTGTATTGGTTAAAACACAGTCTTTATATAATTAATATTCAAAGTCATATACACGATCATGATAACTCACTTTGTACTCCAAAAATCAACAATGGTAAATATGTACAATTCTAAAGTGGTACCACTAACGTTACTCGATCTTATTAAAGTGCATACGGTCAGAATGACACACAGATCAAAATAAAGAGGAAACCAGCAGTAGAGAGAGGAAGGAAAGCAAGATGGTTGAGCAATAGGCAGAATACTGGCCCCGCTACCTAGACACAGTTCTGTGTGGAGATCCCCCCACCTGGGCAACCTGTAGAAGAAAGATACAAGCCCAGTCCATATATTGTTCACACTAGACTTTCCAATAGTTCTGCAACCCCAAAGTACCTGGGGTTGTAGCGTTCCTCGTCGGGGAAATCGACAACCCTTCTTGAGTGTCCTCCCTTTCAGGCAGGAGTCACGGGTTGTCGAACATCCGACGGAGAACAGGTCGAGCTACTACAGTGAAGTGGCCACGTCGTTCTTAGCGGTGCTTGTTGACGGGGAAGCGTAAACGTCCTGCAAGGAAGAGGCGTGCGGGGCACCTCGGTGTCCATAGTTCTGGACTGCAAAGAATTGAAGAACTATGGCCCAGGAAGGGCGTCGAGTCGTCGGTGTCTCTGTGGTCTTTGGGTGGTGGGAAACCCACCGGTGGATGCTCCTCGGCGTGTCGACGGTCAGGCCTTCTCCAGCAGGATACAGCGGCGACGATGCGGACGAGAGCGTCCTTGGATTAATTAAGTTCTTAGGCAACGGGAGCACGGCGGCTCCAGTCGGCGATGGCGGTCGTCGACAGTAGCGGACAACAGTCTGGGCGCTTCTCCTTGGAGTTCCGCAGCAGTCCCCGTACCGGGTCGGCAGCCTGTCGAAGGTCTGTCTACCAGGGTGCTTAGGCAAAGATCAGCTTTGCACGATGGTCCCTCGTAGCTCGGGAAGAGGGTGCCTTACCAGGCCCTCTCTGGGTCAGTTCTTGAAGCACAGCAGCTTTCGGATTGTGAAGGAGAGCAACAGCAATTCTTCTCGTCCAGCAGGGCTTCAGGATCAAGCTTCAGTTACTCCAGTTACTCGTTGTAGTGGACTTCAGCTTCTGAACACGATTCCTAGCAGTGAGAGGTCCCCAGATATACTGTTGATCTCCCATTCATTCCGCTGGGTCACACTCAAGCATCCTATCACGACTACGGGCATTCATGCAGGCAGGCAGCCAATCAGGCATACAGGGAATTCAGGCCATTCACTTCTCTCCAAACACTCACAACAAGTTATGTGTATTGGGACAAGTACCGAGCCATTCAATACTCCAAGCTGCATTCATACCGGTTTCGGGCAGGGCTGTCTCAACCATTGTGTCAAACACCAGATACTAGGCAGCCACAACATAGAATGTTTATTCGTCACACACTCCATTCACCCAGGTCCCAGCCACAAACGTACCCACAACATACGGTCGTTGAGAAGGCTCCAGCCAGTCTGGTCGGCACTTCCCCACACTACCATATACGGAACTTCCACCCAACAGCCAGTCAGGGGGAAGGGACAGAGGCAGGGCTTCCCGGCACTTCGGGAAGATCAAGGTAACAGGTGATGGAAGGCAAGTGGCCGTGGGGGCCATTTTGTCTCCATCAGGAATCTACCAATTCCAATGACAGGGCCTGGGCATCCCAAAATGGAGGACGCTCAGGACACCAGTCATTTCAGCACGGAGATGCCACCAGCCCGTACCCTGCTCTGTGGGTCACACACAGGTGCCCAAAAACATACACTAGGGGCACAGGGTTGTACCCCTACCCAGGGGTGCCATAAGGGTATCCCACAAGTCTGTTCACCAAACCAAAAGAGAGAGAGCTGCACCGCCAGGAGTCCCACATGAACTCCTGCGTGGAAAACAAGACAGAACACACGATAAAAAGCAGTAAAGGACAAGGATACGGAGGCCCTGTCCCTCCGATGCATTTCCAGCATCACAGAGTATTGCTTCCCTCTGGAGGAAAGTTTGAAGGGAGGTTTCCTGGGGTGGTACTTACCAGATTGGATCCCCCCTCTTGTGCCGGAGCATTTCTTTTTCAGGAGACTAATGTCTTCCTCTTGCGCATTTCTGCCCTGGGCTGCGATTGCCTCACACGTTCTAATAATTTTGCATTTTCTAGCCTAATGTCAGTCAGTTCCTGAGAACATGACTCACTTTTCTCTGCATCCATCCTTAACTGACACACTTCCTGAAACAAGGCACTATTCTATTGATTTAATGTGACGTTTTCTTTCGTCAATTGCTTTCTATGTTGTTTCAAGGTGTTCAGATCTTGGTGCATCTGATCAAACTCACCATGGGACTCTATCCCTTTGATAATTAATTGGCTATTTTCGGTTTTCAATTGTTCTACGTGCAATTGGACTGTGATCATGTCCTCCAACATGACTCTTTTAATTTGTGTTGCAGTACGCCCAGATTTTTAACACATTCTTTATGCTCCTCTTGCAGTGCAGAGAACTCCATTGCATGCTCTGCATTTTCTCATTGCTGTATTTTTAACTCATGTTTGAGGTGCTCAATGAGACTCTTTTGTTTTAACTCTAACATGTGGCTCTGTTGCAGTTTGGTTTCTAGTTGTTTAAGCTCTTGCTGGGCTTCATTCGGAAGCTCAGCCTGGTTCTGCACTGAGGCCAAACTATTCTGATGTCATTCTTCCACTATCAGCAAATGGAAGTACATATATGCTGTGAGCTGAGCCATTTTAGTCTGCTCATCTCTAGTAGTTTGTGTCATATAAAAGTCTGTTGCAGCTTGATGCAACAGACCATTATCCTGCCACATGTCAGCATTTGCAGAGGTAACCTCCTGCATCTGGCTTGCCACATTTCATGTTCCTCCTCCACCCATTCACCTTTGATAAATAATTTGAATAGGAGGTGCTTCCTGGCTATATTGATTTCTACGGTGCTCATTCTGAAATGTGTTCTGCAACCTTATACACTCTCTATGCAGGGCAAAAATCTCAGCCCTGCTCCTGCTTAGTTTCCACTCACAATGATAACTTACAATCAATACCGTTCAGTCTGTACACTGCCCTGTAACCCAGGGTACATGTCTGAGTGGCACCTTAACCCCTTCAGCGCCAAGGATGAGCTATCTCGTCCTTGACATTACGTACGCAGTGCCAAGGACGAGATAGCTCGTCCTTTTTAGCACTCCGTTTTGAGCGATCCCTGCAAAGCAGGGATCGCTCAAAACTGTAATCCAACCCCCGGGCTATGTGAGGGGGAGGTCCCCCCTCACTGCCAGGGGGCTGGATTACCTTCAGTTTCACTTTGGCATGCTTAAAGCACGCCGGCGTGAAACTGAAAGTAAATTCACTGCAGCAGCCATTTTCAGCTGTTGCGATGAAGAGAGAAAGTGAGTGCCCTTCTCTCTCTGCCTTGATCTCCGGCTGTATTTCAAGCCAGAGATCGAGGCAGGTGTCGTTGGAAAGGGGAGATTCTCCCCTTTCCAACGACACCATTTGCGACAGTATTTCTGCTCACGGATCGGGCGCAGGGCTCTCGATCTGTGGGCAGCAATGGCACTAGAAACCAGGGATGTGTTTTGAAAGTGGGGGGAGGGTGGGCTGCTTACTAGGTAAGTGGCCCCCTCCCCCCGAGGCCCCAAAGCATGGGGGCACATATGTAAAGACCCCTGGGGGCAGATAGGTGGCCCTCTGCTCCCAGGGGTGGGGGCATAAAATAAATGATGGAAACAAGTACATAATGGGAAGGGGGGAGGGGGTTTGGGGGCTCTAGCCACCAGCGATTGTTTCAAGAAGGGTGGAGTTGCAAAGGAGAGAATCTCCCCTTTCCAATGACACCTTGTGTGACAGCATTGCTGCTCCCGGATCGGGCGCAGGGTGCTCGATCCGGGGGCAGCAATGCCCACTAGACACCAGGGATCTGTTACAGAGGCAGGGGAGGGGTGGCAGCTTACTAGGTAAGCGCCCCCCTTCCACCTGTGGCCCCAAAGCATGGGGCCACATGTATGGAGACCCCTGGGGGCGGATGGGTGACCATCTGCCACCAGGGGTGGGCGTATAAAAAAGAATTTGCAAATAAAAAAAAAAGTTATAGGAAGGGGGAGGGTGTTTGGGGGCCCTAGCCACCAGTGATTTTTTCTGGGATGGTGTCGTTGGAAAGGGGAGAATCTCCCCTTTCCAAAGACACCTTGTGTGACAGCATTGCTGCTCCCGGATCGGTGCAGGGCTCACCAGACACCAGGGATCTGTTACAGAGGCAGGGGGAGGGGGGGGCAGCTTACTAGGTAAGTGGCCCCCTCCCCCTGTGGCTCCAAAGCATGGGCCACATGTATGGCGACCCCTGGGGGCAGATGGGTGACCGTCTGCCCCAAAGGGTGGGGGACAAAAACAAACATCATAAAATGAAGCATGGGAAGGAGGGAGGGGGTGGGGACCCCTAGACACCAGGGTTTTTTTTGTGGAGGTGTCGTTGGAAAAGAGGAGATTCTCCCCTTTCCAACGACACCCTTTTTATAAACATTGCTGCTCCCGGATCGGGCGCAGGACGCTCGATCTGGAGGCAGCAATACCACTAGACACCAGGGATGTCTTTGTAGTATGGGGGAGAGGGGATGCTTACTAGGTTGTATGGAGACCCCTGGTGGCGGATGGGTTACCATCTGCCCCCAGGGGTGGGGGGCAAAAAAATATAGATATTATGGCTGGTGTTGGGGGGAGTGCCCCCCCCCCCACTAGACCACTTTTATGGAAAGGGGTTTACTCACCTCCCCCCCCCGCCAAAAATGGACTTGGGTTCATGTCATGCAGCCCTCCTGCATGAGAACCCCCCTCTTATCTGCCCCCAGGGAGGGCTGAATGAGATGCCCCCTCCTGCATTTGGTGTGGGGGGAGAGGGTCAACCCCCAGTACATTAGAAAATTCACCAGCGGTGAAGGGTGCCCCTCAGCCCCGCTAAAGGGCAGCCTGCCATTTTGAATTATTTTCTTTGTTTACTAAACTTGCCTTGGCACAGCCCCCCTAACATGCGTTCCACCATTTTCACTTTTATCCTTTGGAATCCCAACTCCCCTTGGCGCAGAGGGGCACATTGGTATGCCAATCTGGCCCTGGGGTGCCCAAACCTTACTGCCCCACCCACTGGGGGGCCTGTCCCACAATTTCTGGAGGCCCTCTCCCCCCCACCACAAATGCAGGGGGTATACTTCACAGAGCCATTTGTAGGAGGCCCAGGGAGGCCTGCATGAGGTGCCTCGCCACCAAAATAGACTCAATGACCACTGATCGGTTCTGTACACAATTGATACAATGCAGTTAGAGTGGTTTAATACTTTAATACAATAGTTCAAAGTAATAATAATGCAAATGTGGCTGATAGTGTCTTAGTAGGGTCAATAATTCGATCAACTCCAGACATATTATTCATATAGGGATGTTTTCTGATTCCTTACAAACTTCTCAAGGGGCCATTTCCCCTAGTATCAGAAATATGCGGTATTGGTAGCATCTGATTGCATGTCCTATATTGATGTCTTGGTATGATCTGAATCACTAGACCGAGTCCTCACTGTTGTGAAAAGAAGTGCCTACGCGTTTCGGAATGAATCCTTCTTCAGGCCGGTTGTGGATATGTTGTATAATTCAGTCAATCTCAAGACGTGTATCTGTAGATAACACATAGAAAATGTGGTGGGCCAGAATAGGTAAACGTGGATCAAAGTACTCTTTTGTTAATCCAAACTCAATTACAGAGAGGAACATAGGGCTGACTAGGAATCGTGAGTCAAATACTCGGAATCTTGAATAGGAAACAAACCTTTTTCAACCGAGAACTTGGGCCAGCTCAGTAACTCCAGGGATAGTGGAAATTACAGGTGGTTCATTCAGAACAATGGATATTACACCACTCGAAAGTCTCAAATGGGGAGGGTTAACATTCTATAAGGAAAACAAAGGGAAGGTGTCACTGTGCTGCCTAAGTGACAGTCTTTAATATGCACGTAGCGTACTGATGCTGTGCGCGTCTAACTATGGCTTGAGATGTTATCTTTAGTCTGCCTCATGTTACACACTCGAGTGAAAGGAGCGCATTCATATACTTCTACGGAGCCTCATGCACTTCAGAAAAGAGGACACCCTTTTGAATCCGCAGAGGTCTGACTTGCGCAAATAATGAATTTTCCGCACATTTCACTCGGCTCACCCACCGAAACACGCCACCAACAACACATGGCCTACCGCCTCGCGTTCCCTCAGGTGTCCCGAACAGTACCTCAAATGTGTGGGTGCACCTATCTGGGCGCCAAGGGGAAAGCCTAAAACATGGGTAACCCCAAGTCTTTCGGCACAGCATCATTTCAGGAATTCTGCTCATGCGCATACCCTACAGATTTGGGCTTAGGGTGTCCAAGCCACCAAGGAAAACAGGAAACCCCATGCATTACCGAAAAGAGGACACCCGTGGGAATCCGCAAAGGTCTGACTTGTGCAACTCGGCCCAGAATTTATTACCCAGAAACCCTGGCAAAGTCCAAAATGTGGCAAGAAAAACCCATTTTCCTCAAATTTCACTCGGCTCACCCACAGAAACACGCCGCCAACACCAAATGGCCTATTGTCCCGCGTTCCCACAGGTGTCCCGATGAAAACGGTACCTCACGTGTGTCGGTGCACCTACCTGGGCGCCAAGAGGAAAGCCTAAAACACTGCATTCCCACGGGTGTCCTCTTTTCAGAAATACATGGGGTTCCCCATTTTCCTTGCTGGCTTCGACACCCTAGGCCCAAATCTATAGGTTGCCCACATGAACAAAATGTGCTGTGCCGAAAGGCTTAGGGTTACCAGTGGGTTACCCTTTTCCTTTTGTGCCCCGGTTGGTGCACCCACACATGTGAGGTACCATTTTCATCGGGACACCTGTGGGAACACGGGAAGGTATGACATCTGTTGTTGGCGACATGTTTCGGTGAGTGGACAGAGGGAAATATCTCTGAAATTGGCTGTAAATAAAGACAATTTTCAGACATTCCGCTCTGGCCACTCACCGAAACACACCGCCAACATCATATGGCATACCTTCCCGCATCTCCACACTTGTCCCGATGAAAACGGTACCTCACATGTGTAGGTGCACCTACCGGGGCGCAAAAGGAAAAGGGTAACCCACTAGTAACCCCAAGCCTTTCGGCACAGCACATTTTGTTCATATTGGCAACCTACAGATTTGGGCCTAGGGTGTCGAAGCCAGCAAAGAAAACTGGGAACCCCATGCATTTGCCAAAAGAGGACCCCCGTGGGAATCCAGAGGTCTGCCTTGCGCATATTGCCCCAGTTTTTATTAGCCACAATCCCCTACAAAGTGAGATATTTGGTGGAGGAAAAACACAATGTTCACTTTGTCTGGGGTTCTGGGAAATAAATTCTGGGCCGCTGTGTGCAAGTAAGACCTCTGTGCATTCCCACAGGTGTCCTTTTTTAGAAATGCATGGGGTTTCCCGTTTTCCTTGCTGGCTTCAACACCTTAGGCCCAAATCTGTAGGTTGCCCACATGAACAAAATGTGCTGTGCCGAAAGGTTTGGGGTTACCAGTGGTTTACCCTTTTCCTTTTGCGCCCCGGTAGGTGCACCCACACATGTGAGGTACCGTTTTTGTCAGGACACCTGTGGGAACGCGGGAAGGTATGGCATCTGTTGTTGGCAACGTGTTTCGGTGAGTGAACAGAGGGAAATGTCTTTGAAATTGGCTGGAAATAAAGACAATTCTCAGACATTTCGCTCTGGCCACCCACCGAAACACCGCCAACATCACATGGCCTACACTTCCCGCTTCCCCACACATGTCCCGATGAAAACGGTACCTCAGATGTGTGGGTGCACCTACCGGGGGCACAAAAGTAAAAGGGTAACTCACTGGTAACCCCAAGCCTTTTGGCACAGCACATTTTGTTCAAGTGGGCAACCTACAGATTTGGGCCTAGGGTGTCGAAGCCAGCAAGGAAAACAGAGGACCCCATTCATTTCCGAAAAGAGGACACCCGTGGGAATCCCCAGAGGTCTGCCTTGCGCAAATTGCCCTAGTTTTTATTAGCCACAATCCCGACAAAGTGTGATATTTGGTGTGGAAAAAAACACAATGTTCACTTGGTCTGGGGTTCTGGGTAATACATTCTGGGCCACTTCGCACAATTCAGACCTCTGTGCATTCCCACGGGTGTCCTCTTTTGGGAAATGCATGGGATTCCCTGTTTTCCTTGCTGGCTTCGACACCCTAGGCCAAAATCTGTAGGTTGCCCACATGAATAAAATGTGCTGTGCCGAAAGGCTTAGTGTTACCAGTGGGTTACCCTTTTCCTTTTACGCCCCGGTAGGTGCACCCACACATGTGAGGTACCGTTTTCGTCGGGACACCTGTGGGAACGCGAGAAGGTATGAAATCTGTTGTTGGCGACGTGTTTCGGTGAGTGGACACAGGGAAATGTCTCTGAAATTGGCTGGAAATAAAGAGGATTCTCAGACATTTCCCTCTGGCCACCCACCGAAACACACTGCCAACAACACATGGCCTACCTTACCACGTCCCCACACATGTCCCGATGAAAACGGTACCTCACATGTGTGGGTGCACCTACCGGGGGCGCAAAAGGAAAAGGGTAATCCACTGTTAACCCCAAGCCTTTCGGCACAGCACATTTTGTTCATGTGGGAAACCTACAGATTTGGGCCTAGGGTGTCAAAGCCAGCGAGGAAAACAGGGAACCCCATGCATTTCCCAAAAGAGGACACCCGTGGGAATCCACAGAGGTCTGACTTACGCAAATCGGCCCATAATTTATTACCCAGAACCCCCGGCAAAGATCCATATGGGAGAAGGGTGCCCGAGGCCAGGGATATTACCGCCGACTTTGCTGGAGCCCTGGCTGCCCTGCATTACAGCTTCTCCCCACCATTGAGTCCCGGCAGTGTGCCAATACCTCCCCGAAGGGAAAAGCTGTAATGCAGCCCAGCCGCAACTCCAGGACGGTTGTAGGTGATGTGCCTGTCCTTGGACATCCATGTACCATGTGGGTGGACCATCCCCTAAGCACAGCAGCAGCTCCAGGGAGCCCCAGAAGGATCCCCATTCCTCCCCAGAGGTGACATCTGTTACGTAGCACAGCCAGCGGTGGAGCCTGGGCTTGCAGACGGACAACGCATATGGGAGGGATCCGCTCCCAGGGAAACACCAATGTTCTGCTGGCATGGGGGGCAATTTGTGGCCTGCCCCTGCAATTGTGTCCCAACCCACCAACATATCTGCCCAGATGGCCCATTCCCACCCACACCACCAACAATCCAGCCCCAGTCTCACCCACCCCACTGACAGTGGGCCCTAACCATAGAATAATAAAAAACAGTACTCACATAACATTGCAGCTGCTCGCGTAGAAAAAGCTGTAAACAAAACAAAAAACATGTGTTACCTACGGTCAAACCAGCAAAAACAAAGAATTTTCAAGCATGCCCCACCCCTTGCAAGCCATCCCTGGTGGTCTACCGAACCTCACCCCCCACATTGAAAACCCATTTGCCCCTTCCTACGGGCAGATATCTGCCTAAAGGGAGGCCTGCATGAGGTACCCCTGCCACCTATTTTGGGTGAGGGGGAGGGGACCCCCAAAAATTGTGGAAAAGGCCCCCCAGTGGGTGGGGCAGTAAGGTTTGGGCACCCCAAAGCCAGATTGGCACACCAATGTGCCCCTCTGCGCCAAGGCAAGTTTAGTAAACAAAGAAAATAATTCAAAATGGCAGGCTGTCATTTAGCGGGGACTAAAGGGCACCCTACACCGCTGGGGAATTTTCTAATGTGAAGGGGGGGGTGCACCTCTCCACCCCCACCTCAATTGGAGGGGCGGCGCATCTCATGTAGCCCTCCCTGGGGGCAGGTAAGGGGGGCTGTCCTGCACTCCTCCCTGGGCTCAGGCGTCCCTTCCTAGGAGCAGATATCTAGTCCCAGGGAGGGCTGCTTGACATGGCACCCACTCCATTGCGGGTGGGTGGTGGGGGGTCAACGCCCCATCCCATTAAAAAATTCCCTGTCCCTTTGGGGTGCCCCACAGCCCCCCTAACATGCGTTCCACCATTTTCACTTTTATCCTTTGGAAACCCAACTCCCCTTGGTGCAGAGGGGCACATTGGTATGGAGTCTATTTTGTCAACCTAGGTTATCCTGCTGAATCGTGATAAACTAAACGTTAGCAGTATGAGTCACAGGACCTCAGAGTGTATTCACACCTTGTGCAAAGACGTCAGCCTCCAAGCCTCCATACATCTATGAGCAATTAGATGGTATTGCATTGCATTCCACTTAATCTCAAGAACACATATGCACATGGGAATGAGGTAATGATAGGATTAAAACAATACACTGAAGTATATCATAGTCACAAATGGTTATACATGGTTGTTAGGCAAAGTGAAGTGTATTAGTGGTACTAGTGGTTGAAGGATCCTGTCCAAATATTTAGCTAAGGGTTCCAGTAGACTCTCAGTTGCTGCAATGATGGGGCGTCCTGGTGGCTTCAATAGTCCCTTGAAGGGGGGGGGGGCATTACTAAGAAACTACAACAAAGAGAAGTATGGTGGATACATTTGCTGGACACAATGCACCCTGGGGGAATGAATTGTGAAATGGATTTTATGTGTTTTGTGTAACAGGTGTATTTTACATATTGTGACTCACGAAACAGTTGATGTTGTTCACTTCACTTTGCCTAACAACCATGTATAACCATTTGTGACTATCATATACTTTGGTGTATTGTTTTAATCCTGTCGTTACCTCATTCCCATGTGCAAATGTGGTCTTGAGATTAAGTGGAATGCAATGCAATACCATCTAATTGCTCATAGATGTATGGAGGCTGACGTCTTTGCACAGGGTGTGAATACACTCTGAGGTCCTGTGACTCATACTGCTAACGTTTAGTTTATCACGATTCAGCAGGATAACCTAGG
Organism: Ambystoma mexicanum; assembly: GCF_040938575.1. Taxonomy (NCBI): domain Eukaryota; kingdom Metazoa; phylum Chordata; class Amphibia; order Caudata; family Ambystomatidae; genus Ambystoma; species Ambystoma mexicanum. The sequence goes on along the minus strand of NC_090927.1, from coordinate 534,403,339 downwards.
TTGACAAAATAGACTCGATGACCACTGATCGGTTCTGTACACAATTGATACAATGCAGTTAGAGTGGTTTAATACTTCCGTAGTTTGGCAAAGTGTATAGATTGGTTGCAGACACTTTCCAGGTCGGAGTAGAGGGGGTGAATGCTCCTCCCCCTCCCCCTGACCTTGTTGTGTCCGTCATGATAGGACGGTGAGGAGGGACCCGAGCGTCTACTGTGTATGACGCCTGTCCCCTCTCCCGTCCGATTTTTGAAGGATCCTGGATCCCCCACGATGCGCATGCATTTGGATGGGGCCCAGAGAACACTAGACAAATGTGACTTGAGGGATCAATCACATTACCTAATATCTATCAGCAAGCTAGACGTACTTAGTAAGGACGCGTTAGCGCCCCAGTATGACTTGCGCATCCGAGGCGGGGAGGTTGCTATAACGGCCCTGAACTTGCCCCTACCAACATGGCGCTCGTACTGCCCAGTACGCATGCGCGCCCTATCTCCATGACAACTTACACACGCTGGCTTCACTGCAGCTTAGCTTCGTGAACTGACAGACGCGCAGCGTTTGGTGTCCGCAGAGGTAAGCGTTTAATCTGTTCTCTCCCCTGTTTTGGATTAGAAGCATTTTAATCGTTAACTCCGTAGGAGTATATGAATGCGCTCCTTTCACTCGAGTGTGTAACATGAGGCAGACTAAAGATAACATCTCAAGCCATAGTTAGACACGCATGGCATCAGTACGCTACGTGCATATTAAAGACTGTCACTTAGGCAGCACAGTGACACCTTCCCTTTGTTTTCCTTATAGAATGCTTAACCCTCCCCGGACAAGTTGGCCATTTGAGCCGTTCGAGTGGTGTAATATCCATTGTTCTGAATGAACCACCTGTAATTTCCACTACCCCTGGAGTTACTGAGCTGGCCCAAGTTCTGGGTTGGAAAAGGTTAGTTTCCTATTCAAGGTTCCGAGTATTTGACTCACGATTCCTAGTCAGCCCTATGTTCCTCTCTGAAATTGAGTTTGGATTAACAAAAGAGTACTTTGATCCACGTTTACCTGTTCTGACCAACCACATTTTCTATGTGTTATCTACAGATACACGTCTTGAGATTGACTGAATTATACAACATATCCACAACCGCCCTGAAGAAGGATTCATTCGGAAACGCGTAGGCACTTCTTTTCACAACAGTGTGGACTCGGTCTAGTGATTCAGATCATACCAAGACATCAATATAGGACATGCAATCAGATGCTACCTATACCGCATATTTCTGATACTAGGGGAAATGGCCCCTTGAGAAGTCTGTAAGGAATCAGAAAACATCCCTATATGAATAATATGTCTGGAGTTGATCGAATTATTGACCCTACTAAGACACTATCAGCCACATTTGCATTATTATTACTTTGAGCTATTGTCTGATGAGTTTGGCAAAACACTTCCTCGATCTAAATACAAAATGTGTATATACTTTATACTTTATATTTTCTGTTATATTGTTGGTGAAAATACCATGTCATAGCCCTTTGGCACAAAAGTGTTTGTTAAATAAACCTGTCTGTATTTAAACCCATTTGATGAAGAATAATTAACTAACCCTCACAGTTGATGCTGAAATTGGTTTCTATATATATCATTTTTGAATTATTGTAATTGATGAAATTCTCAACATCGAATATATGGAATGTACTATGCCGGTGGAGTGCATTGTAGGGACTCCCTGTTAGCATATGACAGGTCTTGTTCTTTGTTTGAAGCCATGTGTTGTTGGCAGCGTGTTTCGGTGGGTGAGCCGGGTGAAATGTACGGAAAATGGGGTTTCTTTGCCACATTTTGGAGTTTGCCAGGCTTTCTGGGTAATAAATTCTGGGCCGATTTGCGCAAGTCAGACCTTTGCGGATTCCCACGGCTGTCCTCCTTTTGGAAATGCATGGGTTTCCCTGTTTTCCTTAGTGGCTTGGACACCCTAGGCCCAAATCTATACGGTGTGCGCATGAGCAGAATTCCTGAAATGATGCTGTGCTGAAAGACTTGGGGTTACCTGTGTTTTAGGCTTTCCCCTTGGCACCCAGGTAGGTGCACCCACACATGTGGGGTACCATTTTCATCGGGACACCTGTGGGAACGCGGGACGGTAGGCCATGTGTTGTTGGCAGCGTGTTTTGGTGGGTGAGCTGAGTGAAATGTGCGGAAAATGCGTTTTTTGGCCACATTTCAGACTTTGCTGGGGTTTCTGGGTAATACATTCTGGGCCAATTTACGCAAGTCAGACCTCTGCGGATTCCCACGGGTGTCCTCTTTTCGGCAATACATGGGGTTCCCTGTTTTCCGTGGTGACTTGGACACCCTAGGCCCAAATCCGTAGGATGTGCGCATGAGCAGAATTCCTGAAATGATGCTGTGCCGAAAGACCTGGGGTTACCCAGGTTTTAGGCTTTCCCCTTGGCGCTCAGGTAGGTGCACCCACACATTTGATGTACCGTTTTCATCGGGACACCTGTGGGGACGTGGGACGGTAGGCCATGTGTTGTTAGCGGCGTGTTTCGGTGGGTGAGCCGAGTGAAATGTGCGGAAAATGCGTTTTTTTTGCACATTTCTGACTTTGCTGGAGTTTCTGGGTAATAAATTCTGGGCCGATTTGCACAAGTCAGACCTCTGCGGATTCCCTCGGGTGTCCTCTTTTCGGAAATGCATGGGGTTCCCCATTTTCCTTGGAGGCTTGGGCACCCTAGGCCCAAATCTGTAGGGTGTGCGCATGAGCAGAATTCCTGAAATGATGCTGTGCCGAAAGACTTGGGGTTACCTGTGTTTTAGGCTTTCCCCTTGGCACTCAGGTAGGTGCACCCACACATGTGAGGTACTGTTTTCATTGGGACACCTTTGGGAACATGGGACGGTAGGCCATGTGTTGTTGGTGGCGTGGTTCGGTGGGTGAGCTGAGTGAAATATGCGGAAAATGCATTTCTTTTTTTCACATTTCTGACTTTGCCGGGGGTTTCTGGGTAATAAATTCTGGGCCGATTTGCGCAAGTCAGACCTCTGCGGATTCCCATGGGTGTCCTCTTTCAGAAATGCATGGGGTTCTCTGTTTTCCTTGGTGGCTTGGAACTCGAGGCCCATATTTGTATGGTGTGCCCGTCAAGAAAAATCGTGAAATTCAGATGTCGGAAAAGACTTGGGGTTAGGGGCGTGTTCGTCTTTCCCCTTGGCGCCCAGGTAGGTGCACCCACACATGTGAGGTACCATTTTCATCGGGACACGTGTGGGAATGCGGGAAGGTATGACATTTGTTGTGTTTCTGTGGCTTTCATAACTTTTTGACCCATTTGCTGGTGCCCTTTGTCAAACAACCCTTTAATTTCCCAACTGTGCCCTACATTTAGTCGCTGATTTAGGCACCATACACTTTTGTAACCTACACAAGTCACCTACCCTTGAAAAGGTCTGCCTGTGCTCTTTCAAAAAATGTATGCTTGCCGTTCCTCACCACATTGGTTTTCCTGATTTACACATGCTAAGTATGTCTGTTCAGGCCGTAAGCATAAAACTCCTGTGTACCATGGCTCAGTGTTTGGCTTGTGGTATTGCTTGTTTTGTGAAACACTACACAAAATGTGTGCTTTCCTAACTGCAAGTGTCGGGGGAATGTAGCGGAGCATTGTTTTTCTCAAAATTCATGGAAGCCATTGCCGTACCATTTTCCCCTACCTAATTGTTGCCCGATGTGATGCTGGAAATGAATTGTAGGGACAGGGCCTCCCTGTCCTTGTCCTGTAGTCCTTTTTCATTTGTGTTCTGTATTGTTTTCTGCCCAGGAGTCCATGTGGGACTCCTGGCAGTGCAGCTCTTCCTGTTTTGGGTTTGGTGTACAGACCCATGGGATACCCTTATGGCACCCATGGGTGGGGGTGAAACATGTAAGTGACTCCGATCAAGCAATCCCACTAAGTCAGTGCCTTGTCTGGGATGCCCAAGGGAAGCCCTTATTTATATATTTTTATGGCAAGTTATAATCTGGATGATGAACCCTTGTATAACACCCCTCTCTTAGAATCCCCCTTGACCCCAGTGAGCCAAGAAGTAGGCTTGTTTTGCAAATTTAAAAGGTTTATTTGAAAAATTAACAAGATATATATATCACACTTTTATAAGAAATTAATAATTGATATCACACTTATGAATATAATGTTGATCAACAATGGGTAACCTAACACTAGCACACTTCTTTACAGCCAATAAGGAGTGGGTATAGGATGGATAAGGTAGCAAAAATACTTATATGGTTTCAAGGGAAAAGCAATGAGGAATAAAATGCAGTACAGAAATACTTCATATGATTTTAGCAAAAGATAAGATAATCACTTTTTCTCTGGCAATTCACCCCCCCCCCCCATGCAATGTAAGAAATGGAAGGAGATGGAAAGAATACGAAATTCACTTCCCCCCCAGCAAGCTTAGAGAAAAACAGGTATGAGTTTTAAACACAGGCGAATTACTTTAATGTGGTTTGCAAGGAAGTGAAAAGGTGCTAAAATTGCTTTTAATTCCCTCTAGAGGTTCAGGGTAGGTGATGGATACTTTATATTAGTTCAGGCTCACTTTAGAAATGTTCTATGTGTAACCAGCAGGTTAGAACGAATTTTAGCAAAGGAAAGCAAGAAGCTGCTGATTTTTACACGTGGCTGAAATTGTGCAAAATGTCAAATCGCGGCAAATTTACTCGCGCTCGTCGAGTGTAATTACGGAGACACTATAAGGAGTAGCAAGTCGGTTCTAGGTTCCTTGGAAAGCCTACAATCTTAGCTTTAAGATGGAAGTTGAATCTCGTTCCTAGCACAAACGGTTCCGGAGATACGGACGATTTTGTGAAAGTAGTTTTTCGGATTTGAAATTTTAAAGCTCAGAATGACAGATGAAAGTTTTCAGTTTTAAAGATGACAGAATGACACGATTCTAGGAGGCAGTTCTAATAGGCTAAAATAGTTTGGATTAGATTATTTTAAACTAAGAGATTGGTTTTGGCACAATGAGTACTCACACTATATTTTGGAAATAAGCCGTCAAGGTCTGGTCAGGTTGGACGGGACTTCTGGCGGGTGGTTCTGAACAGCGGTCTGGTCTCTGGTTCTGCTCTCAGCACTGCACAGTTCTGGTCTCTCTGGATCTCTGGTCTCTCTGGATCTCTGGTCTCTCTGGATCTCTGGTCTCTCTGGATCTCTGGTCTCTGGAGGTTGATGGATTTGAAGTCTGGAGTCTCCCGGCAAAGCGTCCCGCAAGAAAGTGGAAAGTGAATCCCTACCTGGTTTCAGTGGCCCTTTTTATGTGTTTTGAAAATGGGTGTGTGCCTGGGCCTAGCTAAGCCTGCCCCTCTCATTTATCATTGGCCAATTCCTCCTCTCTCCCTTGATTGGGGCAAGGAAATGTGAGTCAGAGTGATGCTGTAGGTTTTATGGTCAGAGGAACCTCCCCTTGTCAGACTGCACACAAATCTATTTCTGACCCAAACACATATTTATCTATGTACCATTTTTCTAATATTATAGGTCCAGTTAACATATTTTCTGTAGCACCAAACCATCCGATCCCTGTCTTTGTACGATGTTGTGTCCACTGATGACAGAATTCTCCCTTTTCATCCAGATAACTACCTCAAAACCTTTCCAGATTTTACACAAATGTGCACCAGGGATATGGGTTTCAGATGATAAAGTGTCAGATTTTTAACATGCATACATTTGGAGTAACAACCTTTTTTCCGCTACTATCCCCAAGAACATCCCACAGGGTCCTAACACCTTTTAAAATGTGCACGGAAAAATCACAAGAATAATGGTACTAATTATATAATTTTGACCAGTCCACACTATGAGTTATCTATCTTTTTACAATTATGCCCTGGTCAAAAAGGGGTGTGGCTTCCCACATCACAGGGTGGAATAACTGGTTTATCCACTTCCCCCAAGCTCAGCTGCTAGCAGAGGCACTGCCCCTCCCAGTTTCCCCCAAGAGGAAGCCATTTTACGACCCCCCCAATATAACATTTGCCTGAGCCAAAGAAGGCCCATTGTTCAGTTCCCTGTAGTCCCCAGGGGCCACTCCCCTTTGAATCAACAGGGCCATGTGATCTCCTTTTGGTGGGGCCAGCAGGATGCAGCCAGGCCTGGGAAGAGTTGTTGAGCCAGTTCAACTCCTGTCGGGGGTAGTTGTCAGGCAGAATTCAGCTAAATGTCACTTTAGTTCCCAGTTTTCTACATTCAAATCCAACTTACATGCAGCTATTTTATATATATACATTAAATAATTACTTCCTTCAAGTCATTTCAGAATATAATTTTACATTGTATCCAGCTCTTAGCAAGTCTTTCCTTGGCCTGGTTTCGGTTCATTTGTTCAGTTTTACACAAATAACTGATGGTTTTAAAACGCCGGCTTTCTGATAGTGGTGAGAACCGGTACTGCATCCATTTTTCACATTAAGAAAATTAATTCCCCACAGTTCTGGGTTGCTTTTGGCAATCAGCATTGCCATTCCCAATGGTTTCAGGCTACTGTGTGTGTAGCCCAATGGTGGTTTTAGGCAGTGCCCTCCTGTGCTGACAACATAGGCAAAAATGGGTGGCAGCCTATTCTTCATGTTTTCCCTGTGCACTCTCTGGGGAGTTCTGGCCATCATGATGTATTCCATGCCAGTACTGCACAGTTTTATGGTATGGCTTGGATGCATGGGTAAAAACATCCCACAAGCCCTGTGCCCATAGTGTATGTTTTTGGGCACCTGTGTGTGGCCCACAGAGCAGGGTATGTGCTGGTGGCAGCTCCATGCTGAATTTGACAGGTGCTCTGAGTATCCTCCATTTTGTGATACCCAGGCCCTTCCATTGGAATCAGTTGATTCCTGATAGGAAACAAGATGACCCCTGTGGCCTCTTGCTTTCTATTGCCTGTTACCTTGTTTTCCTAAAGTCCTGGGAAGCCCTGACTCTGTCCCTTCCCCTGACTGGCTGTTGGGTAGATGTTCTATATATGGTGTTGTTGTGAAATCCAGGCCAGACTGGCTGAAGCCTTCCCAGTGGCTGTATGTTGTGGGTACACCATGTGGGTGCGACCTGGGTGAATGGAGTGTGTGACCAATATGCACTTCTTGTTGTGGATGTCTGGTTTCTGGTATGAGAGACAAAGACTGAGACAGACCTGCCCAAAAGTGGCATAAATGCAGTGTGTAGTGTTGAATGGCAATCAAAGCAGACTTCATGCACTCATACTGACCCCTTTCTTCCACACTCAGTTTCTGAATACAGTCATATCCAGTCTGAGGCACTCTGCTTAACAAACACTTAGCCCAATCTCTCTTATCAACATCATGAATTGCACAAGCCATTTCAACGCTTCAATCCATTGGAGGATATCTGAACCCTCCACAAACACACCAACCAAATCTTTCATAAACTTGGTGGCTGGGGACCTGACACTCTCACTGGGTTTAGCTGAAGTCTCCACTCTAGCTTTCTCTGGCTGGATTCTCTGACATTCAGTGTTCTTGTTCTTGAGTTCAAGGTCCTTATTTTTGAATTCAAGATCTCTATTCTTTTCTTGAGATCCACTTGTTGAGCCAACTCCTCCTTCTTAAGCTCAGCATCTATTTCCAACTTGCGGTATTCAAAGGCCAATTTCTTCCTTAATAACTCAAGCTCCAAGGAATTGCTGGGGTTTGGAACAGAGGCAGCAGGAATGATGGCATTCCCAGAGACAGATTCAGCAACAATCCCAGGGGCAGAGTCCTCATTGGTTGCACCTCCTCCCCCCCTTCAAGAGTTTCACCATCAGCCTGGTAGTCCACCAGGGCAGCTATGAGCTTAGCCCTAGAGTTATCCACAAAGTCTACCTCCCTGGCTTCACAAGCACTCTGGAGAGACTCTAAGCTCATCCTAGTCAATTTACCATTTGCAATAGACTCCATTGCTTGTAATGCAGTTATCTTGTACACAACTAAACCTTAATTTAACAAAGTGCAGATATTTTGTAAGTGGCATGGTTATACACTGATACTTAAAACCATAAGCATCCCACCGCTGCGACCAGTGTAAAGACTGGAGGGGGGGCTGTACTTCTGCTCTCTATATGGTAGAGGAGAGGCACAGAGGACCCCAGCCAAGATTCTCAGTTACTGTAGCAATGGACGAACAATCAAGGCCTAGCTTCTCAGGAGGTGATGCAGGCTGGTTCTTAAGTACAGTGTAGTCTCCAAGCCCCCACAAAGTAATGTCCACATATTGGTCCTCATTACGACCCTGGCGGTAAGCGAAAAACGATGGCGGTAAATGATTACCGCCATTGTTTTCCGCTAGGTCCGATTATGACCCTTGACCGTTAACTACGATGCCATTAGCGGCATCGTAGTCAACGCTGCCGCTATCTGCGCCAAGGACGCGCGCACGCGACCTCCCACACCGTACTTAGCGCCGTGGCGGAAAGGTACGCGAATGCCGACCCAAGCGGACATGCACCTAACGCCATCACCCAGCCCGTTAAGTACCTTACCGCCATGGCGTTAAGTACGCCATCGCGAACCAACCGTAAATGGCCATGTAAAGTGAATCCAGCTGCCACAGGTGCACAGAAACAGCATAGGTGGAGGCAATACAGACTCAGGAAGTACAAAAAGAGCACACCCCACCCCTTCCCACACCCAGTCACACTCCACAATGATACCAATACGACTTGCAATGTTGGGGCTGGAGGACCTGATAGCAATGCAAGTGCTACTACAACAACAACAACAACAACAACAACAACAGGCAGCACAGAGGAGACGCAGGAGGAGAAGGAGGGCAAGGCAGGGCCAGCAAGCCCCACCAGCACAGCCAGTGCCACCACGCAGGCAGCCCCCAATCTCACGCATCAGAGCCAGTCCATTCAACCTCACTGCTGAGCAGATCGACACCCTGTACCGTTTGGACGGGGACACCATCAACGCCATCGTAGACATGACACACAACGACATCGTCAGCATGATAGAAAGTCCAACCGCCATCCCACCCCTACTGAAGGTAGTGTCTGTACTCCACTTCCTGGCCACAGGCACCTACCAGCACACAGTGGGGCACTTGCATGGCATTTCACAACCATTATTCTCACGTACACTCATCCAAGTGCTCGATGCCCTCCTCAAGCACACAGACGACCACATCTCATTACCACGGACTGCCCAGGAGATTGCAAACACCAAAGTGGGTTTCCATGTACTAGCCGGCATATCTGGTTGCATTGGTGCCATCGACTGCACCCATGTGGAATTGGTGGTTCCACGTGCCATGGAGGTACCGTACCGCAGCCGGAAACAATTCCACTCAATCAACGTGCAAATGGTCTGTGACTCCAACAAGATCATCACACATTGTTGTGCCCGATTTCCCGGATCAACCCATGATTCAATGGTCCTGAGGAACTCCACAATACCACGCTACATGGAGCGACATGCAGGCCCAAGATCCTGGCTACTCGGTGAGTCTAATGTCATGACCATGGAAATGTGAAGTGGGTAAGTGAACGACGTACCAATGCATACTCCACCTGGCTGAAAGGGGGGGGGGGGAAATGATGCATACTCCACCTGGCTGAAAGGGGGGGGGAATGATGCATACTCCACCTGGCTGTGAGTAGCAGAGAGAACGGAGACAAATGATACCCTAAAGCAACCCAAACTCCACCCAACACCAGTGAAGCCAATACCCAATGTATGCAGCCCTACCATGTGAATGAGGTTGTGTCCCAACTATGACACAACCATCTGCAAGTGCATTCTACCAATTCAGACCACATTGTCAACAATGAAATGCACCTGCACGCACGTCACCAAACACCATCAACCGAAAGGCCTGTCCCCCATAACTGGCCACGAAGGAGGCACATGACGGACAGAAACATCAACACACCATTACATAGACAGCAGGGCCCCCAAAATGTCCCTATCAACGTCAGCATTGCTCACTGGGGTAATGATGAGGCCCACAGCAATGTTGCAATGATGTGCACATTGACATCACAGGACACATGCCAGGCCAACAAAACAAACGGCATGAACGGACACAGTGGATGGGCACTCACAATGCACTCCACCCCTCTGCATACATTGGGTGATGGCATGCAAAACAGGCCATGAGAGCCATGAGCATATACTGGTTGCATTGTGTGAATCAATTAGTGCATTTAGAAGTTGTCCAAAGTAACAGTTGGATGCAAGCCATGGTGGCACATCATGTTCTTGATCAGATGTCATGACTGACACATACATTCTCGCCTACATACAGGTGATGCAGGCTATCCCCTGAAGAGGTGGCTCCTTACACCAGTCCGGAACCCGCAGAACCAGCACGAGGAGGACTTCAACCGTGCACATACACGTACCCGTGTGGTCATTGAGAAGACATTCGGCCTATTGAAGGCACGGTTCCGATGCCTCAGCAGGTCTGGTGGGGCACTCCTGTACCGCCATGAGAAGGTGGCAAAGATGGTCATGGCATGTGTCATGCTACACAATATGTGCATCAGACGAAATGTGCCCCTGACGCAGAACTGCAACCACCTGACGATGAGGATGAGGAGGGTGCAGATGGGGCCGCACCTCATGGAGGAGGCGATGCACAGGAGGGGGGTGAAATGCGTCAAAATATCATCGACCAATGCTTCTAGCACACACGGATGGTGTGTATCACATGGAGACGGCACTTGTGGAACTGTGTGTCTCTGGGACATGCACACTGTGGACTGTACACCAATAAAGCACACATAAGCAATGAAAATGTCCACACATTTCATTTCGGAAAAAGGAAAAAGTGTATTTTAATCATAATTTGTCGTGACACACCCCCTCCCCACTCCCCCCTGCACACCCCAACACACCCCCTCCCCCTCCACTCTCCCCCCTGCACACCCCAACACACCCCCTCCCCCCTCCACCCTCCCCCCTGCACACCCCAACACACCCCCTGTGAGTGTCTACAGATGCCTGTAACAGTGGGCACAGGCTATCACAAGCCCCCTCTCCCGGCCCCCGGGGCACCCCTGCCTGTGGAGCGCAGGTTCCGTCCTGAACGTCGGACAGGGCTGCTCTGGGCAGAACTGGCAGCGGAGGATGTCCCTGCCTGCTCCCGTGCATGCATGTCCTGTAGGGTGTGGGAGAGCTCAGAGAGCACACGGCGCACCCCGGCAAGTTCGCCACAAATGTCCCTTGACATGGACTGCATTGCATCCCTCAGGGTGTCAGTGTTCTGCGCAATTTCGGCCCTTAGGGTCTCCGTAGCCTGTTCGATGGCTGCCCTAGCCCCGACACATTCCGCAGCATGTTCGGTGAGTAGCGTGGACAGCTGTTCCTGCCGTTGAATGATGTCCTCAAGGGACTGTTGCCCTTGCTGGGCCATGCCCATTGCTGGTGGTGTGATGGAGGGGCTGCTCCCCTCCTGTGGACTTAGAACTGGGCATGGGGTAGATGGCCACTCCTCTTCCTCTGTGTGCCCCTGTGTGGGATCCTCATGGGGGCTGGCATGGGACAAACAGGGGGAATGTGGAAGGTCAGTGGGGTGTCTGACATCGTGCTCCTCAATGTCGGAGTCTGAGCATGCTGCAATGGCAGCTGACTCTCCAATGCTGCTGCTGGCCGCAGAACCGGTGCCTTCTGTGGCAGGCAATGTTGGAACAAGTGGTGGTGCTGCTGCTGGCCTGCTGCCTACTGGGGTGCTTGCCGGTGGGCCGTCCTGTTTGCTGGCAGTGGATTGTGCTTGCTGTGGGGTCTGGCTCACTGCAGCAGAGGTTGAGGGTGCGTGTATGGTTGTCTTGGTCTTCTAGGCACTTTTTGTCGCAGGGGTGTCCTCGTCCTTGGGGTGTGATTCTGAGCCTGTGGTGGAGCAAAGGAGGGAGAGCGTTATTGATGGGTCTGCGGACATTGGAATGACAATGATTGACATGATTTTGGTCATTAGATGAGGCACATTTGAGGCAGGGGCATGCAGGTTGTCTCCTTTTTGTGTGGAATGAGGATGGAGGTATGTGGGTGCCGGCAGTTAGGGTGTGCATGCTACATGTATACAGGGTGGAGCTCGCATGTGGCTGTGGGCGGTGTCCAGCTAATGTGTTGCATTTACACTCTAGGGCAACATTGTGCTACACATGAATGGACTTCAGTGACTATGGCATGTCTTGATTTGAGGCACCTACCTTCATCGCCTGATGTCGGTACTCCTCTTTCCATCCCTCCGACACCTTCAATGCCTTCCATGCCAATCGTGCTGGCACATATTTCCTCCCACGGTTGGAGTTTCAGTGGGGATTCAGAACCTCCACCGGTAGCCAGAGCAAGGTTGCGGTTGCCAGAGATGATGCTTCTTACACGTAGCCTAAGGTCATCCCACCGCTTCCTGCACTGCTGTGGGGTGCGGGGTACGGTCCCCACTGCGCTGACGCGCTCTGCCACCAGGGCCCATATGGCCTTCTTTTTGGCTATCGCCGGCCTGGTCATTTGTGGCGAGAAAACAACGGCTGCATTATCTTGTAGGGTCTCCGCGAGCATGCTCAGTTCCTCCCGGGAGAATCTGTCCTGGCGCTGGCGGTCACATGCCTTCTTGACAACTTTGGGCATTTTTGGGTGGTTAAGTGGGTGGGTGATGGGTTGGGACAGGTGTCAGGGTTGGATCTGGTGTTGTTGGGAAGGATGGCAATGGATTGTGTTTTTAAAGATGGCCGCCGTGCTGTTTCCCGTTCCGCCGCAATGACGCTATTTCCGGTTCCACTTTTTACGGTGACCGCTAATTGCGGCCACCGCTGATTACGGTGGGCGCTAATTACGGTGGCCGCTGAGATGGGTGGCGGTAGTGCACCTTGCGCGGCCTACGATGCCGGTAGGAGCCCTTTCCGCCATGGCGCTATTTACATTACCGCCATGGCGTAATGCTCGTGCGCGATGGGTCGGAATGTGGCGCTCTTTCCGCCATCGGACCACGGCGTAAACGTTCATTACGCCATGGCGGTAATGTCGGGTACTTACCGCCAGGGTCGTAATGAGGCCCATTGTATTAGTTAAAACACAGTCTTTATATAATTAATATTCAAGGTTATGTACACTATCACAATAACTCACTTTGTGCTCAGAAAATCAACAATGGTAAATATATACAGTTCTAAAGTGGTACCACAATTATTATCAGATCTCATTAAAGTGCATCAACTATACTCTGGTCAAATGTCACACAGATCACTTAACAAAGGCAACCAACAATAGACATAGGAGGAAAGCAGTTGGTTAGAACAATTGGCAGAATACTGGCCCTAACACTAGACACAGTTCTGTGTGGAGATCCCCCCACCTGGGCAACCTGTAAAATAAAGATATAATACAAGCCCAGTCCATATATTGTTCTATAAGTCTTATTTCCTTCTATAATGTTTCTACCCCCCAAATGTACCTGGTAGAGCAGAGTTCTTTGAAGAGGCGTCGATGGATCCTTCTTGAGTGACTCCCTTTAAAGCAGGAGCCACGGATCGTCGAGAGGCGTCGAAGAAGGTGAACCTGGTGTCAACGGCGTCAATGAAAAGTTCGAGGGTGCTGATACCACGGCGTCGATCCAGGCGGTGCTCGTCGGTGACGTCCTGCGAGAATGAGGTGTGCGGGGCACCTCAGCGATTGATAGTTCAGGGCCGCAAAGAGTTTCTGAAGAACTGTGGCCCGACAAGGGCGTCGAGTCGTCGAAGTCTTTGTGGTTTTTGGGTAGTGGGAAACCCACCGGCGGACTCTCCTTGGTGCGTCGGCATCCTTGACTTTCTCTGGTGGGATAAAGCGGTCGACGGTGCGGACAAGGGAGTCCTAGGATTCAAAAGTCTTAGGCAAAGGAGTGCGCGGCTCTGGTCGTCGGCGGCACGGATTCAAGCGGTCTCCTCTTCTGGACAACACGGTTTCGATGGGCCTCCAGCGATTCCGGCGATACTCCGAACCCTGGTCGATGGCAATGGACTTCAGCGGTGTCGAAATCCGGGTGCTTCACTTCGTTCTCCTCTGCGGTCCCCATTTCTGGTCAGCAGTCTTTCGAGGGTCTGACTCCCAGGGAGCATCAGCGAAGGTTAGCAGTGCTCGATGGTCCCTCCGAGCATGGCAAGAGGGCGCCTAGCCAAGTCCTTTCTTGTATCAGTCCTCGACGAAGTCGACAGCTTTCGGATCGGGTCGAAGCAAATGCAGCAGCAGTTCTTCTTCCAGCTAGGCGTCGAGGATAAGCAGTTCCAGTTACTCTTCAAGTGTCAACTCATCTTCTGAACAATTTCCAGTGGTTAGAGGTCCCCAGATATACTATTCTGTCTCTCATCCACACTGCTGGGTCACACTCAGCAGCCAATCATACAGAAGGGCAATCATGCAGTCAGTCAGCCAATCAGGCATACAGTGCATTCACACCATACTCCTCCCTCTCAGACACTCACAACACGGAATGTTTGGAAAGACACCTACCCAATACCTTAAAAGGTTCAGGGAATTTAAGAAAAGAGAGAATGTGTCTTGGGTTGACTGGGTGAGTGCTGTGCACATGAACATGATGGGGTTGATTGATGGTTACAAAGTGAAAATGTTTGTTGAATTCTCTCACCTTTTGTTTTTTGAGCATTTTTCTGAAGCCTGTTCACCAGAGCTGCGTCAGTATGTTGCTGACCAGAACATTTTGGATCCCTTTAAGCTGGCCAGGCTGGCTGACAAGTGGGTCTCCCACCGGGTGCCCCTAAGGACTCCAGTGGGAAGGACAAGGACAAAGAAAAGGGGGCCTCTCAGAAAGCTGAGGAGTCCCAAAAGCAGTCACAGTCGAATAAACCTAAACCCTCCTCTCCTAAGACCCAAAAATCTAGTGGGGATAAGTCATCTGTGGGTGGGAATAAGAGTAGTGGTCCACCTGCTGCAAAGCAAGCTCCCAGTGGTTCCAGTACCGTACCCCGCATTCCTGGCACCTGTTGGGAATGTGGGCCTCTGGATCACAAGAAGGGTGACTCTGTCCTTCTCTCCTCTACAGGGATCACATCTGGTGCTCCTGTAGAGATTTCCTTAGTGTGCCTTGGGGCCTGGGACCAGTACGCAGAGGTACTGGCGACTATCCCACAGAACACCCATAGATTTTTGAGAAGTGTCCTCTTGAATGGCCAGCCTTATACTGGCTTGAGAGACACTGGGGCAAGCATGACAGTGGTGGACAGGACCCTGCTCAAGCCATAGGACTATGTAGGTGCTACGCTGAGAACCACCAGGTTGGCTGGTGGGCCTCCCAAATTATCGCCTGTAGCCTTAGTCACACTCATGATTGGAGACAAGACAGCAAAGCTGCCTGTCCTGGTTCAGGACAATGTCCCTGCTAATATTATGTTAGTTAATGATCTAGTACAGTTGTGGTTGATCTTGGATGGTCTTCCCATGACTGCTGCTGCAGTCACTAGGTCACAGGTGACACATGGTCTGGCTGTGAGTCAGGTACCCGAGCCAAAGGCGAGGCCTAAGGCAAGAAGAAGGTAGACCAAGAAGGCCACCTCTGCGAAGGGGGCTCATTCTCTTCCTGCTGTTCCTACAGCACCCATTGGGATCCATGCTCCGGACGGGCTGGGTCCAGTGGAAAACCCAAACTCAGCTCCTGAGGGAGAAGAGACAGAAGACTCTCCTGTGGGAGAGGTCCTCAACCAGGAGGACCACCCCGACCTTCAATGCCTGTTGTCTGAAGGGGGACCCTCTCAGGCGGACTTCTGTAAGGGACAGAGAGAGTGCCACTCTCTCAAGGGTCTGAGGAAACAGGCCCTGTCCCATGCACAAGGAGAAGTGCCTACGACCTTCCGGATCTATTGGCAGGGTGAGCTCCTTGTTAGTGAGCCCACTAAGACTGAACCTGGTGCCCTCAAGAGGTTGGTGGTACCCCAGGTTTACAGGCCCTTCCTACTGCAGTTGGCGCATGAGGTGCCCTTAGCTGGTCATCTTGGTGCCAAGAAGACTAAGCAGAGGCTCTTTGCACATTTCTACTGGCCTCGGATGGGAATAGAGGTGGAGTCCCACTGCAGGACCTGCCCAACTTTTCAGTTGTCTGGCAAGACTACAGGCAGTGGCATTGCCCCACTGCAACCATTGCCAGTGGTTGGCACACCATTTGAGAGGGTGGGCATAGACATTGTCGGTCCTCTTAACCCTCCCACTTCAGGTGGACATCCGTTCATCCTGGTCTTGGTTGATCATGCCACCAGGTACCCTGAGGCTATACCCCTTCAGACTGTTACTGACAAGGTGGTTGCCAGGGCTCTCCTGGGCATTTTCACCTATGTTGGATTCCCTAAGGAGGTTGTCTCTGACAGAGGATCCAACTTCATGTCTAGTTACATGAAAACCATGTGGAAAGAGTGCGGGGTAACCTACAAGTTCTCCACCTCTTACCATCCCCAGGCCAATGGTCTGGTTGAGAGGTTTAATAAAACTCTCAAGGGCATGCTAGGCGCTTTGGAAGAGCCCCTAAGGAGGAAATGGGATCTCCTCTTGCCATGCCTGCTGTTTGCTTAGAGAGAGGTACCTCAAGAGGGTGTTGGTTTCAGCTCCTTTGAGTTACTCTTTGGACATCCCGTGAGGGGGCCCCTTGCCTTGATCAGAGAAGGTTTGGAAGCCACCCTTCCAGGTCCCGCCAAGCAAGTGGGGGACTATGTGTTAGGCCTCAGACCGAGGATGACACAGATGATGGGTCAAGCAACAGCGAATCTCAAGGCCAGCCAGGAATTCAATAAGTACTGGCATGACCTTAAAGCCTCGCAAGTGGATTGGACTCTGGGGCAGGAAATCCTTGTGATGGAGCCTACCAAGCCTAGAGCTTTGGCAGACAAGTTGACTGGACCCTTCAGGATCATCTCCAAGATGGGTGAAGTCAATTATCTGGTTGACATGGGTGTCCCTGGGGTATTCCCTCAGGTATTCCATGTTAACAGGCTCAAGCCTTTCCACAGGCGGGCAGAAGTCTCTTGTCTCTTGCTAGCTTCAGAGCAAGAAGAGGATGAGAGTGAGCCCCTTCCTGATTTACTGCATAGAAACCCTCAGGATGGCTCAGTGGAGGGAGTACATCTCTCTCCCGATCTGACGACAGAGCAGCAGAAGGCCCCCTGGCTTTGCTCCGGCAGTATGCCTCTCTGTTTTCACTGACACCAGGCCTTACACCTTGGTGTAGGCACGAAATTGACACTGGTGACAGTGTGCCTGTCAAAAGCAGGTGCTACCGTATGTCAGATACTGTTGAGGACCACAACCAGGCTGAGGTCGCCAAGATGTTGGATCTGGGTGTTATTGAACCCTCAACCAGTCCCTGGTCCAGTCCCGTGGTCCTTATCCCCAAGGCAAGTTCCCAGGCAGGTACCAAGGATTGGAGGTTCTGTGTGGTCTACCGACGAGTCAATGCTGTCACCAAAACTGACACGCACCCATTGCCCAGGGCTGATGAGCTATTGGACACCATAGGTGCTGCCAAATTTGCGAGAACCTTTGACCTTACCATCTGGCTATTTGCAAAAAGCTCTGACGGACCATGCCAAGGAAAAGACGGAGTTCTCAACACCTGAGGGACTCTACCAGTTTAGGGTCATGTCTTTTGGGTTGAAGAATGCCCCTGCCACCTTCCAGAGATTGGTCAATCATGCGCTCAGTGGGCTGGAGGCCTTCTGTGTGGCCTACTTAGATGACATTGCCATCTACAATTCCACCTGGGAAGAACATTTTACACATCTGGATAAGGTGTTGCAGGCCTTGAAAAGGGCTAACCTCACTATCAAGGCCACCAAGTGCCAGATAGCTCAGGGGAAAGTCACGTATCTTGGTCATGACATAGGAGGGGGTCAAATCCAACCTCTCCCCAGTAAAGTACAGGATGTACATGACTGGAAGACTTCCACTACTCAAACCCAGGTGAGAGCCTTTTTGGGCCTCACTGGGTATTATCGCAATTTCATGGCGGACTATGGAACCATAGCTGCACCACTGACAGCTCTGACTTCACCCAAACAACCTAGGAAGGTTAATTGGACTGCAGACTGTCAGCGGGCCTTTGATGGCTTGAAAGAAAGTCTTTGTAGGGCACCTGTGTTGTGTGCGTCTGATTTAGCAAACCCTTTAACATTTAGACGGATGCCTGTAACACCGGAATTTGAGCTGTCTTGTCCCAGTTAGATGACAAAGGGAGGGAACATCTGATTATCTTCATCAGTACACAACTAAAGGGTAGAGAACTTAAGTGGGCTACTGTTGAAAAGGAATGTTTCAGTATAGTGTGTAGCCTTAGGCGTTTTAGGACCTACCTTACGGGGCCTACTTTCAAGGTTCAAACAGATCCTAAACCCCTGAGGTGGCTTATGCAGATGAAGGGTGAAAACCCAAAACTGCTCAGGTGGTCCATTAGCCTGCAAGGGCTAGACTTCACCATAGAGCATAGACCAGGGAAGAGTCATGATAATGCAGATGCCCTTTCCAGAAGGTATGTTGACCGTCTGTATGAGGGTGTCTATCCCGTGGGAGATTAGGCACCCTAACCTCAGTCTGGGGGGGCGACTGTGATGCTGGAAATGCATTGGAGGGACAGGGCCTCTCTGTCCTTGTCCTGTAGTCCTTTTTCATTTGTGTTCTGTATTGTTTTCTGCACAGGAGTCCATGTGGGACTCCTGGCAGTGCAGCTCTTCCTGTTTTTGCTTTGATGTACAGACCCATGGGATACCCTTATGGCACCCATGGATGGGGGTGCAACCCTGTGCCCCTAGTGTATGTTTTTGGGCACCTGTGTGTGGCCCACAGAGCAGGGTATGGGCTGGTGGCAGCTCCATGCTGAATTTGACAGGTGCTCTGAGTATCCTCCATTTTGGGATACCCAGGCCCTGCCATTGGAATCAGTTGATTCCTGATAGGAAATAAGATGACCCCTGTGGCCTCTTGCTTTCTATTGCCTGTTAACTTGTTTTCCCAAAGTCCTGGTAAGCCGTGACTCTGCCCCTTCCCTCTGACTGGCTATTGGGTGGAAGTTCCATATATGATGTTGTTGTGAATTCCAGGCCAGACTGGCTGGAGCCTTTCCAGTGGCTGTATGTTGTGGGTACACCCTGTGGGTGGGCTGGGTGAATGGAGTGTGTGACCAATATGCACTTCTTGTTGTGGATGCCTGGTTTCTGGTATGAGAGACAAAGACTGAGACAGCCCTGCCCAAAACTGGCATAAATGCAGTGTGCAGTGTTGAATGGCTGGGGACTTGTCCAATCCACATTCCTTGTTGTGAGTGTCTGAGAGGGAGGAGTATGGCCTGAATGCACTGTATGCCTGATTGGCTGACTGACTGCATGAATGCCCTTCTGTATGATTGGTTGCTGAGTGTGACCCAGCAGTGTGGATGAGAGACAGAATAGTATATCTGGGGACCTCTCACCACTGGAAATTGTTCAGAAGCTGATTTGACACTTGAGGAGTAACTGGAACTGCTTACCCTCAACGCCCAGCTGGAAGAAGAACTGCTGCTGCATTTGCTTCAACCCGATCCGAAAGCTGTCGACTTCGTCGAGGACTGATCCGAGAGAGGACCTGGTTAGGCGCCCTCTTCCCGTGCTCCGAGGGGCCATCGAGCACCACTAACCTTTGCCGAAGCTCCCAGGGAGTCAGACCCTCGAAAGGATGCCGACCGGAGACTGGGACCGATGAGGAGAACAAAGTAAAGCACCCGGACAACGATGCCGTCGAAGTCCATTGCCGTGGACCAGGTTTCAGAGTATCGCCGTAACCGCTGGAGGCCCGTCGAAGCCGTGTTGTCCTGAAGAGGGGACCGCTTGACGCCGTGTTCCCGACGACCGGAGCCGAGCGCTCCTTTGCCTAAGACTGTTGAATTGAAGGACTCCCTTGTCCGCACCGTCGAACGCTTTATCCCGCCGGAGAAAGTCGAGGACGCCGACGTGCCGAGGAGAATCCGCAGGTGGGTTTCCCACCACCCAAAGACCACAAAGACTTCAACGACTCAACGCCCTTGTCGGGGCACAGTTCTTCAGAAACTCTTTGTGGTCCTGAACTATCAATCGCTGAGGTGCCTCGCACACCTCATCCTCGCAGGACGTCGCCAACGAGCACCGCCTGGATCGACGCTGTGGTCTCGGCAACCTCAAACTATTCATCGCCGCCGTCGACACCAAGTTCAGCTTCTTCGACGCCTCTCGCCGATCCGTGTCTCCTGCTTTAAAGGGAGTCCCTCAAGAAGGATCCATCGACACCTCTTCCAAAAACTCTGCTCTACCAGGTACATTGGGGGGATAGAAACATTACAGAAGGAAATAAGACTTATTGAACAATATATGGACTGGGATTGTGTTATATCTTTATTTTACAGGTTGCCCAGGTGGGGGGATCTCCACACAGAACTGTGTCTAGTGTTAGGGGCCAGTATTCTTCCAATTGTTCTAACCAACTGCTTTCCTCCTATGTCTGTTGTTGGTTGCCTTTATTAAGTGATCTGTGTGACATTTGACCAGAGTATAGTTGATGCACTTTAATGAGATCTGATAATAATTGTGGTACCACTTTAGAACTGTATATATTTACCATCGTTGATTTTCTGAGCACAAAGTGAGTTATTGTGATAGTGTACATAACCTTGAATGTTAATTATATAAAGACTGTGTTTTAACTAATACAGTGTGTGGACATTCCTTTGTGGGGGCTTGGGGACTACACTGTACTTAAGAACCAGCCTGCATCACCTCCTGAGAAGTTGGGCCTTGATTGCTCGTCCATTGCTACCGTAATAGAGAATCTTGGCTGGGGTCCTCTGTGCCTCTCCTCTACCATATAGAGAGCAGAAGTACAGACCCCCCCTCCAGTCTTTACACCCGACCTGCGCAAATCACCGCTTCTTCAACTTGGAATTTTGTCTACTTTTCAGAAATGTATGCCTTTCTGTCCTCCAATTCAGCTTTCCTACCCTTTTCTTCCATTCCATCCATGCATATCCAATTGGCAAAAATGGCCAAAATCGCCTAACTTTCACAAAACGGTTGATAACCACATAAAACTATTTTTTTTTTCGTTTCCACTCAACCTGTTCTTGAAAGCCAGGAAATTGGGGAATTCAGCACAGCAAACCATTTGTTCCTAACTCTTACAAGGAAAAAACCACAGGCTTCTTTGTACATCATTGTATTGGTATTTTTTGAAAAAACACAACATTTTCTCCCTTTTTGGGTATTTTCTCTCACCCGCCTACAGCAACCTAGGATTCCTGGGTGGCGTTACGACCGCCTACATGTGGGAAAAAAGGGGCCAAATTTGGCAGAGATCTCTCATGTAACAAAAAAGTTACAAGGCATTGAAGGGCGACCTACCAAAATCACCAAAAAAGGCCTTGGCACTGGGGGAAATTCCCATGGCACTTAAAGGGTTAACAATGCAAACACAATTTTCTATCCACTGCAATTCAATTACACCCAAATGAATAGTATGCTGATACTGCCAATGTCACAATTGAAAGCTCTCCACCAAATTCCACCTCAATTTATCATGGTTCATGGACGGTCACCCTCAACCCAGGGAGTTCTCAGCCCCAGGCAAGGTGGTGCACAACAAAGCGCAGATTCAACTTTTTTGAGGCCTCCAACCTATATAATACTATTCAACAGATACCCTCTGTACCACCAATAAGCTAGGAGCCAGGCCGATGTATAGTAATAATATATATATTTATTTAAATTTTACTACAATGATGAGTAAATCAATCGCAAAGACATCATCCACCAACTCCGTGGCACAATACAATATCACAACTTCATCTTACTTGCATCAATTGATGGATATGTATTTCTAATAGATGTTCAGTTACTTCAACAACATAGGTAGAATTTAGAGATTTGCAGTAATAACTTACACCAGATTTCTTTGCAAATGAACCGATGGAAAGATTTGAAAACACACACAGTGATTGTTTAGTTTATCCCAATGCTCTTTTCACCCAGCAACACCCACCCGTTAGGCATCGATTAGACCCCTTTAGTTTGAAGACAAGGTAAAGGGAATGGGAATACAGTGGGAACATCGTTTTGGCTTTTTATTAGAAAGCCAGGTTTTGGGAAATGAACTCAATGGGAAAGTTGTTTGGCTTTTTATTTGAAAGGCAAGGTTTTGGGAAACAAACTCAATGGGAAAATTGTTTTTCAACACTCATTCATATGAAATGAAGGGCTTTGGGCTTCTGATTTGGGAATAAATGGGAAACCTCGTTTTGCACACACTACATTCACTTGAAAGGCAGATTTTTAGGGATTTTTGTTTTGGGATTAAGGACACCCCTCTTCTGTAAGCAAGTCAGTGGTTACAGGAAAATAGGGTCACCCAATTATTTTAATGACTAGTGGGCATAACATTTGTTATTTTCGAATTGTCACAAAACTCATCCCGTGATCTCTTCTATATGGGAATTAATTGAATTAACTTTAATCAAATGTGCTAAGGGTCTATGCAGTTTTGTTCCCCTAACCCACAATCAAATGTACAGGATTAAGACAGGTAGTTCCCAACATATTTCAATTTAAATGGATTGGGTTTTTTTCTATGAGAAATTAATTGAGCTATCTTTCTAGTCAAATATGGCCAGAGTCTACACAGTTTTGCCCCCCACCCACTGTACAAGAAGGAGATGAAGGCTGGCAGAATCCTCTCACACTTTTGTTGTCATCTGAATCAATCTACTTACATGGGAGACCTTGGTTATTGGGCACGCAGGGAAACAGCACGGCTCATCATGGGAAAGCACAGATCTGGCCAAAGGCTTCTGTCAAGGATTGTCACCAGCACCCAGTCCTCAACTGGCTCCTCCAATGTCAGGCCCGGTTAGTTTCTAGGCTTCCCTGTCTCTGCTTCCCCTGCAAGGTTTAAGGCCTCTCCAGGTAGAGAGCTTTTCTCCTGGAAAGGTGGTACCCTGGTGGTTTTGGTACCTCTCAGGTTAGTTGTTCCTCACCAGAATCCCCTTTCAGATAGGAAATTGATATTATATATTGCTGAGTTCGAGGCAGAATTCACTGCAGTAACTGGCAGTAATGGCTATTGCATTTGCTGTCCCTTGCAGGAGGAGCCTATTTCTACTGAACGAACTCGCAAAGCGGAGTTAGAGGCAGAGTCCATTGCAGTTACTGGCAGCTAGCAACGTTAGCAGGGGCATCTTTTCATCTACACCCAGCATCCAGCATTCTGCTTTCCGGGCGCACCCACTACTGCACTTATATTGGAAATCAGCAAAAAAAATTTTTATGGATTCCTGCCGATAAGCTCTGTCTGACTAATTTTTAAAACGCTCCTTTGTTTTTCCAGCTATGAAGACTAACTGCCCCTACTCTAACACCATGACATCCAGAGGCTCGATGACTGGGGCCACGGGCCTTTGAGTCAAGTCTCTGAGATTTAGACGTCTGCACTCTCTATTCCCTGAGTCTAAAGTGCCAGTGTGGACTAGAACTGTGAAGCAGAGCAACAAAGGGGCTTTGTTCTTGTTATTGGTGAAGGTTGTCTAGCCCGGTGCTAATAAGTCATTCTCGGAAACTTGATTGAGATCTTGATCCTGATAAGGCAAACACATACGCACTTATGTTTAACTTGATAACCTTGGAATCAATACACATTCAAGTTAAATTTACTCCCGTTGACATTGGGCAGTGTATGTGAAGATGTGTGTGTGGGATAAATATAAATTGAATACTATGGCCATGATTACAGGGCCCTGCACTCGGGGGAAACTAAAAAAGCGGTTGAAACTGGTCTCCTGCAATTTTTTCACCTCTTGCATGTTCCAAAATGTCATCTAAGCGACTTTGCTTTGTTACAAGAGAGGATGCACGGATTGATCTCTCCACCCGTTGTGGTGTCTGAGAGTGGTGTCCATGTCAGGAAAAATGCGACATCACCCGTCCGTACTACTGTTGATTCAACAAACGATTTAGTCGCATGTTCAGCGGTGAGTCTGGAAAAACCATCCCAAACTCTAATCCAGAATCCAGATACCGTGTTTGACACGCAGACACGCAGACTGTGCTCTGTCCTGATACCGACTCACAATTAACAAAAGACATTTCTAGGGAGTCTCCAGAAATGCTGCCCATCCTGTAGCCTGACCCTATTACCTGTCCTGCAGCTCAATCGATATTTCAACTCACTCAGAGAGACTCGCCAACCCTCACTGTTTCCCAAATAGGAGGTGTTTCTGACCTTTATGATTTTGGAAGCAACTATGCCTATTTTGAAAAGGTTTTCACCCATCCTGACTCTCCCGAGTATGCCTCTTCGACTTGCCCTGAAAAGTTCAATTTTGTAACATAGTTGCCTGCTTTACGACCACCATCCAACCATCTGACATCAAAGGCTCTAGAAAGTCAACATCTAGAACTGGTGACTCTTCTCACCCAAGATACTGCTGATGTAAATGCTACCATTGCGAGACAGAGAAGAGCCAGTGAGTATATCTCTACCACTTGCTCAACTCCAAGACTGAGCGGTGCCGGGCCAGGCAAAGAAGCAAGCAATCAATTGCCAAGCACTGATCTAAAAACATCCACAAAGGGATTTGTTGCCCAATCAAATCAGGAGACTTCTGATTCTCTTAGCGGAAATCCTACATTACCTTTCAATTCCTCAAATGTATCTGCCGGCGAATTACAAGATGAAGAGGATTCTCAATCCTCATCTTCATTGTCTTTAGCAAACTCTCGTCTTGATCTCTTTCCCATGCGAAGACATTCACAGAAGAACTTTCAAACCACGTCAACACAACCAGTGGACTTCGCTCACTTACATAAAATGCTGTCAGCATCTGTGACTGTGGGACTTAATCCCTTAATGAAGCTCTACGAAAATATAAATGAAGTAATGAAAGATGAAGCAAATCTAATGGCTATGGTCCATTCCAAGCTGATATTTTTGGAGTCATTTTCAAATTCGGTACACGCTCGCTTAGAGTAAGAAGCTGAGCTGTCAGTACAGTGGCAATCAGGCCTATTTGACCTAGCCAGAGGTGAGGAAGCTGACAAAACCACCTTGATGTTTGCGATTTTAGAGATCCTAAAATGGTCAAGATACTAATGTAACTCAATAGAAGCCTACAGTTCAGCTCCAACTTTGACAATTTCATCTAAACCTAGTAGTTCGCTCTACTATAGGCATCGAGTTGAGGAGGCCTGAGTTTGACCGAATGCTAGCGGATAGTTCAGCCTCAAATCCACATGGTACCATTCAAGTGAATCTTACAAATGATTATAATGACCTAATGTCCAAGGTCCTCTGTTACCCCAAAATATTCAATATGACCCACCGGTTAACTCTAATGCCAGGTCGCTACCATGGTCAACTGATCAAGCTGACTCACAGTGATATTAGTATCTGAACCACTAAAGTCTCGGGATATCAATTCCCAAATATCTAAGCCAAAGACATTTCCCATTTTTGAAAAATAAAGCTTTGAGGAACAAAAGCCTACGCAGATTCAACAACGAAAAACCTGTTGCCTACCAAGAAATCTAAATCAAACAGGGCTAGAGCCTTTTATCGAAATTTAACTGTACCTCGAGATCAGTCACCAATAAAGGTCCAACCCAAACCATATACAAAAGGAAAGGCAGCTGAGGTTCTTTGTAATCATTCTATTTTGGAAGACTTCTTGCTGGATCAAGATACCCTCCTCCTGATGAATCTTTCCACATATTCCCATGAGAACCCTCCAGAATATGATGAGACTCAAGCAAACCTAACTTAGATAGTCTATGATGGTGACAATTATGCAATATCTACTGTCAGTAAGACAAATACTTCTAATACTTGTGTGTCTGTTGACCCTAACATGAGGGATACATCACCCTTTTTGCCACTGTAACAAAAGAGACTATTTACTCTGAGCAAGATAAAACCTATGGACAAACACCTCTCCATAAATCTCAATAACAATGGTCGATCCTAGTCAAATATCACCAAAAATTTGCCAAAAAAAAGAAACATCAGCAACAAAACAAGTTGTAATTGAGAGGCTGATTCCTGATTCTGATCGCCGAGTTATGAACAGGAAAAACATTTTAAAGTTACTCCACTGCTCAGTCCAGATGACATTAAGATCGTGGAATTTGTAAATTAATCTCGGCTAGATTGGGTAATTGTTCATCTCTATTGCCCCCTTGTGAGAAGATCATTATTAGAGGCTGCCTTAGACTTCTTACCTCTGTGTTTTGATCTATCCGATGAAATTCAACTCATCTCTCAATCCTCTAGATCCACAGGCCCATTTCATGGGAAAAGAACACTGAAAGATCCTCAAATGAAAACACAAGACTGGACGGCAGAGAAAGACAATACAAGGCCAAATGAGCCAGCTCCTCTTCAGACGCTGACAGACTATGGGCAGACTGGCTTTAAAATAACAGTTGCCCATTCAAATTCTGCAGAAAGAAAAGTTAATGCCAACCCTTGTACCTTGGATACCACAGCCCCTGAGGTGGATTGGTCTTGGTTGGCAGGTTCATTAGCCCAAATGTCCAAGAGGTAACATCTTGCCGGAAAATTTCATCTTCCTGTAGGCATGGGTTCTTGAACACAAGAGGCTTTAAGCATCTCTTACTGAGGAATGTTGGGAATATAATAGTCATGACATTTTGTGTTTCCAGAAAACATGGTTGGCCTCTAAACCAATCTGTAACGGCTTTGAAATTTGTATGAATCCAGCGATAAGCCACTTGACCGGGCGACCCTTTCAGGCCTCCTGACTTTGGTGAAGCACGGGTGTAAATCTAAAATCTTGAACTCTATAAATCCTAATCCCTTTATCCAAATGACTACTCTAAGCTGGGAAGCAGACTCTGCCGATGTGCCAACACTAATGGTACTGTTCAACCTCTACTGGAACCCAATGGGTATTAATGACCTTACCTTTGTGGTGACACTTACAACCTTAATTGGTAAAGTGTGGCTGAACTTGAATGACCCTTGTATCTTGCTTTGCAGATATTTAAATATAAACTCTATGGACAAGTGTGGATGCATTCTATCTTCTTCCTCCCTGTCTGAAAGGGCAAAGCTTTGGATAACTGAATTGGAAGAACATGATATACATGCTGAATGGCCAGGTGAGAGGTGACATTCCTGACGGTGTGACATGGTTTTGTGGTTCTCAAGAAGCCTGTCTGGATTATTACTTCTCATCTCATGCCCTTCTTAAGTTAGTAAAGACCTTGAACATAATACACATGATACATAGCGATCACCATCTGCTTAAGTTAAATCTCAAGAGCTTGAATTTGATTAACACCATCTTGAAAATCGAAACACTAGATGTGAATCCAGGGTGCAACCGCCTTAGAATATCACCATCAGACGTCCCAACGATCTTTCTCAATTATAGAAATCATCTAGAATCAAGGAATATTCAGCTTATTATATCACTGTTTTATTTGATTTTCAAATGAAGCCAAGGGTAGGCATGAAACATGACTTTAAGAGACTTCAATATCCCATTCCTCAGGTGAAAGCAATGAATAAATGTCTGCCTACAGACTTACATCACATAGATTAATCTCACACCAGCAATAAACCAGCCCTTAAGAGGAAAAGGAAACAACAATATAAGAACTGGTTTTTATCCTCAAAAGCCCAATGCTATCAAGATAATGCTGAGATGATAATGGAAATAATTACTAACAAGAACACACATGACTTTTGGGCCTTAATCAACAACAATCCAGCCTTTCAGCTAGCAACTATGATCCCGGCAGTGAGCGAGAAAGACTGGGTTGAGTATTTTACCAATCTTTATGCAACCGTGTCTAAAGAAACTCAAATGGCTGAATCTAAGCAAGATTCCTCATGGGCCATACAGTTTGATCGAGCTGACATATTATATCTAATCAAAAAGTTCAGATATAGATCAATCTCACGCCAGCGATAAACCAGCACTTAAGAGGAAAAGGAAACAACAATATGAGAATGGGATTTATCCTCAAAATCATAATGCTATCAAGCTGATGCTGAGATGATAATGAAAATAATTACTAACAAGAACACACATGGCTTTTGGGCCTTACTCAATAACAATCCAGCCTTTCAGCTAGCAACTATGATCCCGGCAGTGAGCGAGAAAGACTGGGTTGAGTATTTCACCAATCTTTATGCAACCGTGTCTAAAGAATCTCAAATGGCTGAATCTAAGCAGGATTCCCCATGGGCCGTACAATTTGATCGAGCTGACATATTAGGGCTAATTCACAGAACATTTTCCAATGGGGTTTTGCCATTATAAAACGCTTCTGTGAATTAGGCCCATTATATCTAATCAAAAAGTTAAATTCCTCTCACGCAGCTGGCCCTGATGGTCTGAATAACTATGTGATTAAACAATACCCAGAAGACTGGGCCGACCTTTGTTTCCTGCTCTTCAACCACATTTGTTCTGATCATACCCATGTTCAAGAAGGGCTATAGAGTCAATCAAAATAACTACAGTCCTCTCGCCCTCCTGATACACTTGGCAAGATCTTTGCTTCTATTTTCTTAAGTCACCTTAAAAAATGGGCTGCTCCTTTGTGCCTCTTTGATAAAAGATAAACAGGGTGCATTAAGGGCATTGGAACCCACCTAAACGTGTTCCTAATCAATATTGTAAAATTGAAGGTAATTATGACAAAGCAGAATATCTATCTTGCCTTTATTGATTTAGAACAAGCTTTCGATAGTATTAACATGGAAAAATTGTGGAGCTATCCACGTGGGGTTGTCCATTAGATCTTCTTCAGGCAATCAGGGCCTTTCACTCGCAAACCACTATTCAAGTTAGAATGTCCACAGAAGGAGTCATCACCAACTCAATCAGTACGTGGAGAGTGGTAAAACAGGACTGCCCTTTGGCAGTGACACTGTTTATTCTGTATCTGTCTGGTATGGAACAGTCTAAGCTAAGGGTTAGGGCTTTCACTCCTAAAATCTGTGACTACGTCATCCCATGGATACTATGTGGGGATGACTTGGTCTTGATCGATCAAGCCGCGATAGGCTTGCAGAGGAGATTAGATCAGCTGGAGGTTTACGTGAAGACAAATGATCTGAGGATTAACCCTAATAAATCTAAAATAATGATCTTCTCGAATGCTTGAATGAAAAGAAAATCCAATTTTGTATGGACCCTGGGTAATAAAGTCCAAGAACATGTGGATTCTATTTTCTAGGTGTTCCAATCAATTGCAGTTTAATTGTGAGAACCTGGACAGAAGTAATAAGATCAAAATGTATTTACCTGACCTCCCAAGCTATGATGATCCACAAATAAATTGGGAAGTTCACTGTGATCCCAATTATCTGCTTTTATAACCAAAAAGCATCCCCGATTATGATCTACGGAGCTGAAACAGTCATGAACATCCATGAAGGTTTTTGGGATGTGATGGAGGGATTCTTTTGGAAAAGAAACTTATGCTTTCCAAGATCCCTCCCAATATCCCTAGTCAGATATGAATAGGGACTGCAGTCTCTAACATCTAAGGTCAAGTGGAGAACATTAAGCCTCTACCGTAGCTCTATAGAAAAGGAGATCCTTCTCCCTTTTGAAATACTAAAAAACAGGGGAATGCATAAAAAAGACTGCTTAGTAGACCCCTGGAAAACGATATGCCAGGGGTGGCTAAACAATTTTGTGATGTCTCAGAAAGTCTCAATAATGAACCCCTGTAAAGTGAAGAACTATTTACAGTGGCAGGTTTGGATCGACACACAAGACAAAAGGTCATCCTATAAACTAACACTGAGCATGACCCATGAACTGAGATCTATGAACCATCTACCGAGATACCTTAATAAATTTCCTAGCCATAAATATTGCAACCTTTTTTGCAGCTAACGTTGAACATTTTGCTTACCATGGAAGTCCTCAGTGTGAGGAGATTGAATGATAAAAAGTCTCCTTCATGTAGATTCTGTAAGGCAGGTGGAAAGATTGAATCATTAAAATGATTAATTTAAAATAATTAATTGCTATAGCCTTGCAGCAATGAGACAGAAACACATGAGTGAAATTCTGAGCCAATATATATCACTATCTGTGGAAGAGTGGTGGAAATTGTTTCTACTTGGGGAAAACTATTCCATGATATTTGCTGTGTTGAAATTTATGGAGGAAGTGTTAGAACTCTAAATGACTTTAAAGGTAAAGGAGATTATCATAAACGGAAGATGTAATGAAATGCATATTAACTAATTGTTAACTTTTAAGTTGAATGTGTGCTGCACTAAAATTGTGATTTCACTATTTGGATCGATGAAATCTTCTCATGCTGATGGATGATCAATGATTTTATGAAAGGTTTGTATTAAACCAACCATAATAAAAAAATTAAAAAATTAAAATGGTGCTGACAACCGTTATCAATATTCTCTCGGTATAGATTGGCTATCTCTCTCCCTCCCCTCCCACTAATTCCGCTCACTACCTGCTGATAGGCCATGGAGTTGGAGTTGGCAGGTGTGGATCATGGAGACTAAGGAGGAGGAGAAAAATGCAACACTCTAAAATAACATGTTGGTTTATAATTATTGTTTTCTTAAAATCTCCCTACATGGCAACTATCTTTAGTTTTCAAATAACTGCATGAACATATATATTTTTGAAATCTACGTTTTATGGCGAATCAAGAAATACTAATTTCACTTCTGCACGCCCTTCCTGGGAGGAGCATTTTCACGGTTTGCTCCTGAGCCGAAATAGTGACAAATATGCTGCTTCACAATTCCAACATTAATTTGACAGCATATAACCTCACCAACTTTCCACTTGCTCTGAATTATGTGAAGGCCAGAATCATGGTTGACTTTCTAACTCAAATTCTATACATGTTATGCTCACCTTGTCTCTGCGGGGCGTGGGCACTGTCTGGTCTGTGCTGGGGCTTCTTCACACTGGTTTACTGGTCTCACGATGGTGGTGCGGGGATTGTGGATTACGCTCCTAAGGGAACAGGGAAAGGAGACTTGGGTGAATGAAGGTTCCCTTATATCTGCTCCCCCTTTCTTGTCCCGGGAGCTCACTCCCTCACTGGGGAACATGTTGGTGGCTCACCTCTTGATTTGAGTTGGCAAGCTCTCCTTCCTGCTATTCACTGCAGGGGCGCGTTGTTGCTGAGGTCCTAGTTACTTCACTGGGCCTTTATGGAGTTTAATGTCCCTTTTATGTTTCAATGTTCACCGTTGGGTGTGTCCGTTCCGTGAGGTCTGTTTTGTGCTGTCTGTTCCATGTGTCTAAGTGTCCCTGATGTTCCTCGACCGCTCCTTGATGAGCATTGTCTGTTCTGTAATGTCCAATCTATTTTCACAGTTTGTCTTCCTTTCGTTATTAATGTTCTTTTGTCTTTTTCCTTAGGTGAAGTCGCGGCTTCAGTAGCAGTGAATGGTGTGGCGCCAGAGCAGCGGCGAGGTGTGCTGAAGACAGAAGCCACGATGAGCTGAGCTGAACACTTGAGCCGCGGGTGCAGGTGCGTGGATTTGCATATGCGCACGAGAGTAGTTTGAGTGCGGCACGCGTCTTTAAAGCTCAGAGTTCTAACCTTTCTCTTCTTTGTTTTCCTTTCAGCGGTGTGATGGAGATCCAAAGCAGAGGGTCATCGTGATCGCCGGATCCGGGTAAGTTGCTGGTTTCTTGTTCTCCCCCTTGCAGGATGCAGGCTGAGGTTGCGGTGAGCGTCACGTTGCTAGAAGCAAAGTAATGCAATGCATGGACCGATGCCTGGATGAGGCTTATATAGCCAAGCTTGTAGCCACACCTCCATCAGGATGGTCACGCCAACTCACACCTAGTGAACCTGCTAATGGGCCCAGATACTGTTTCACAAGGATAGCCACACTTAGTGCATGTGCAGATGATGTTATCTCACACCAGACTCCCATACTTAACCTGCTTTATGAGCCTGGCACCAGAAGTGCCAGGACGTGGCCCACCTGGCTTTTCTGAGTGTCCCATGAGAGCGAAGGGCGGTGGTTCTGTGGGATCGTCTCAAGGTTCCCACCAAACGGGGAGGGCTGGGCACGTATGACCCTGAGCAGCCAACCGTGACAATACATCACATATGGTTAATATTCACATGGAACTGACAGGCGTTTTATGCCCTTTAATATGAGTCCTGGATGAACTCCCTCGGCGTGCACAATTCTTTTTTTCATAATGGAAAAAACTGTAGAAGGTTAATCATAGGCAATGCATCAAAAGGGCCCTTGAGCTTCACATCCAGTTCCCCTCTCCTCATAAGTTTCATTTCTCCCCAGTCACATGACACAGACATCTGTCTGGCTCATGTTATTCCACCCTGCCATTAAGTGTCTTCAAAGTTCTCTGTTCTGAGCTAATGCACAGTTAACAGGGAGACCTGACTTTAAAGGTAATTGCTGCTGGCCGTCTTATCTGTACCCTCCACAATTCTGATCTACTCTTTATATTTCTTTGCATTTTAAGTTGAAAACAAGACCTGCTTCTCCTGGTGGGCCCAGCCCCAAGGTCTTCAGGCCAAGGTTTCGGAGGCACAGACCTTTCAGTTCAGTGGGGACAACAAGCTACATACATATTTCTAACAGAATAGCATTTTAAATTGAAAAGATGTATTTTACACATGACATTCTGTATCGCATCTGGGCCTGTTGTCATGTAATTACATCTTTCTTTAATACCATAATTAAAAATGTATGATTGTCACTTTCAGTATAATTCACACATAGGCCACAGTTAACATAGGAAACCACTGTTCCCTTCTACAACAAGTAGGCCTCTCCTTTTAAATTGTAATTTTGAATGTTGAAAAGTGTTTTCTTTGTGATAAATGCAAAGTGCTTGGCTTCACTTTAGATTTTTGGATCACAGTCTTGTGCTGCATTGAATTCAATGTAACATGCTTCTCTCTGTCTCTTTAAGTGAAATTGTAGCTTTTCATATTTTATGAAAACAGCATTTTCAGACACAACTGTCTCTTGCAACTGCAAACTGCATTGGGCACATTCTGCTGTATTAATGTTTTAAGACATGCTTTCCTTTGCTTTCCCATTTTGGTAATTTTGAGTGGGGCCCACTTTTCGCATTCACTAGGCCTCATGTTGGAAATCAATGTTTGAACTGGCCTGCATATTCCAATGGGTTTCAACATGCGCCAAAGCGGGCAGTGCTAGCTTCCCCTTCATTGCCACAAGACAATGGAATGCCTTGCCACCCACGGTCAGAAACAAACCCTCAAATACTGCATTCCGCAAAGCCCTCAAAACTAGGCTTTTCAACTAACCCGCATACACAGTATTGACCACAGCAGCGCAGCTTAACTCCACAATCTATAGACTTGGGACGTGTAGAGCGCATGCATCGGGCCTTTTGCCTAAAAGCATACACAGTATTGACCACAGCAGCGCAGCTTAACTCCACAATCTATAGTCTTGGGACGAGTAGAGTGCACGCATCGGGCCTTTTGCCTAAAAGCATACACAGTATTGACCACAGCAGCGCAGCTTAACTCCACAATCTATAGTCTTGGGACGTGTAGAGCGCACGCATCGGGCCTTTTGCCTAACCCACACACACGCCTCCATTTACCCTTGTGTGCGAAACTGTACTTGGTATGTATCCGGTTTGCCTGGAACCAATTGAACTGCCTACACTGTTATATGTTCTCACCGCTTTAACCAAGCTACATATGTACATGTCTCCTTACCAGGTTCTTCTGTAACCCCACGAAACTCTGACACCTTTTGTATCTCCTTATGCAACTAAGTAACATATGTACTTCCTTTGTAACAGTGCTGCGATGCCCAAGGGCTGCTTTGTGCGCTATATAAATGTAAAAATAAATAAATAAATAAATAAATAACATCAGCCAGCTTTATTCTCACAATAGTCCCTTGCATGGCCTCTCAATCTCTGTCACTCTGGGGCTGTATTTTCACCCCACAGGGTGGGTGGACAGGGTGCCAGGTGTGGGTTTTGTTTTGTAGGAGGCAAGAAGCAAGGTACAGGTCCTTTGCTATGTCAGCTCAGGTTTGGCTTTTAGAAAGAAGCCAGATCCCCTTTCTCAGTTATGGTTTGGCTCTACCAATATGTTCATTATTTCTCCACCTCTTCACAATGGGCTAAAACTCAAGATGGGACAGGAGGGGATGTAGCCTGCTATCAAAACGCAGAATTGGTGATGAGGAAACCCGTGCTTATTTCTCAGCTTTCCCATTTCAGTACACAATATTATCCTGTTGAAATCATTTTACTTCACTTGGTATTTGAGAGACGTTCCCAAGAGCCCAGTGGCCTGATTCATGGAACGTTTTCCTATGGGATTGCACCATTATAAAACACTTCCATGAATCAGGCCCCAAGTATTTAAGAAACCAAAATCATAACAAAGATATGTTTCATAAAAGGAAAGTAATGTCATTCATGTTTATTATCTGTTCTTGAAAATGTGTGGGTAGGGGGGAGGATGAAATTGATTTCAGTTGTTCTAAAAGTTGGAGCTGCTACATTGTGGCTGAGCCACTGCACCACAGGACAGAAAACTGCACTTACCTCTCCAGGCCAAAGGTTCCCAGTCCTCCCCTGAAAATACAAATGGGGTTTCCGAACCCTCACACCTAAACTCAAGCTGGACTATTGAATGAGTATCAGCCCTCTAGATCAGGGGAGGGGAAAACACCGAATCCAATACAATAGTCAGGGACTGCACTGCACCAGTCACCATATTCAGTGCTCACCTCACAACCTACCTCAATGGAAACTAGATGTAATAACAAGATTGCAGCCTCATGTTGTACACCCTTCTGACCCCAACTTACACTTTGTCACCGCATTTAGGCAATCTGCTTTCAAGGCACCATCCACTCAGAAACCAGGCTGCGGTCTGTCAGAAAACGCAGCACTGCAGTAACTGAATTTTTAAACAAGGATGCAGCACTGCAAAGTCCTACCAATCACTGCTGACAGATGACCACGGAGAGATGCCTGTCCCGCACTAAACATAGCAGTATTCACAGGTCCCTTGAGGATCCTGGCTAGCATTACAAAGAGTGAAAAAGGGGGTGCAAAAGTTCTAAACTCAAAAGATATTAGGACATTTCTTCAGCCAGAGCGAACATATAGATGGCTTAAAACCTCTGTAGAAAATCAGGGTCACCTTATCTCTGATGGGAGGAACAAGGTATTACATCCAATTTTGAGAACTTATTCGCTCACTGATTTGCATTGGGATCAGTTTGAACATTGAGATTTTAGTGAAGCTGTGCTCATCTGTTCCAATCAATTGATCGAAACAAATACGTGTACTATTACATAAAGCCTGAGGCACAGGTGATTAGTAAGCACAGTATAGAGAACTAAGCCTCCTTCCCATAACCGGAACACCAGAAGGTAAGTAGTTTACATGTAGGTTTATTTCTCTTAGTTCATAAGTAGAGAAAGCACTGGGACATCCATCCAGCCCAGCACATTAGGTCCAACTGACACCAGAAGAACCCAGCACTCCAAACAACCATCAACACTCCACAAAGAATGACAATGACATCACCACACCATCATAACACACACATAGCCATAATCAGGCCCCAGCACAGATTATGACACGCAGCATGAAAACTGGGTGGAATACCCCAGACTCATTTGCTCCCCTTTTACTTTTTAAAATAGCTTCACAGTTAATGTGATGGTTGTTTGGATTTCCCCAACGTCCTTGACTTTTGTTCTAACTTTTGACTCAGCATAAAACGATTTCGGTAAACGAGGGGCTGATAGTTCCTATGTGGATGACTATTGCTTAGTTGAGTCTGTTGTAACATAAGCCGTGGTAATGTCTCTTGTTAGCAGATATTGTGATTGATGACTCGCGTCTGTTCAAAAGCATGATGTATGCATTTGTCATCACATGACAGTTCATGGTGGGGCAGAGACATTTTCAAAATAATGGTGAGCACAAATTATAAAAACAGCTAAATACTCTTGGTTCAGTGCACACCAATGGTATCCTATTTTAACTTATTTGGCCATCATTTAAAAGCAAAACTTTAATTTCAATCAAAAAAGTGTTCAGATTTCAAGAAGACCCAAGCGTTTAGTGACTGATTTTGAGCTTCGAGGGAGCTTTAAAGTGAAGTAATCAGAAAGTTTGTTTGAATAGCCTGGCACCAGCCTAATTTGCATAAAGACTCGCCATTAACAGAGGTAAACATTCAACTCGGATCTGTAGTTCTTTCTTACAATAAAAGATGACACACGCACACACACCCCACTGAGTGAGTTCTCCAAAACAACAACTTCTATTGGGCGAGGCAGTGTTTACAGAAGTGTTCAAAATATTCCACGTATAGTGTTCCGAGAAAAGCTCACTTTAGATCAAATGTGAAGCCACTTTTTTTATTTGAAAACTTTAATGAAAACTTCGATGAAGCCCAATCATTTTCGTATCCATTTCAGAAAATAAACATGAACATTTTACACCCCCCACCTCCATGCTCAGTTTCACTATCAATGTTCCTGAATCTATCATGTGGTACAACTTCTCGTGGACGTTCCCATTGGTGCGATTTCTAGCATTTATGTAGCGATTATTCGCAAGGTATATATACAGTTATTCAAAATGTCTTTCAATGATCCTTTTAATAGAAGAACCTGTGAGCTTGATGTTAGGTAAAAGGCTGTAGGGAAGAGATGATGGAGGGGAGAAGCAAGAGAAACAGCCCAAGCAACAGCCCAAGAGGATGAATCTGAGCCCCAAGGGGTCTTCCATTTGCTATTCCATTAGATGGAAGAGCCCATGTGAGTTTACTCTGAAACAGATTTTTGTGTTGAATTGTAACGAGGCACCATGAACTGGCAACCCTACTGTTTCCTCTCTGATTTCATGTTCCCGCTTAAACTTACCATGTGGAGAGACTGTCTCCCGTGTGCTGCTTTCAACATCCGTGGCATGCCATGGTATACCGAAAGTCACTGGTTTACTGGGAAAGCCTTTTTATGTGCTTGTTAAACCATGGCCAAGAGATACACAGCCAAATCTAGACTGTTTGTAGAGGACTTTTCCTGGTTTCATTGTGTAATTTCCATCTTGCGATGCTGCCTCATGATAAAACCGAATGTGTTGCTAGAAAGGTCAATGTCCTACATGTTTTTAGAATAAATCACTGATTTCTGCCCTCAGTAGTGGAATCCGGGAGTAATTGCCATCTTCGGAGTAAATCGACATTGCTATTGAACGCCTAAAGCCCATCACTGCAAATATTCTCTGTGACCCGCGTACATGGTGGTTGACTCAAGCCCTCCACCCACATAGCCGATGATATATAATGAATATGCAACTGCCGACTCCATGCTCACAATCATATGGATGAAGGAGGATAGGCTGCAGGTCTCCCACACCCGCAGCTATTTAAAGTAACAAATGTCCTCGCACCCACAACTGGTCCAAGTAATCGAATTTCAGGAACACTTTGCCCCTTACATTCTGCCGCCATTGTTACTTGAGAATTGGCCTTAGAGATGATTGCCTGTCATGAAAACATTTTTCCAATTACAGATATTGCTATAACTCTACTTCCACTGTGACTCCGATTCCTTACGTGATATAAATATAGTTTGTTCAGAGCATGCTATGATGTGATCATCCTAACCTACTTGAATTGTAGTGAAAGGGGACGCGGAGACAAGGGTTATATGAACAAACAAGGAATTGAATAAGTTCATTAGTTACAGAGCCCTGCCAGCCTTCTCTCTTCTCTCCGTCTTCACTAATGGTCACCCTCGCCCGCACCATTCTCTATCAGAATCCTTCTCCCATCCTCTGGGGATTGCACGCGTGATATGCTCGCTTAGTAGTGCAGGAAGGAGTGCCCCACTACACATCCCTTTCTCTTCACACAGATCCTCAGACCTTCAGAGTGAATCTCCTACACATACTCTTGGAGATGATTGGGCCTCCGGTAGTATCTCCCTGACCTCGAATGGAATGATCCCACATCTGTATGGCAAGGCAAGGAAAATTTGCTGTATTAAGATTCCAGCATTCCCATCCTCACATTGGGCCTCATCACGACTTGGGCGGTAACGGTAACGCTATTAAGCGCGGGCGGTATTAGCCCTACCGCCGAACTCCCCGGCGCTAATAGCGCCGGATCACGAGTTTGGCGGTAATGTAAATCCCCATTCCCCACTGAGCCCATTCGGGAATGCCTCATTCCCCATTGGGCTCAATGGGGAATCTTCACGCTAATACCGCCGGCGGATTTCCCGCCGGCGGTAATAGCGCAAATTTTCAGCGGATTTCCCCCCAGCTCAGAGCTGGGGCGAAATCCGCCGAAGCCCTGATTCGGCGGACCCTTAAATCCAGCGGCAATAGCGCTACCGCCGGATTTAAGGGTTACCGCCGAAGTCGTGATGAGGCCCATTGTCACCAACCTTTCTAACTCTCTCTTTCCTGCTAGTGTCATTCTCCTTCTCTCTCTCTCTTTCCCTTTTTCTTCACAAGAGACACTCTCTCCATGTTCCATACTGTCCCATCATCTAATCTAACAGCATGCTTAAAGATTTCTCTCACCTTATCAGTCTTGAACCACCTGCAGCACCCGTCCTTGAGGGCAAAGGATATATGATTCTCACCATGTCTCCTACCACAGGGAGAACGTTACTCTTTCTCATACTACCACCAATTTATAGCGTTCTAGTATTGTGCTTAATTTCTTCTCATAGTGCTTACTCACCTTTTTGACTGCTTTTTCATATTCATTTAGGTTTTCACCGTCATTGTCTGGAAGATCTGGTAGATCATCAAATTTCTCTTGCCCTGCGGCGCCCAGGCAATGAAGTAGCAGGGATTTCCTTCTCTCTACACTGTGATTGGTTCCACATACTACACTGGCGTAGTGTTCAAATGACTTTATCCATCTTTTACAGGGAATTGTGGGTTCCCCTTTTTCTGGTACAAAGAAAGTTGGTGGGGGAACACCACCAAATGCCATGATAGCAGTGCAGCTTTAATGGTTGGTTGCCTATGCTGAGATGGCTGAGAGGAATACTGCAGTCTGGTTAGTCGTGCCATTTTGTCATGCAGAGTTAAGGTTGCACTTTGAACTTTGTTTCCTGTATGCACTATGAGATCCTTTAATGCTGGTTGATAGTAAAATACTGGTGAGAGTGTAATAGTAGTGATATTATTGTAATTTTCTTTTTTATTGACTGTACATTGCAGGTAATGAGGTGACAGTTCATGAACATTGTAGTGCTGCACATGCCAGGCAGACATTGTTTAAGGATCAGAAGAGAGATCCCTGTCGGTGTATTACGGTTAATACGGTAACAGTTTTTAACGTTATAGCGTTGTGCATGCTCAGGCAGACGCAAAGGAGAAAAGAATTTGGAGCGGACGCCGCGCGGTCACACAAAGTAGATTTATGAAAGCTGAAATTGAGTGATTGCGCTTACTGTTCATTTGAACTTTCTATTCGGCTAGGGTGACCAGATTTTCAAAACAAAAAACCGGGACGGCCAGCAACATAAAAGAGGGACTACCCCATCGCAGCCCACCAATTACCGCCTCTCCCCTAACATGCCCCCACAACCACCACCCAACCATATTTCCAGCACTTCTCCTTTCTATGAACTGTATATAATCTCATTTGTGCATCGGGAGTGTCCTTGTCACCCTTTTTGTAGTGAAAGGGGACGCAGAGACAAGGGTTGCATGAACAAATAAGGAATTTAATAAGTTAATTGGTTACGGAGCCCTGCCAGCCTTCTCTCTTCTAGCCGTATTCACTAACGGTCACCCTCGCCCGCACCGTTCTCTCTCAGAATCTTTCTCCCATTTTTATTATTTGAATTATAGAACGTATGTTGCTTGATATAGTTAGGTGTAGATGGATCAGATCGAGGTTGAAAACTTAAGTGGCGTACTATATTTTAAAGGAACCTGCTGCATTTTTGATAAAGAATAAGCATGTATGTACCTTCAAATGGCATCTTTTTTACACCTCGTTGTTAGGCTTTTTTTTAGCATGCTTTTGTATTCTGTATTTATTGATATCAACTGTGATGTTTTTAGTGGGAAACTCTATATCTCCAGAGGCAAATGCAACACCAGAAGCCATAACATTGCTAGCTTGGAAACAAAGAGCTGCAAGAGGGAAATAATTAGATAACAGGCCTTCTCCTGCAACGGATCCTGTCTCTGGAACAGATCATACTAGCCTGCTTCAGCCTGCAGTTCAGGAGAATATCTCCCCAATCACTGATCCTCCACTTGTGTGCAACGTTCAATTGCTTCCCAGCTAGTTACTTGTTGTATACGTCCCATACATTTAAACAGCCATTATATAAGCATCTATAACTGGAACACAACTTGCAGACTGACCAATACACACTATGAATAATGTATTAATTTCATTGTGTTATGTTAACGCTACTTATATAGCGCACCGTCACCAACGGAATTGGTCCCCGGGTGCTCTGGTGGATCTGTAAACGAGAAGGTGGGAAGGGTTAG
The DNA here is from genome assembly GCF_040938575.1 of Ambystoma mexicanum. NCBI lineage: Eukaryota > Metazoa > Chordata > Amphibia > Caudata > Ambystomatidae > Ambystoma > Ambystoma mexicanum. Next base: position 534,362,796 of record NC_090927.1, on the reverse strand, counting down.
TAAGGTGTAGAGGGAGTAGGATAGTGAGAGGGTGGTATACTGTTGGCAGCTTCAACTCGGTGGACACCAAGTGCTGAGCTTTGGTGCTAGTATCGGATTGGGGTCAGTCCGCGTGTGCTGTTGGTGCAGCTTATGTGTTGCGGTGTGGTGAAGTGTGTGCAGCTTGTTGTGCGAGAGATGGTTGTGTGAGTTTTTCAGTGATATAAGTATGCAGAGAGTTTGAGCTTATATTGTTAGTGGGATATATGGTTCTGTCTAAGTGTGGCACATGCTAACATTCAAGTTACATCTAAGTGTGGCAGATGCTAACATTCACAATCCTATCTAGATACGGCGCAGGCTAGTGTTCTCAAATTCTAAGTATGGCACATGCTAACATTCACAATCCTATCTGGATATGGCGCAGGCTAATGTTCTCAAATTCTAAGTATGGCACATGCTAACATTCACAATCCTATCTAGATGCAGCGCAGGCTAGTGTTCTCAAATTCTAAGTGTGGCACATGCTAACATTCACAATCCTATCTGGATACGGCGCGGGCTAGTGTTCTCAAATTCTAAGTGTGGCTAGAGGCGATCCTATTCACAATCCTATGTAGATACGGCGCAGACTAGTGTTCTTAAATTCTAAGTGTTGCACATGCTAACATTCACAATCCTATCTGGATACGGCGCAGGCTAGTGTTCTCAAATTCTAAGTGTGGCTAGAGGCGATCCTATTCACAATCCTATGTAGATACGGCACAGGCTAGTGTTCTCAAATTCTAAGTGTTGCACATGCTAACATTCACAATCCTATCTGGATACGGCACAGGCTAGTGTTCTCAAATTCTAAGTGTGGCTAGAGGCGATCCTATTCACAATCCTATGTAGATACGGCGCAGGCTAGTGTTCTCAAATTCTAAGTGTTGCACATGCTAACATTCAATTTCCATCTAAGTGTGGCACATGCTAACATTCACAATCCTATCTAGATATGGCGCAGGCTAGTGTTCTCAAATTCTAAGTGTTGCACATGCTAACATTCAAGATCCATCTAAGTGTGGCAGATGCTAACATTCACAATCCTATCTAGATATGGCGCAGGCTAGTGTTCTCAAATTCTAAGTGTTGCACATGCTAACATTCAAGTTCCATCTAAGTGTGGCACATGCTAACACTCACAATCCTATCTAGATACGGCACAGGCTAGTGTTCTCAAATTCTAAGTGTTGCACATGCTAACATTCAAATTCCATCTAAGTGTGGCAGATGCTAACATTCACAATTCTATCTGGATACGGCGCAGGCTAGTGTTCTCAGTTTCCTCCAGCTGTGACACTTATTAACATTGATTAGTATGGTAGGATGCATAGCAAGGCAACATTTTCGATACTGTGATGGAGAGATTTGGGTTGGTGGTCACAAACCTTTCTAAGTATGCATGGGTTAAGTCTTTGGCAGTCTATGGTATGGAAATGTAAGGTAGAGTGGCAGGTTTTTTTTGGTGTAGAGTAATTGCTCTACACCCCGCCCATGCCCCACTTACTGTTTTGTTGGTGTCTGGTAACTGCTGGCTTCTCAGGCTTCCTCTGCGGACACCTGCAGACACATCTTGGAGCCTCCAATGAAGGAGCCGCCCTTGGCCTTGTGGCCCTTAGCCACAGGGCTGCCGGGCAGAGGGCTGCCCTGGGAGGGTCAGTTATGGCCTTCTGGTAGACCAATCAGGGCGGGGGGGCGGTTCGGGAGGCGGAGGGGCTTTCACCAGGAAGGGGGAGCGGGTTGGGGGAAGCAGGCAGGCTATGGCTTCAGATGGCCTGGGGGCACGGGTGTTTAAGACCCCAAGGCCTAAAGATGGCGGAAAGAGCTCTAGGCTCTCGGGGGCACACTCATCTGGCTCCGGATGGAAGTGGAGCAGGTGAGGTCCCCGCTGGTCAGTAGACCAGGAAGCAAATTGCGGCTCCTCCAATCAGGGTGGGGGGGCGGTTCGGGAGGCAGAGGTGCTCTCGCCGGGAAGGGGGAGCAATTAGGGGAAGCAGGCAGGCTATGGCCTCAGATGGCCTAGGGTCACGCGTGTTTAAGACCCCAAGGCCTAAAGATGGCAGAAAGAGCTCTATGCTCTCGGGGGCACACTCACCTGGCTCCGGATGGAAGTGGAGCAGGCGAGGTCCCCGCTGGTCGGTAGACCAGGAAGCAAAATGCGGGTCCTCCAATCAGGGTGGGGGGGGGCGGTTCAGGAGGCGGAGGGGCTCTCGCCGGGAAGGGGGAGCGGGTTGGGGGAAGCAGGCAGGCTATGGCCTCAGATGGCCTGGGGGCACGGGTGTTTAAGACTCCAAGGCCTAAAGATGGCGGAAAGAGCTCTAGGCTCTCGGGGGCACACTCACCTGGCTCCGGATGGAACACAATGGAATCCCATGCACCTTTGTGTATTGTGCCTTTGTTTGTGTCAGGAATTTGTTTAAACCATGTTGTCTTGCTGTTTTCTTCCCCACTTCATCTACAACCCTGGCTGAAAGGCAACATCATAAGCCTGATGCGAAGGAGTTCAGAACATTTTGTTGGCCACTGAGATTTGTTTGAAGCGTTTTTTGTTAAGATAAGCACATGGCTAAGAAGCTGCATTTATTTATGTTATCACCTGGGAGAGACAACAATACTGTAGCTCACAGAATCTACTTATTTTCATCTTCATGAGAAATATGCCTTTTTATTCTGATTAAGTGCCAGCAGATGATGATAATGATGATGTGTTGTTTATATAGCACTTTCAACAAAGCGCTTTACATAGAATATAGTTACATACAATGGCCCTCATTCTAAATTCGGCGGTATTCCAGCGGTAAATCTGCCAGAAAACTGCCAGCCGTATTTACTGTTACTGCCACTTGGTCCCGCGGATTTACAGCGGGAACACAAGTGGTGGTAGGCAGTGTTAGTCCCCATTTTTTGTAGTCCATTGGACTCCATGGGGATTTTGGAGGAATTATCACTGATGGTAATTCTTCTGATTTTTCAAATTTTTTCGTGCTAAAGTGGTGTATTCCCCTCCAGAATTTTGCTGGAGGAAAATCTTGCACCTTACCGGCAAACTTGTAGCATTGCAGTGCAGTCATCCAGAGGTAATCGAATTACTGCCCCGTTACCAACATTTTTTACCACACCAACATACTCGCAATGAGGCCCATTATCACCTAACCGAAGTAGGTACTCGACATCGGAAGGTGAAAATATGAGTTGGCCTTGCTAGGGGTCGAACTTGCAGATCAAACACAGAATGCATCAGCGAGCACTTAATCTGCTGAGCTATCTTACCGGCTTGATCATTAGATCGTTAGAGAAACTGGCTTACATCATTGCCACAGACATCTGGGACACGATATGCAACTCAAGAACATTCAAACACAGACCATAATGTATCATCAGCGATTCGATTACTTAGATGCCGCTCAAGGCCATACCAATGGCAGTAGATGAGATACAAATGTAATATAAAGGTGTAAATCTTTCCCACAAAAATTACACAGTGACTGAGCATAGCAAGGTAGCTCGAACAAACCCTGAGGATATTGGGGGGGTTCTACCATGAGAACATTATAAAAATAATGTGTTAAAAAGGTGCATGGTACAACATACTTTCTGTGAAAAGTTGTGTGAAAGCCCACACAGTGTACATTTAGTTTTGTAGGGTAACACATGAAAAGTTCCTAACAGTGCACTCAGCATTTTCCCAAAACCTTTCCTGATGACTTATGCTGGCTGTACCCATACTTGTCCATGCAGGCTGCATCAATAGATGACAGAATTATCATATATGAAAATGCACCTGTTGGCTTTGCCGGTAAAGAAATGCCATGCCACAGTTAGAAATTGTATCTACACTAGCTCCACCAATGTAGGCCAGCCTAGTCATATAATTGCACTGCTCATATTTAGTTTATCCTTGATGCCTAGTAAAAAATGCCATTCCACAGGACGAAAATTAAACAGGCTAGCTGCACCAATGGCAGCCTGTCTAGACGCATAACAATTATGTTTGCTTTAACCATGATGCCCAGTAAAAAATGCCATTCAAGTGCAACAATTTTGAAATGTAACCAGACTGGCTACAACAATGTAGGCCAGTCTAGCCACATAATTACACTCATCTTATTTGATGCCTAGTTAAACATGTCATGCTGACAGACATCGTAACCCGACTGACCTGTAGCAATGGAGTCCAGTATATCCACATAACAACCCTTATCACGTTTGGTTACACCTACAAGCCCAGTAAATAAATGTCATGCCAGCATCATGAAAGTTAACCAGAATGGCTAACTGCAGCAAAGTAGGCCAGTCTAGCCACATAACAACTCTTATCATGTAAACTTTAACCTTGATGCCCATCATAAATGCCATACTGCAGTAAGAAAATGTAACCAGATTGGCTGCAGCAATGTAAACCAGGGTAGCCGCATAACAACACTTATAAAATTTGCTTTAACTTTGATGCCCATTAATAATGTCATTCCAGAGTCACAAAACATAAACCAGACTGGCTGCAGCATTATATACCAATTTAGCCACATAACAGCTCTTTTCATGTTTACTTTATCCTTGATGCCCAATAGAAAATGCCATGCGACTGTAAGAATATGTAAACTGGCTGGCTGCACAAATGAAACACTTAAAATATTTTCTTTAACCATGATGCCCAGTAACACATACTATTCCACAGTAAGGAAATGTAACCAGACAGGCTGCAGATAAGAAATGTTACCAGGCTAGCTGCAGCAGTAGGGGCCAGTCTAGTCACATAATAATACTTATAATGATTGCTTTAAGCATGATAACCAGTACCAATGCCATGTCAGAGGCAGACAATGTAACCAGACTGGCTGTAGCAATGTAAGCATTCATAGATATTCACTCATGCACCCATACACATGCATGGCATTCACAAGTCTTTCACCCATGCACCCAGAACATAGAGTTTCACATTTACAGGTTCGCTCAGAGAGCATACACTCTTTCATTCAGCCACAGACACAAGCATACACTAATTCATACACATGTAGCCATGCACACATTCACATACACATTTTATTTCTTACCTGCAGCCTGGTCCAGAATTTGCTCCACCACCATCAGTGGGACAGGAACCCAAGATGGATCTCTGGCTCTCCTGCGTCCATGCAACATTAACCAGGAAGCAGGATGAGCTTCCTAGTGCAAGTGGATCTAGGTCACCTGGCCTAAGACCCACATCTCCATCACTGGTAATCTGTTGGTGCCTTCTTGTTTTGTCACCCTTTTTACCTACTTAAGCAGCCCTTCATCCTCTTTTCCTTTGCAGTTGGTGAGCAGGTGCATGTGGATCTAGGTGACCTGGCCTAAGCCCCACCCACATTCTTAGCCCTGCCTTTTCCATTCTTTTCTTAAATCTGAGATCAAGGGTGTCTCTCACCGAAGTGAAGGGCAGATGAAGAAAAGGGCAATTCCTGTTTGAACGTGTTCGGACCGGGGGACCAAGGACCAGAACCCTCGCCTCTCTTAACATAAGGTAGGCTCCCTGAATATGTGTTTTATCCCTCTATCCCAACAGCCCATTCCTACCATCACTATCATTACCAACCACGCATGCTCAGCTGCAACATCATGGTCCCTGTATTGCAGCAATCTCACCAATGTCACCATACACACCATCACCACTCCATCATCCACCATTACATGAAAATTGATGCTCACCAATGTCTGATCATCAATCAACCATGCAGCTTACATTGCCAACCTTATCACCACACATGACTTGGATGCCATCTTCATTACTGAGACCTGGAATCACATCCACTTCCACCCAATTCCTAGATGCGCTCACCCCCAAAATCTACAGAAATGTAAAACAAGACTGTCCAAACAAGATTGGCAGAGGTCTCACCATCATTCACAAGGCATCATGGACATGCACCGAACTGGACTTTGCCACTATTGGCTCTTTTGAAAACCTAACCTGCCATTTTCCCACTCTCGCCAATGGACACAGTCTCTTTCATCTCATCTACAGTCCACCCAAGGCAAACACCTCCTTCAGCAAAGACTTCACTGACTTGGTCATCACCATGTCTCTCATGCATGCCGACAACATCCTCTCACAGCACACAAAAGAACCAACTCACAGGAAAGTGTAAGTGGTTTCAACCCAGCACTCCACGTAAGTAAATGCCTAGCGTGTGATGCCCAGCTGGAACCCTTAATTATATATCTTTTTATGTCTAAAGTTCTTTTATTTCTGAATTTATGGTCCAAACAAGATTGGCAGAGGTCTCACCATCATTCACAAGGCATCATGGACATGCACCGAACTGGACTTTGCCACTATTGGCTCTTTTGAAAACCTAACCTGCCATTTTCCCACTCTCGCCAATGGACACAGTCTCTTTCATCTCATCTACAGTCCACCCAAGGCAAACACCTCCTTCAGCAAAGACTTCACTGACTTGGTCATCACCATGTCTCTCATGCATGCCAACAACATCCTCACACAGCACACAAAAGAACCAACTCACAGGAAAGTGTAAGTGGTTTCAACCCAGCACTCCACGTAAGTAAATGCCTAGCGTGTGATGCCCAGCTGGAACCCTTAATTATATATCTTTTTATGTCTAAAGTTCTTTTATTTCTGAATGATGTACCCTTATATCACGCCCCTCTCTTTGAATCCCCCCCGGTCTCACTGAACCAAGAAGTAGGTTGTTTTGCAAAGTTAAAAGATTTATTTTATGAATTGAACAGTATATATATATATCACACTATATGAATTTGAACAATATCTAGATATCACACTACTAATATTTATAGAATGATCAGCAATGGGTGATATGACAAGCAACAATCTCTTTAATCAATCGGAGTATAGATGAGAAGAATAATGGAGCATAGAATAAAACTTTGTGTGGGTTCAATGAAATGCAATGATAGGAAATGAATGCATCACAGAAATAATACTTTTGTGTTTGATCAAATGCAAGGTAATCACTCTTTCCCCCTGATACTACTCAATCCCCCCTAATATGCAATATAGAGATGGAAGGAGAGAAAACAGGTTTCAGGAATAAACACTCTACAAATGCAATTTCAATCCCAATCCCCCCCCAGCAAGCCTCTGTCTGATCTTTGCCTTTCTTCAGCAAATATATATTAGCGCAAAGATGATTTATCACTATAATTATCACAGGACTATATGGATGAGAGAAGGATTCAGGACAGACACAAGAGATTCTACAATGCAGTCTGGATATGATAGAATGGGTTGGATAGGATTACTTAAGGATACGAGATTGGCTATGGACAATTCTATGCTAAATACTCACAACTATGGTTTTGGAATAGGCCCGTCAGGATCTGGTCAAGGGATTTGGACTGGAATCTGCTAGCCACCGGACAGGGATCAGGCGCTTGGTTCTGCACTCAGCAAGGCACTCTGGTCTCTGCACGGCTTCTTGGACTGGATCTGATGGGTTGGTTCTGGGTTACAGCTCTGCTCTACTGGTTTGGATCTCTGGGTTCTAGCAAGAGTTCTTGGCAAGAAGCAGAAAAACAGCACAGCCCGGCTGTTCAATTGGTTGTGCCCCTTGGACGTTTGGGGTTGAAATCAGGTTGCAAGATTTAAAAGGCCAGCTGAGAAGGGTTCAGCTTTGGAATTGGGCCTTCTGCTTTCAGAGTTCTGGAGTCTTGTTCTGGGTTCTTCCTGCAGAGCGCTTCACCAGTAAATCAGTTGATGGGTGAATGTGTGTCTGTTCTAGGTCCTAAACAGTCCCTATTTATGTATTTCCCAAGGGGGTGGGTAGGATGATGATACTAAGCACACCCTCTAGGAAACTGATTGGTCAAAGTATTCCCTCTCTCCTGATTGGAGAAGGAAACCAGAGTGTCATGATGTGTCATGATGATGCTGTGTTTATGGTCCAGGGAAAAACCTCCCCTTTGTTTCTACACAGAAAAGATATGTTTTATTTAAAGCATATTTACAATATCACCAACTTGCTAATAATACATATTTACATTACAGATTAAATAAGGCACGTATCTGTCCAAGTCCCATCTTCCTAAGAGTTTCGGTTCACAAATGACAGTTTTTCGCGCTTTTGGTTGGTTACCCAGTGTCAGATCTGTACAAATGATTTCACATACATGTGCATAACATCTGGGCATCTTCCTGTAAATTTTCATATTCCTATCATTATCACAATTGCTACAATATTAACATTTTTCGTGGTTCAGTCTCTGAACATCGCACAAATTCCAGAGTAGTTTCTACTTGTGAGCAACATTTTCATTTTAACAACCTATAAATTCCAGATTTTTTGCAATTTGGCACAGTTTTCTATGAGTCTTTTTCTCAAAACTATATTTTCTTCAGTTCCAGATACACAATTCAGTCTAGCCCCGCCTCCAAGGTTTGGTTGAGCCAAGAGCAACCTGAGCCTCTTCCTGCAAGAAGCTGGTTTCTTTTGACGCCCAAATTTGCATTTCCTTTCAGTCAAGGGAGTCTTTTGTCTCCTGTAAGAGCAACAGGCCAAAGTCCTCCTCCCACATCCTTTCACACCTCCCTGCCAGTTCCTCAGCAGAGAGCAGGGGGGAAGATTCCTTTGTTTGGGAGAAGCTGTGGAATATCTTTGAAGCCCAGCGTGGCTGGCTTTAACTCACTTTTAAAACATTGTTTAAAATGGTCTTTTTCTAAAATACAATTTACATTTTTAACAAATATAGCCACAAATCTCTTACTTCCAGCCTTTTTAAAATATCGAGATTGAATTAATCAACCTATATTGCTTTTGATGGGAAGTCTGTTCTTTTCCACACTTTGATTTTAATGTACAAGTTTAAATGACAGTATAAGTAAATGCCAGCTTCTGACACAGGCGAGCGGCGGTGCTGCGCCCATTTCTGACATATTTTTCCCATGCAAGCACTTTTGAATGAAATGTGCTTCTGCTGACATTGTGCTTAGGTAGATTCTTTAAATAAAGTGATGTTTAACACCCAACAAGGATGTTGGATCTTCTCTGCTGTTTGAGAATCATTATTTTGCAAATTTAACAGCCAAGGAAAAACGGATTTTTAAAGCAGTTCTGGGTTTCCCTTGCACTGCTTTTTCAAGTAGTTCATTTTACTCTGTGGGCAGCCAAATGATAGGTTTTGGCAGTGGTCTCCTGTGTTACCACTGACATAGGCAAAATGGATTGGCGGCCTATTTTTCAGGTTTCCCTGAGCATTTTTCAGAGATTTTTAGCGCATAGATCTTTTTGACGGTCATCCTGTTGTTTTTGATTAATACAGCACACAATGATGTTGCAGGGCATAGACTAGTGGGTTAGAACATCCCACAAGCCCCCCTCTTGCGATTTGGCGTTGAAAGTCCATCAATGGGAAGTCGCATGACTGGGATGGTCAGTCTCATTTCTTTTGGTTCCAAAAATGGCAAAGTTCATCATCTTTTCTTCCATCAGGGGTGGATCGACCAGTTCTCCTCGCCCAGTCCTGATGTGAGTATTGAGCGATACTCTGGGCCCCTTGGATCTTTGCTCCCGGTCCCTTGGTAGTCCTCCTTGGTTTTCATTTCCATGGTTTCCAATCAAAACTATGGTTTCCAATCCTAGGGTGACAAAGCAAAAGCATCTTTGTAGACATTTCCCCACCACTATTACTGTAGTGGGGCAGACACATACATTTTGATAAATCAGGACACATTTGTCTTATTGTCTTTTATGGACTATGTATGGAATATTTTATAGTTGGAATTCTAGGGTGCTGGAGTGACCCCTGTGGGGTTCCAGAAGCCTCCTCCAGTTGCTGCAGAGTTTGCTTAGGATGGCAACACTTCAGTTGGCTAATATGGATCCACTTATCTTCCTCCTCTGCCAAACTGCCTTTGCGGATGCAGATTTTGTAGGCGACTGGTGAGATTTTGTCTACAATTTCAAAAGGACCCCTCCAGCTAGGCAAATATTTGCACTGTTTGGCCTGGTTCGTTTGGAAATTGTATAGGTAGACCCGGTCTCCTACATTGTATTCTTTCCTGTTAGTCTTTAAGTCATAGTGGGTCTTCATGCTGTCTGCAGATCTCTCTAGATTTCGCTGAGCATAGGCAAAAGCATGTTGAAGGTGTTTTCTTAGATTTTCAACATACTCATGAGTTGTGGAGGCATTGATCAATGTCTACTCTTGGGTTCTGTAGAGCAGATGCTGGGGAAGCACCATCCTGCGTCCAGTCATCAGCTCAAACGGTGACATTTCAGTTGCAGATGAATGGGTAGATCTGATGGCCATTAGGACAAGAGGTAATCGAATATCCCAACTTGGCCCAGAATCTGCCACAAACTTTTTTAATATGCTCACAATTGTTTTGTTGTATCTCTCTACTGCATCACTAGAGGCTAGGCGGTAAGCAATGTGTAGCTTCCTTTTGACCCCAAGTATCTCCCACATCTTTGTCATTACTTCGCTGGTGAAATGGCTACCTCGGTCTGACTCGATCCTTTGGGGTAGTCCAAAACACGAAAAGATGTGGTTGATCATCAGGGCAGCTGCTGTTTCTGCCTTGCAATAATAAGCATGTCACGGTCAACATATACTTGTTCCCCCTAGAGGAGCGAATCACAGGGCCGATATATTCGACTTGTAAATCTGACCAAGGCAGTGTCATCCCCCTCTTTTGGAGAGGCGCACAGTGTGTGAGGGATGTTGGCTGAAATTGTGCACACACAAGACACCCCTTCAAATATTGGTCGAGGTCCTGCCCCATGTGTGGCCAGTATGCAACCTCTCTTAAGATTTCAAGTGTTGTATGAAACCCCATATGACCGGCTGTGGCCGCATCATGGGCGTGACTTAACATCAGGCTTCAGAATGAGGTAGGGACCACCCACTGATCATGGCCAGCTAGGGATCTCCTCACCAACAAACTGTCTTGGATTCGGAACATTTTTGGACATTTCATCAACACTCTGAGGTCCTCTTTCCCTATGTAATCGGTATCCTTCAGGGGAAAGTTCTCAGGGTCCTCAATGTGTTGATAAAACATACCAATTATTGGATCCCCTTTTTGAGCCGTAATGAAATCAGCATCTGGGGTTTCCTTACTACATTGTGCAGTTGAGAGTTCATTGTGAGCATCTGTCTGGGACCTAGTGATGGCAGTGACCTGGATTTCCCCCAACAGGGACTCGATCTCTAGTAGATCCCCTTGGAGTCATTTCCAGTTTTGTCTGGTCCCTCTACTTTGGAATGACCCTTGATCTTTTTCCAGTAGATGGTCATCCCATTCAAGGTGACCAGATCATCAATATTTTGGATTAATTTCCCATGTTTCAAGGGTTTATTATTAGCACATAGCTTGCCTCTGGTTTTCCAGTTAACCAGGTGCTCCACGAACCCGTTCCTTACATAATCCGAATCTGTGATTATGACCAGTTCGTGGAGTTGATGTTGGACAGCAGTGAGGATGGCTTGATGCACAGCCATCAACTCTGCCACTTGACTACTTCGGGGACCAATCTTGTACCCAGCGGAGGGTTCTGAGGTCTCATTCACCCATGCATTCCCTACGCCGGCCACAAGTTCGTTTTCCCCGTTGTTGTCAACATGGTAGGAGCATCCATCCACATAGACAGTGAGCATTCGCTCACACTTGTCTTCTTCACAGACCTTGTGGGGGGAATTGATGTATGCCTCCATGTTGTCCTTGATTTTTAGACTCTTGTCCTCGAGACAGTTTTCTCTGGCACAATCATGCAAGTCAGCCAGACCTTGCGCGAGGGGACTCTTCTTGTTTTGGCCATATCTGACCTCCACAGGAAAGCCTTGCATTGACAGAATCCAGGAAGTAATTCGGGAATTACTCACATTTCCGGGCCGGATTCTATCACTTTGGAGATATTGTAGAGGCTGGTGTGGAGTCCCCACTATGATGCGTTCCCCCTGGATAAACGGGCAGTAATTCTTCTATGCCCACACCGTTGCCAGGGGTGCCTTCTCACAATCGTTGAATTTCTCCTCCACAGAGGATAAAGTTTTACTCGCATAGGAGATTACTTTATTGACCTTTTCATGCTTTTGATATAATACTGCAGTCAAGCATGTATTAGAGAACCCTGTCTCCAAGAAGAACTCCTTGTTTTTGACAGGGTAAGCTAGCCAAGGCGATTGTGAGAGGCTTCTTTTGAGTTGTCTTACTGCCTCTGCTTGTTCTGGACCCCACTCCCACTTGACCCCCCCCTTTCAGAAGATGAATCAGGGGTCTTGTGATCTCTGCGTAGTCCTCAATTAACTTTCTACTGTAATTAGTCAGTCCAAGGAGGCTCCTTAGTTCCTGCAGAGTTGTGGGGTCTTTCAATTTCTGGAGTGCTTCCACTTTCTTTTCCTGGGGACAGAGACCCTGAGGAGTAATCTCATGCCCCAAGAAATGTACACAGGTTCTACACCACTGTGCCTTTTGAAAGGAAAGATTTGCTGCGGCGGCCCTCATCTGGGTCAGAACATAACGGGTCTCCGCTATGTGTTCCTCCACAGTTGAGCTTTTGATGAGAACATCATCTACATAGGCCAGGTTACCCCTTTCACCCATGTCGGGCATGGCCTTATGTAGAAAAATGTTGAATTCATTGCCGGAGTTGATGTATCCGAAGGTAGTCCGGGTCCATGTGTACTGCTGCCCCCAAAGGTAAAGGCCAGCTTGTATTGGTCCTCCCTACTGACAGGTACAGTCCAGTACCCATTGGTTAGGCCTATTGCAGTGAATACCTGTGACCCCTGGATCTGGGCCAGCCCTGGGTCAATGTAGGGAAGAGGCCATCGGGAAGTATGGACCCGTTTGTTGAGCTCCCTAAGGTCAGCGCAGAGTCTCCACTGGCCGTTTGGCTTAAAAATCCCCAGCACTGGATTACTGAAGGTGCTGTGGACTGGACGGATTATCCCACGGGACTCAAGGTTCTTAATTATTTCAGTAAGGGACTCCATTGATGCGAGAGGCAAGCGATGCTGCTTCACAAACACTCGAGTCATGCCAGGGTCCGTGGGAATTGTTGTTGTGTGGATGTTGGTGCGACCACAGTCATATGAGTCCACCGCAAAGAGATCTTGAAAATCTAAGAAAACTTATTTCAATCTTTGCCTTTGCTCCAGAGTCTCTCAGGCATCAGCTAGGTTGACTCTCTCTTCAACCATCTGCCTGAAGCCTGGAAAGAATTCTGGTTTTGCTATCTCAGTGGCCTCTTCCAGCTGGGTGGAGAAGTCCCTGGTCAGAGTGCTGATTTGGATTGGAGGCTTCAGGTGGGGAAGGCAGCCCTCATGGAACTGGAAAATCACCTCATCCCTTCTGAAGTCACAAGTCACGTCTTCCTTACCATAAGGGCAAGATGTGTACACCAGGAAGTTCCCCCCATGCCGGGTAAAGATCCTGTCTGGTGTTGTATTGTCCTCACTGTCACTGTCAAAACAGTCCTTGGGGATTGGTCCTAACAGTTAATTTCCTAAATCAATGGAGAAATGTCGGTCATCAACCGCCATTCCAATAATGGTGCCTGCGGCTAGAGTAATACTCTTTAAGAAGTCGCTGTTATCCACATCTATTGGAATGGTGTCATGTTCTATGCTGACTAGTGGTGTTGGGTTTACCCCCAACCCTTGCTGTTGGAGAGAAGCATTCAGATGAATATAGGCATCAGGGTTTTTCAGTTTCTGTCCTCTTTTAACTTTCACTTCCAGGGAGAATTGTCGGGTCCTTCCTGGGATGGTGGTTTCCTCTCCAATCTGAATTTCAACTGCATAAGACAGCAATTGAGCTGACCTAAATGCTTTCTCTGGATCATCAAAGCCCATGGGATTATCCGCTAATCGGGACCAAGCTTTGAAGTTTATTAGGTCCAAACTAATGGCAAAGCGATTGAGAATGTCACTGCCTAAGTAAAAGGCGCAGTGACGTCTCGCACAACCCAACAATTATGGACTATGCTCTTGTTGCCTATGGAGATTTTGAGCATACACCTGCTTGGCAGGAGATGTTTGGAATTAGGTGTTTCCAGATCCATTTCCCATTTGTCTATGAGTTTGAATGTGGGAATGGCTGGATCTTTTGGGAGTTGGCGAAACATGGCTTGGCTGATGAAGCTCTTACCGTTGTTCACACACACTCGGTCGAGAACAGCGTCCTCCTCTTCATTTAACTGAACAGGGATGAACAACTGCTCTCCAATTTGCTGAATATCAGCTAGGCTCTGAGCTGATTTCTCATCTTCCTGGACTATAGGAGTAGGAATGTCTGATTGTGGATTGGTAAAGAATTTCAGAGTGTTTCCTTCCAGGGTGGAATGCCACCTTAGACTGGGAGGAAGGTTGATTTTCAGAAATAGAGAGGACCCCCCATCACCAGTTTGTTGTCCTACTGCTATTACTGTCACATCTGGGATTTGGTTGTTCTGGAAGTGAAATTCTACTTGGTCTGGTTTTTGTTCAACCATGTGGCAGGTGTAATTTAAACTAACATGGTTGACACTCTGTTTTAATTTTATCGGTCGGCTAGTCTTGGTCCAGAGATGTTTACACAATCTATTAGGGGTGACAACCTTCGCAGGAGGTCATTCCCTAGTAAACAAGGGGTGTCCTCTGGAGTCACAACTACGACCGGGTGCTTCACCTTGTGTCGCCCAATTTTAATGTCCAAATCCGCAGTCCCCTCGACGGGAATTTCCTTCCCGTCAAAGTTCTGAAGTTGTCCAGGAAGAAGGGTAAGAGGAATTTGGTAATTCTTCCCCCTTCCTGAATTCAGTTTATCAAAGACCTTTTTGGACAGAAGGGTAGATTGGGATCCAGTGTCCACCAGTGCCAAAATTGTACCCTGCCCCTGTATTTGGACCGGGGCATAGAATCTTCCCTCCTTCTCTGCAAGGGGGCACAGATAATGTACATTTTTGGACAATTGCTGGGTTAGTTTTCTAGTTTTGGACACTGATAGGGAGGTGATTTGGGCAGAATTCTGTGGGGAGTCTTGGGAATCTGAAAAGAAAGGGTGGCAACTAGATATGGGAGAAGTTTTGGGTTCCCCTGGTTCCGGTGCTGGGCTGCCCCTCCCTTTTTGGAGGCAGTTACCAGGATGGGTTTGAACCAGGGGGTTTTCATGTTGTTGGTTCTGGGGTTGGATGATGGGCGGCGCTAGCTCGGTCCCCACATCTACCCAGTTTGGATGTGAATCCTTTGGGACCCCTTTTTCTTTGGGAGGAGTTCCCCCATCTCTGAAGGAGAAGATCCTTTCCCCAGGATTCTCTGAGGATCCCTCTCCTTCAAATTGGAAGATTTGTACCTCCTCCTCAAAATGGGTCTGTTTGGGTTCTTTGTTTCTCCTACCCCCCTCTGCTCCTTGGGTGGCAGACTTTCAGGGGCAGGAGATTTTGGTTCCGGTTCGTGGGTTACCAGGGGCTTTTTACAAGTGGGGAAGGAAGCTTCCTCCAAGGCTTTACACCCCCCTTCCCCTTGTGCCTCCTCCCTGGGAACCGGTGGGTTGTCAGGGTTCTGCCCCCGTCATTGCTCTGGAGCACCAGGTCCGGAGTTTGAGGCATTCTGCGCCGGCATGCTCATCTGAGGGTTCTGTTGAGCACTCAGCATGCAACCCAGATCCTGTGCCATGTTTTGGACCTGGCGCTCTAGCTGTGACACCCGCTCAGGCTGATACGGGGTTCTGTTGTCTCCCCTGGGCTGATCCCAGGAAGGGTAGCTATCCCTTCTCTGAAAAAACCCCGGGTTTGGAAAATTTGGGTACCCCTCCACCCTCGGCCTCCCCTCTCCCGGATTAGGTTGTCTGGGCTCAGGAAAGTGGGGCAAGAAGGATGGATTGTTCTGGGTTTGAAAGTTTTGTGGGTACCTGGGGAAAAAGTTCTGTCCAGGATTTGGGGAATTCCTGCCCTCCTGGGAGAAGTGAGGAGGGAAGTTCCCTGGGTTAGCTGGTGCTTGGTTGGATCCCCCCATTGGGCTGGAGGAGTACACACATAACCCAGGATGGGTCTACTCCCCTTGTAGCGGGGACTTATGTAGTCAGGGGAGTGAGGGATCCCATTTGTGGGACTACCTCCTTGGCTCCCTGTCTGTGACTGGCCCGAGGGCCTTCTGGGCTTGGGATTACTCTGCTTTTGTGCAGGCAGGTTTTTGGGCCCCCCCCATCTCCAAATCTAAAATGGGGGCAACCTTCACCTCTGCCACCTTTAGAAGCAGCAGGGGTATTGGTTGGTTTGGGGCTTTTAGGATTATTCTTGTTTTCTATGGGCTTTTGCACCTCATAAATTCGGGTGGCCTGTTCAATGGCCCAGTCTAGTGATCTTTTCTCATGAAAATCTCTCACTAGCTGGGTCATGATGTACTTTGGTAGAGCGTGGAAAAAAGTATTGACAAATTCTTTCCTGTCGGTGCGCATCCTTCTGGTGGTCTGCGCAAAGGCACGCTTTAATTCCTGCACAAATTCTTGTGGGGCCTGATCCTCCCCACATTGCAAGTTGTAGGCTGCCTTACGAGCCTCCTGAGGATTTCTATGCACAGAAAAGTGCTTCAAGATGGCCGCCCTATAGGTGGACCACCTAGAATGATTTTGGTCCTCCAGCCCCACAAGGAAGCTGGAGTATTCTGGTGAGAAGGTCCATTTCACATACTGAATACAGCTACTGCTGTCCTTCAAATGGAAAGTTTCCGTCATCTGCTCAAAGAGCTCTAAGTGCTCCCAAACAGAATACTTAGCATTCTTATGATAAGGCGTGATGACGCTCCTTATCGCCTTCATTTGTTTTAAGGGGTCCTTAAGCAAGGCCCTTTTTGCCTTATTGGCCTTTTTGGTTTGGGTAACCCTGGTCCACTCCTCCTCTGACTCAGAGGCACTGCTCCCAGAGGTGCCCGTCTGGTCTTCTAGGTTTTCCCGGATTCTGCGAGCCTGGGAATGCCTGGCAGAATGTGGGGACCTAGTCTCCTGTGTCCTGGGGTGCTCAGAGGAGTCTTCTGATTCCTCCTTGCTCCCAGGATTTGATGGGTAACCCCCCCCCACTGTCCTAACTGGGCAGAGGTTTGCAGGATGCCCTTAGTGGGCATACTCTCCTGGAGTTCCCCACTAAATTTCACAGTACTTGGGTACCCATACCCAGACGCCCGCCCATCCATTTCTGGGAGGTGCTGTTCTATGAGCCCCATATTTCTGATTGGATTGAAATCTGTCATCCCCGTGGCCCTTGGCTCATGTGCGCCAGTGGACATGGGGGTGGCAGAGTCCAGGGATTGGGAGAAATTAAGGCCTCTGGTACTAGGGTTCCTGAGGTTATGCTCAGGTGTTTCCCTTTCCCAGCGAACCTCATCTCTATCAGCCCCTGCTCCCTGTTGCCATGCAAGAACCTGAGCTTTCTGTTCCTCAATCAAGGCCTTACTAGTCTCCATCAATCTCTCTTGCATGGCTACCTGTCTTTGGAGCCTGTCATTGTTCTCACAGAGAGCCTCCTTTTCTCTCTGTGCTTCCTGAGTTGTTTTTGAGTACTGGGCTAGTCTTTGCTGCAGGAGGGTTACCTCCTGAGTCCTGTCCACACTGGCCTGTTCCTTCCTTGCTAGAGCCTCTTCCACCCTCCTGGTGTGCTCTAACAATCTTTCATGCTTTTTTTGGAGGTCTCCCAGTCCCTGAAGGGCCAGGTGATTTTCATCTATTTTCTCCTTTAAACGACAGACTTCCTGGCCTAAGGTGTCCCTTTCCTGAGCAAGAGCCTGCCTCTGTGCCGCCAGGTCGTCCCTCTGTCTTTGAAGCGCACCAGCTTTCTGGCGCTCTTCATCAAATTCTGCCTGGGTGTCCAGGTCTTTCAGGATTAATGTATTACTCTCCTCTTTCTCTCTGTCTAGTTGGCTTTGCAGGGTGGCTACCTGCTCTGTGCATGCCCTATTGAAATGTATCTGTTGCTCCAGCTTTTTCTGGCTCTGCAGTAGGGAGTCCAAACTTTCTTGGTACTCCTTCTGTAAGGCTAGAATTCTGGTATCCTGTTCTGCCTTTTCCTGCTGCAGGTTACCCATATCCTCTTTTATTTTGATTATGTACTGTCTACTCTCATTTTCAGACTCTTGGCTCCTCTGTGGCCTCTGCTCAGCAGAGTCCAGATCAGTATGGGCCTTTCCTAATGCCTGTAGTTGCTTACTTGCCAGATCTTGGCCTTCAGCATATTTATCCTGTATGGCTCCAATATGCAAGTACAGATATGCCGCTATTTTGGCAATCTTGTTTTGCTCATCCTTTGCCTTAGGGGCCATATATAGTTCACTCAGGTACCTATGTAAGGGACCCTGATCTTGCCATATATCTAACCCTGTTGCAGTGATCTGTTGTGTGATTGCCTGCAACCACACATTCTGATCCTGCTCTGTCCATTCACCTCTCACAAATAATTTATGTAATAGGTGTTCTCTAGCCATATTGATCTCTACCAATGTCGCCATTCTGGAAATATTGATTTCCTTCCTGACTTACAGAAATGTTCTTTTATTTTTGCAAAACAGACCATTTCTTTAGAGCGTTCCCTTTTGAGGGGTGCTTTTCATAGTGTAACACAGCGTGGTAGCCCAACAGGATTTATGTACCCTGTCAGTTAGCACACTGTATTAAGCTGTCACAAGTGGTCTATCTAATTCAGAAATCTCGGACACGAGCCCCCAATCCGTAAGTGGTTTCAACCCAACACTCCACGTAAGTTAATGCCTAGCGTGTGATGCCCAGCTGGAACCCTTAATTAATGGGAAAAACACGGAAAATGACTTTAAATCTCTAAATGGGATTCAAAACTAGTGGGAGCTGCTTTGGATAGCTTCAGGTAAATACTAGCAATGATGGTTGAATAACTGGCAGATAGGAAACTGAATTCAGAGGTTGAATGCAAGAAATAGCTGTTTTATATGGGATGAAATTGAGCCAAACGCAGAATCGCAGCAAACTTTTCCGCGTGCGTTAAGCGTGATTGTGGCAAATCTATAAGGAGATAAAGTGTGGCACTAAGGGGCTATGAAGATGCGAGATACCACCGGTACAGCCAACGGTCCAGAGGCGACTCTGTCTGATCTTTGCCCGCTGCGACACTTGCCTTTATTCAGCAAATATATATTAGCGCAAAGATGATTTATCACTACAATTATCACCGGAATATATGGATGAGAGAAGGATTCAGGACAGACACAAGAGATTCTGCAATGCAGTCTGGATATGATAGAATGAATTGGATAGGATTACTTAAGGATAAGAGATTGGCTATGGACAATTCTATGCTAAATACTCACAACTATGGTTTTGGAATAGGCCCATCAGGATCTGGTCAAGGGTTTTGGACTGGAATCTGCTAGCCTCCGGACAGGGTTCAGGCGCTTGGTTCTGCACTCAGCAAGGCACTCTGGTCTCTGCACTGCTTCTTGGACTGGATCTGACGAGTTGGTTCTGGGTTACAGCTCTGCTCTACTGGTTTGGATCTCTGGGTTCTAGCAAGAGTTCTTGGCAAGAAGCAGAAAAACAGCACAGCCCGCTGTTCAATTGATTTTGCCCCTTGGAAGTTTGGGGTTGAAATCAGGTTGCAAGATTTAAAAGGCCAGCTGATAAGGGTTCAGCTTTGGAATTGGGCCTTCTGCTTTCAGAGTTCTGGAGTCTTGATCTGGGTTCTTCCTGCAGAGCTCTTTGCCAGTAAATCAGTTGATGGGTGAATGTGTGTCTGTTCTAGGTCCTAAACAGTCCCTATTTATGTATTTCCCAAGGGGGTGGGTATGCTGATGATACTAAGCACACCCTCTATGAAACTGATTGGTCAAAGTATTCCCTCTCTCCTGATTGGAGAAGGAAACCAGAGTGTCATGATGTGTCATGATGACGCTGTGTTTATGGTCCAGGGAAAAACATCCCCTTTGTTTCTACACAGAAAATATATTTTTCATATAATGCATATTTACAATATCACCAACTTGCTAATAATACATATTTACATTACAGATTAAATAAGGCACGTATCTGTCCAAGTCCCATCTTCCTAAGAGTTTCGGTTCACAAATGACAGTTTTTCACGCTTTTGGTTGGTTACCCAGTGTCAGATCTGTACAATTTTTTTCACATACATGTGCGTAACATCTGGGCATCTTCCTGTAAATGTTCATATTCCTAGCATTATCACAATTGCTACAATATTAACATTTTTCGTGGTTCAGTCTCTGAACATCGCACACATTCCAGAGTAGTTTCTACTTGTGAGCAACATTTTCATTTTAACAACCTATAAATTCCAGATTTTAACCAATTTGGCACAGTTTTCTATGAGTCTTTTTCTCAAAACTATATTTTCTTCAGTTCCAGCAGCCTAGCCCAGCCTCCAAGGTTTGGCTGAGCCAAGAGCAACCTGAGCCTCTCCCTGCCAGCAGCTGGTTTCTGTTGACGCCCAAATTTGCATTTCCTGTCAGTCAAGGGAGTCTTTTGTCTCCTGTCAGAGCAACAGGCCAAAGTCCTTCTCCCACCTCCTTTCACACCTCCCTGCCAGTTCTTCAGCAGAGAGCAGGGGGGAAGATTCCTTTGTTTGGGATAAGCTGTGGAATGTCTTTGAAGCCCAGTGTGGTTGGCTTTAACTCACTTTTAAAACATTGTTTAAAATGTTCTTTTTCTAAAATACAATTTACATTTTTAACAAATATAGCCACAAATCTCTTACTTCCAGCCTTTTTAAAATATAGAGATTGAATTAATCAACCTATATTGCTTTTGATGGGAAGTCTTTTCTTTTCTGCACTTTGATTTTAATGTGCAAGTTTAAATGACAGTCTAAGTAAATGCCAGCTTCTGACACAGGCGAGCGCTGGTACTGCGCCCATTTCTGACATATTTTTCCCATGCAAGCACTTTTGAATGTGGATTTTCTTATGATGAAATGTGCTTCTGCTGACATTGTGCTTAGGTAGATTCTTTAAATAAAGTGATGTTTAACACCCAACAAGGATGTTGGATCTTCTCTGCTGTTTGAGAATCATTATTTTGCAAATTTAACAGCCAAGGAAAAAACGGATTTTTAAAGCAGTTCTGGGTTTCCCTTGCAATGCAGCATTGCTTTTTCAAGTAGTTTCATTTTACTCTGTCGGCCGCCAAATGATAGGTTTTGGCAGTGGTCTCCTGTGTTACCGCTGACATAGGCAAAATGGATTGGAGGCCTATTTTTCAGGTTTCCCTGAGCATTTTTCAGAGATTTTTAGCGCATAGATCTTTTTGCGGTCATCCTGTTGTTTTTGATGAAAACAGCACACAATGATGTTGCAGGGCATAGACTAGTGGGTTAGAACATCCCAAAAAAGGTAACTTCCTCAACCTCATCATCATCACGATGTCCACCCTCCATCATAGCTCTCCTATTTCGCCTGCCTGGTTGGAACATCTGGCAATCCCCTTTGGGATTATTCACACCACACCTCCCAAGCAAACCCATTGCAAACCAATCAAACCTTCAGATCATTCAAGAACTTCCCAGTGGAAGCTCCCAGAAAAGACCTCACCAAACTCCACCTCACATGGGTTGATGTAACTCTGATGAACTAGGACTGCAACTCGCTTCTCCAAGAACTCATCACCACCTTCACAAACAACATTAGCCACCATGCCCCAGTGAAATGCCCAGCCTCAGGCCTCAGCACCCTGGTACACTCAATAACTAAACCTCAATAAACAAACCATCAGAATACAACTGGGGGAAAATCTTGCAGTGCATCAAACCTCGCCCTGCTCAAGGAACTCTGTGCTACATGCAGGCATTTGATCAACACTGCCAAGGCTGACTACTACCAAAACACCATAGCCAAGGCCACCACATTGAAAGCAGAGCCCTTGTCAAAGCCACGAAGCACTGCATCAACCCTCTGCCAGACCCACCAGTAGCACACTCCAACAAATAATCTACTGCCATGAACTCTTTCTTCTTCAACAAGATCCACATGATCTGCCAACACATAGACACCAATGCCACAACTGACAGCATACTACGCATCCCATCATGCAAAACCACAACTACCTGGACAACTTTCAAGACACTAACTATGGAAACCTCACAGCCACCTTACCATTGCTCAGTGCCACATCGTATGTGGATGACATCCTCCCTGCCTCTGTCTCAAGACCCTTCTGACTGAACTATTCTTCCCTTACCCAACAATCTTCAACAACTTCCTAACTCATGGCACCTTCCCCTTGATCCTCAAGACCAGACAAATCCTCCCACTTCTTAAGAAACCATCACTGACCCCTGGCGATCTCAGTAACTACTTCACCATCAATCATCTTCCCTTCCTAGGTAAGATCCTTGAGAAAGCAGTAGTCACGCAGCTCCTCCAACACATTGAAACCAATAACCTCCTCCAGTCCTACAAATCTGGCTTCAGGCCCAGATGCAGCACAGAAATGGCTACCATCAAGGTGATCGACAATGCACTTAAAATCCTCAATGATGGCCATCCTTGCCTCCTAATTCTCTTTGGCCTCTCTGCAGCATTTGACACATTAGACCACCAGACACCAACTGACAATCTACTTTGCTGCATGGGGATGAGCAAGATCGTCCTCAGATGGTTCAAATCCTACCTTGCAAATCACCAACTGTTCGTACAAATGGATTCTTCCAGATCACCAAATGTACCCATCAGCTGTGGAGTCCCATGAAGATCCATCCTGCCTCCTGTGATCTTCAATCTTTACATGGAACCGCTCAGAACCCTCCTCACTCCACACAACATCCACATTCACCAATACGCAGATGACACACAGATCTACCTCAAGATATCCTCCATCAAAGACATCCACAGGCTAAAGGCTTGCCTCACATTGATCCAGTCATGGGTGTCCAGTGCTTCCCTGAAGCTCAACCCCTCCAAGACTGAATTCCTACTGCTGACCAACAACACCAAAAAACCTAATACCAGACCTGTCTCTCTGCTATGAACCTCAATCTGGCCATCTGTGCCAAGTCCTTTGGGTTAAACAGACACCTCACTTTCACACAGTACATAGCAGAGAAAGACAGAAATGGCCTGGTACCAACTTTCTCTCCTGCAGAAAATCAAACCTTTCATCCCACAAAACAACTTCAGATCTGCTGTCCAAGCCTTGGTCTTCTCCCTGGATAGTGGCAATGCTCTTTTGCAAGGCCTTTTGGTGACTATACTGGCACCCTGAAATGTGTCCTGCATTCTGCAGCAAGGCTCATTAAAGGACCTTGCAAATTCGACCACATCACCTGGACCCTCATCGAACTGCACTAGCTCCTACTGGAAGCCTGTATCATCTTCAAATCCTATTGCATCATCTAGAATATGTCACCCTGAAGTCCCCAAGCTACCTCGCTGAGAAACTCAGCATCTCCAGAAGCCTGTGATCCACCAGAAGTAAGAAAATGTGCAGACTTGAATTACGACGGCACAGGTAGGAAAGAACCAGAATACAGGCTTTCTCTGTCTATGCTCCAAGACTCTGGAACCTCCTCCCTGTCAACATCAGACTTGCCTCGTCATTTCTACAGTTCAGGAAGAGCTCAAGGCCTTCCTCTTCAAGGAATGACTCCTCCTTAACACTTAGGTGCACATACCCTGCACTCCCCACCTTACCTGAGACTCGATGATATGCCCCACACTATCTCCCCCACACCCGGTTGCTTGTAGATCCCTTGCTGCCAATGCTCACCCTGGCCCTCCCCTGTTGGCTCTCGTTCCTTTTTTCTCTGCTTCCGGCATTGTGTTCTTCCCCCTATGATTGTAAAGCGTTGTTTCCCGAATCTAGGTTCGCGCTCAATAAATACCCTATTAATAATAAGATACAGCAACCAGAAATGAAAGAACTCTGTCTACATATCATCTTGAAAACTAGAAATCATATGTTGATTGTATTGATATCGGTGCCATGTGACCTAAACCTTTACAGGGAATGTTATATGTCACTGAAGTACTAAAGCTCTCTGATGTCTATACATTTATTTTGCATTCTGATCATGACTACCCACATTGCGGAAACATTGAGTTATTGATACAAATAACAGACCAGGTGTTCTTTTCGGATGTGTCATGATTGATTAACACAACAAGTGAGTTACCTAGTGGCATTAATCATCTGGTTGAGTGGTTACATCCATTCAGTCATCACCAGATTGGGGTTGAGTCTTATGCTGCCTAAGCAACTTGCAAAAAAACTCGGAAACCAGGCTGGCGGTGCCTTGACTCGTAGGTAGCAGATGATGACAGGGCAAGGATGTGGGCATGGACTGGCCTAGCTAGCACCGTTTTTGCTTTATCGAAAAGTTACTGCAGGGATGTATCATTCGTTCCAAAATCAAATGTGAGAACTTTCAAGGGGGCTGGGGAGACGTGGGGTGGGGATCCAATGTTTCTTTGTAAATTCAGTGACCTCTTATTATGTTAACTAAAAACAAATATTTTAAAAAACAAGTTAATAGAAGACCCCCTCTCTTCGAAGCAATGGTTTATTTCGTCTGACACAGAAACGCCATGGACTCGTTGCTTATTTGGAGGACGTGTGTGTTTAGAAGACTTATCAAAAAGTGGTTGGAATACTATTTTAAATGAAAAACCCCACTTGTTTTTTTTACATGTTTTTAAACACGCCAAAAAACAACAAGAGTGCTTGCAGAGATGGTACTTCTATTTGGTTAGTTCACAGGTTTGGCTATCACGCTGAACGACCACGTGGGTCCCTTCGGTAAACTATTGAACACATTTTAATTTTAACAGAAGTAAACCAAGTCGGTTCTATTCTGCATGAGTATGCCACCGCTTGGTGAATAATACCCCGGGAAAGGAGGCTAAGGCTCTGGGCCAGTAGCTGGCAACAGCAGAGACAGAGGCAGTGCGTGCAGCGGTGTCGCTTCCTCAGTGAAGACGTCATATAAAGGTTAGCTTGCCGTTTACTTTCTTTTATGAAGCAGAGCAAATAAACTCCGAACTAAATGCATTTAGCCTGAGGCCGCAGTTCACGAGGCAGCGCACATCACGAGCACTGAGTTAGTTAAGGCACTGCTAGGGTTTCTGAGAGGAACCATATGTGCGCCAATGTTAACATCGACGCCTGTTACATTAACAGCAGCCGGTGTATTTGACGTGTTTGCAGCCATCAATCAATGGGCAGACAAACTATGTAAATATAGACCAATTAATGAATTTGCAGCTCATTTCAAAAGTTGCTTTAGCAAACCATCTCAGGGCTACAGGCAGCTCGGCTGCCAGCTGTTCCTGCTCGAATGGAGGGAGGGACCGAAGGAACGGAATGACAAAAAGATGTCAAGTGAACAGAGTTATCATTTTTTTTTAACAATGTGCGTCAATTTAGTTTTTTGACATAGTATAGCCTCATAGACTGTGGCAGGGGGGGGTCCTTACCGTGGGATGATGATCCACCACCAAGTGGGGGAGGGTCATTTCCCCCAAGCGATCATGACCCATCCCGGGGTCTGCAGGGCTATTAGCACATAATGGTGGCAATAATACATGTTTTGGAGCTTTGGTGCAACATTTTTGGTTAATCATGAAAAAGTAAATCGGCAAAAAGAGTTTGCAAATACAATGTGGTTTGTTGTCTAGTATTTAACAAGCTTGTCTTGATACGTCAAGCATTTCAATTACAAACTTGGTTAAACTGGAGCAGGTTTAACATGTGCATCTAGCCTGGAAATTGCATTATTGTTTACCTACTCTGAACGTTCTGACTGGCTGAGAGAAGGCCAGTAGACGTCCATGTGCTATTATGTTTATTTAGGCCTTTAGTTGAAGTCGATCATAGCCATTGTATTTAAATGGAACAGTGCAGGGCTGTATGAGACCAATACGTGTGCTGTGATGCATAATACATATTTCTTTCTCTAGTGTAGGGTGCAACATTCTGAAAAAGGGAACACGAAAGATGTAAGGAAACATTCAAGTGGCAAGGGCAAAGGGTATGGCAGCAGAGACACCACAAACGGCAGCTTTATTTGTTTCCACCTTGCATCACAAATGTCATTAGGCTAACAGTCTCCTTTTTAGTTTTGGCTATTGGGCTGTGCTAAAGCGCTAGCTAAAAGTCACAACTATTGCATTGGAGTGAGGGCAATTGGATGTGTGGGGAGAGGTACAGTTTGCGGGTGCTGTTTGGTTATTTACCCACCATTTGGGAGCCCATGGCCATACTATTTCCTGTGGCCATTACAATCCACTACCTACAACTCCCAGTCCCTTCCCAAAACCCAACATCCTGTTTGGCGAAGCGGAGTTGGACAGCGTTGATTGCAGTCTGTGCAGTCAGTGCGGAACAGTGGGCAAGTGAAGGAAATTTCTGTTTAACTTCTATGCCGAGCTAATCTTCCGCCTGGTTACACTTCATTTGACCGTTGCACCTGTAACTTTAACTCTGTACCTCAGTGCTCCGTCAAAAGCTGCTAATTGCTACGTATAATTAAGATTTTTGTGACAGTTTCAAGGAAACAAAGGGAAAGGATGGCCAAACTACTATTGCTGCACCCCTATGCTCTGAGGAGCAGATTTGGACTGTTTACTACCCTCACACAAAATCGAAGAGCGATGGGCTCTAGCGGTGCTAACAAGTGTGCCCTTTCAAACAGACTTGTTTAACCCCGAGAAACTATACAAAGCCCTTTCGCCGCCTCTAAATCTGCAGCTGGCAGTGCCGTAACCGTGAAAGAAACGGCTCAAGGCGACAAAGCGAAAATTACAAACGTTTTAGCAGGTTCCAAAAAGTACAAGCAACATAGCATCTAAAGACGGTGGGACCTTACCAAGTCCATTAGTTACGAATTCCCCTTCAACCACAATAGAGCTGGATAATACAAATTTGCTGCTAAACTCGTGCCTGGGATTACAGGTGGACTCACAGAAAACTAAAATTACATCTTCCGCCTGTTCCCCGAATAACACCACTGACACTCTTTGTGTCCCGGGGATCAATCTCTCAATTAGTCCCAATCTCATGGAAATTGCTGCCCGCCTTGCAGAAAAAGCCGACATCAGCAGCCGCTGGTTTATTTCTACGATCAGTGACACGGCTTCAGAACAGGAACATTTGACATATAATGCTAGCCTAAATGCTTTGGCAGTTAAGGCGGATGCTATTTTTGGCACAGTCTCAATGCTGGTGCACGACCAGCAAGCCATGAAACAGAACTTGGCCTAAGTAGTAGACATCATTCTATCAAACAGTGCGACTTCACTTAATTTTAAGGAAACCTGCAACGAAGACGAAGAGTCTCTTGTAGGATTTTGGAGTGACGGAGCTGCATGAGGATATTCAACATTGTCTAATTTAATACTCATGGAAACACCTGTTGAGGCGCTCTCTATTCTTCCTGTGCCATCTTTGGCAGTTTTACAGGAAGAAATACAAACTACACAAGCGCAGCAAGCAAAAACAAAGAAACACGAAAAAATGTTATACGGCAATACTCCAAGGCGACATAATGCACTCCAAAGCCACTGCGGCTTTGGGAAGCATCAGTGTCATTTGCCCTGAGACCGCAACTTGTAACATACTTAAAAAATAGAACTCAGTGGATTCTAAATGGGCTTTTTGCTCTATCCATTTACAAGCTAGGTTTTGAGATTCAGATCCTCTTGGATGGTGGCCGTTTCCCAAACTTGCCTCAAGGTTACCCAGAAAAGCTGCAACAATCAAATGATGTGTCTTTGACCCCCAAAACCCATGATCAGGGTAACAGTAAGGGTGGGTAGAACCAGAAAGTCTGGGTGCCACTAATGGAACATTGAAAAACTGACGAAGTTAGATCTCTACAATTTGTGTCCTGGAACACTCAAAGGCATAATTCTTTTCTAAGCCGTCATGAGGGAATAAAATTACTCATATCTTCCACTATTTCTTTCCTACAAGAGAGATGGCTAAAAAAGGACCTGATTATTGATAGTTTTGCATTGACATCTCAGAAGGCACAAAGTGGTGGCATTGACCGAAAAGGGGACTCTGTACTGGAGCAAAAATGTATCTGAACCTTAAAAATTACTCATTAAGTGCTATTTCTGATCCAAATTTATTATGTACAACAGTGTCTTTCTCAACTACACACTAAAACGTCACTGATTACTTTGTATGATCCTCCAGAGGGAGTTTCTACTTACATTTTACTTGGAAAAGTTAAAAATATAAAACAAGGATGGTGATCTGAATATCCAAATGGCTGCATTCTTTTTGTAGGAGACCTAAATGCTTATTGTTTGAGCCCGGGGGATGAGGAACACTTTCTGGAGGATCAAGTTTCAGGTTTTAGTACTATCTATCCTGGAGAGAAATACCAACAGAGACTTATTGCATAAGGGAAAGTGTGGTCAAATATGAGGCTTGATTTCAGTCTCCTACCATTAGTTTCAAGTAAAAAGTTTTTCCTATATGATGTTTTGACGTGGAGTAATGGGAATTCTGCCTCAAAGGTGGATTGTATCTTTGAAACTCATGACCTGATAGTACAAGTTCAGGAATACAGCATCAAATGTATGGAGCCGAACGACCACGCTCCATTAAAGGTGACTTTCGGATATCATTAAAACTGTCCTTTTGGCAGGAAATCTCGGATAAACTCTATCCCATATTAACAGTGTGCCCTTTTAATTATCCATCACTTGGCATCAGAAAATATTCTTATTCTCCTAACCTTTGGGAAATGTGTCCTTGCACATAGTTTGCTTGTTAGACTCCCTTTGTGCTTTTTCCTCCATCTCTCGAAATAGCTTCCTTGGTTTTAGGCCAATGTACTCCCATATTTCGCATCATCGTCTTTTCATATTAACACTCTGGGCTCACATTTTGAGGTAGTTATGTTGATTGAAATAAGCTGTTGGCCATATTGTTTTGATGGTAGTCCTAAACGTTATATTTATGCATCTTATAAGCAAGATTCTATGTATTCTTTCGGTTGTATACTAATTGACCTTTTCACAATTGACCTCGGGAGAATTGACCTCGGGAGAATTGACCTAATTTAGAAGGTCAATTAGGACATATATGTGGGGGGAAACCCCCTGCACCTCCACCCAATCCAAAAACCCACGCAACACCCAACCCAATACCCTTATATTATTTATAATCCAAAACCAACCCAATCCATATATAAAATAACTGAAATAATATAAAGGTCAATTGTTCAGAAGGTCAATTAGGACCACTATAATTAGGTCAATTGTGCAAAGGGTCAATTGTAAAAGGTCAATTTGGGTAATACCATTCTCTCTACCTTGTGTTTCAGTGTATTTACAATTATTGACTAGTGAATATTTAATTTTCTTTGTATTCATAAATGCTGCATCATGGAGTACATGTTTCTCTTTGTGCTTTAGTTAAATCAACTGTTTCTGTTTGAACATAGGTTCATATATCTTCTTTAGGACATTCTTTTGCTGTCATTAGACTCTGTTTAATGTACATCCATGTCACGCACCTTTTTATCCATGACTGCTTTTCGACAATTCGGCAAGGGACATCCTTCCTGGAAGGTTTCCTCCACTGGTATCTTCTGAATGGTTGTCTGAGTGCCTATTGTTTTTCATATAGTCAACGGGGTATGGACATATTGCATAGACTTGTGTGTGGGTTCCCAATGTAGCTTTTTGTCTGTCATTCTAATTGGGTGTGGGTGAGGAGGCTTTGACTAAGGAGAATGTGTCCACCTGCTCTTTTACACCAGTACCAGCCACCAGGGGATAAATTGCACCAGGGAAGCCTGTTGAACCTGCATCTGAGGAAGGGTGCAAGCAGTCCTGGAGAATTGAGAAATAATATAAGGAGACCCACACCCAATGACTGAAAAAAAGTATCATTGCCTCTGCAAAAGTCTCCAATCTCTAGCTGAAGTATGAGGGCAATGGAGCATGGATGCAAGAAGTGAAGACATCTAACTGAAAGTGGCCCCAAAAGTGAGCAGCTCTACATTTACCCTGTGAAGATGCCTGTTGCTCTTGTCCAACCATTGCCTGGAGCACCAGTCTGTGACTAAAGTGTGCCCCCCAGGAGGAAATGGGTCCTGCCCTTGATCTAGATTTTGAGCCAGAAGTCCCAAAACTGAACTGCCAAGTCTGATAGTTTCTTTGACCAGGTGCCACAAAACTTGTCTTTGTAGTGGATCAAGGTGTGTGCATCAGCACACTGATGGTGCAATAAGCGTAATGCTTGGAAAACCAGCAGACAACAAGAGACTACTCAAGAATCTCTAAATCATTGGTATGCCAAAGAGACTCCTGCCAATACCATGGTCCTCCAGTTTAAAATGAACCACACTTGGCCTCTAACCTGCTGTGACTTGCATTGGATTCCACATACAAAAGATATATCGAGGTCGTCCCTTAAAGCGAAAAGTGGATTGGGACTACTATTATAAGAAATATCTGTATGCCAAAAGTATTCACTCTGCTGAAATGAAAGAAGTTGTTTTCTTATAATTTGCTCAACCAACGTTAATATTATAGTGTAACCTCAACCAAGGAAATCACAATTATTATTTTGCCACAGTATTTATGCTCTGAAAACATTCCTTGTATTAACAAAATAAATTTATTTGGTATTATCAAAAAATGGTTTAATAAATAGAAAAGATTGGAAGTGCAGTTTGAAATAGTTAATCAAAGATAAAGCTGCAACTTAGAAGAAAGTTTGGCAGAGAAACAGATTGGTACAATTTTGTGCAAATAAGTGAATGCAACCAATGAGTAAACCAGTACTTGTTGAAAATACAAAAACATATATAATGACAAAGCAAACAGAAAGAGGCCAAATACCCTCAACTCGAGGGAAACTGCATGTCTGCCTCTAAAGACAGAACACACAAAAAGAGGCCAGATACCCTCAACTTGATGGAGACTTTAAGCGGCCCACATTTCAATATACAGGTGCCACTGTTTTAATAAATAAGAAGGATGCAGGTCTGCATTGGATTCCAAGCGTTGATCTGATGAGGAAGGGAAATTACTCTTCTGTTCGAGGCTCCACCATTCTATCTTGAGCCTTGCTTCTGTGAAATGTGGGACCCAATGAAAATAATATAACCGTTTTGCATAGTGCCTGAATCTTGTACCTCTGAATTGACCAATAATGGAAAGTCCCTGAAAAGATAGCGTGAATCGAAGAGGAGAGAAGTCATAGGATGATGGCTAGAGATATTAGAGAAAGCATCAGCATGCGTATCAATTTGCATAACTCCTTTCTGGCGGACCTTACTTTAAACAAGTGGAGGCTCAGAACTGAATTCTTGCAGTCGACTAGGGACCCAAAAACTGCACAGCAGGAGAAGGAACTACCTTGTTCTTCTACCATTTGATGCTGAACTACTATCACCCAGGCACATCATAAACTGGATACCCTGAGTCCTGACATAAGCAGCTACTGGTCTCAGGAACTTCATAAAGAACCAGGCAGAATGGGCAGCCTGCAAACTGATACCCCTTTACCTGTCTTCGCAACTGAAGAAACTTCCTTCCAGATCAAGCCATTAGCTAAGCTCACAAAACCAACCAATCTTCAGGCCTAAATACATCCTTTAACAAGGCAATTATATGAGTCTGGCAATAGCAGTGAACTTCTTGAGGTCCCTGTGATTGATAACAGCCCAAACCCCTTCTCCTTCTTCCAAACTATGTAGCTGGCCACCTCTAAGGATGAAATGTTGCACACCCTACAGCCCATTCCTTGAGAAAACATAGTAACTTCAGAAATATCAAATAAGAGGTCTCATGACAAAATGCGTTCCCCCATCTAAGGGCTATCCGATAAGGAAGTGCCACAAAATCCAATCTGAACCCTAGGAATATCTGCAGGGCCCAGCGTTTCTTGGAGATGAGAGAAAGCATTTTCATAGGTAGCCAAATAGCTTCGCCCAACGGAAGCTCTAAGCTTGGATAACCTTCCCTGTGAGAAGACACCACATCCACAACCTCCTCTGGTATGTCTTCCCTTAGAGGACTGACTCAGCGAAGGTAAGAACATGGACCTGAGAGTTTGATACTGAAGCTGGGGTTGACACTGAGGGGCAGGGAAGCCTGAAGATCTAGATGTCCTCCGTACATGTGCCCCCTACTATTTCTGGCCCTGGGAGAAACCCAGGGTGGAAAAATATGAATTGGTGAAGTCTGTTGAAACACCTCTCCAGATAATTGTTTATCAGTAGAGGCTGACATTTTAGCTTCTGCCAAATCCCTTAGCTTGGGGCTGACATTCATGAGGATATCCTTATGCCTCTCACGGCCACCAATTTATCATTGTTCCAAGAAAACAAAGTGGTCTCTGTTCGGATTGGTCTGGGATTGGTCTTCTTCCCCGTCTGGTGTGGTTAGGTATGCTTGTTGCAGTAAGGGAAGGAGGTGTTAGGATTGGTCTTCCTTCCTGCTTGAATGAGGTGTGCCTGGACTGATGTCATCTGTGGAATGTATGGTATGAGCTTGGAATGGTGAACGTGGAATGTTTGTGGATGAATTTGTTCCAGCCCAGGCAGTTGAGATGTAGTCTGGGTGGTGGGAGTCAGTGGGGCTCTTATCCTGATTTCCGCTGATCTCCTAATGGACCTGTTTACAACTGATGAATTTGTACACTGGAATAAACCTGCTGAAAAACACCATCTACTTGACAGCGTATCCTTTATGTATAAAAGCCTAACCGCAGGACCTAACAGTCTCTGAGCAAATTACTAATATCTGCCGGATTAAGAGACTTGCCCTAAAACTCAGCCAGATCCAAAATTCTCAACAGGTGGCCTGACACATTATAATTGTGATCCTGGCACATAACCCAAGCCTTGTTGACCCCATGTCCTTTCCATGGTAAATCTTGGCAAAACTAGGATGGTGGCATTCCACTTTCATACTGCTTTGGGTAGTGGCATGCATCTTCAATCTCAAATAATGTTCAGCATGCTGCATATGATTGCAAACGGGTGCATTCCCTAGAACTGGAGTGAGATAATGCTAAAGAGACAAACGCTGGGGCACCCATGGTATGGTGAGATGTGTAAGAACCTTCCCCCGCTTCATCAGCATTATCAGTGTCATTGCCTTTTGTCACAGACTGGGGATATCCCCTTGCAGCTCGTCGCCTTGTACGATGGGTGGAGAATCACACCAATCCAAAGCTGGAGTCAGCTTCACTTTGCTAGGGGATACAAAGCCAGGCTGATCATCTAAGCTTGAAAGGCCCAAGCGCGCTCCCTTAGTCATAGACCAGGCACCTGACCGGGGCCCTGCCCCAGAAAGCACATGCTTTCTTTTTAGGTGGTACTGTTTGGGGGGACCCTCGCCTCCCAAAACAGGGGTTCTACAAGCTATTGATAATCTATCCAGTGCTTTGTTAATATCATTTTGAAAAGTATTGTTAGTTCATAGTTTCCATTTTCTTGGAAAAGACCCCATCAATAGAGTTGATCACTGAGGCATCAATGACGTTTAAAGACTTGGTTTTCCAAGCATCCGCTTCTGTTCATTCCATATTAGGCAGCTCTTCTATAGAGTTTTCCTCCGCTTGTGTGGCTGCCATAGCCTCAATCGCCATCTCTGTCAAAAAAACAACATGTCCAGAAAATAAGCAGCAAATATGCCGAAATTATGCTGAAATGACCCTCCCACTAAGCTTGCCTGCTCTGATTCAACATCATGCTTACCCACACGATGGCCACCACAGAAGACAAGAGACGAGAACTGGTAGAGGCGCTGGGGTTTGGAGTGAGGTACTTTCCTCTAAACACTGCAAGCTCCTGGCATCTCCATGTTAGGGCAAACAATACCTAAGGCGGGAATTCACTGAATGCCCATTTAAGCTGCAGCCACCTGCAAATACAGGAAAAAAGAAGCAACAAACAATCCAGAAAACAAAGGGAGCATGTTACTTAACTGGCACCTTTATGGACTAGAATTACTGGGGATTACGTGATGTCTCATCTGGTTACATGATCATGGGATATTTACTTCTGTTTTTTTCTTGTTCTTTTTCTACTGCTGAAATAAATATAAGAATAGAGATTGCATAATAGGAAGCCTCCATTCCAAGCCATAACATATTTATCCCACTAAAGAAGGTCCATGGGACATAGGGAATTATCTCAATGTGATTTTTGAATGGGACGGCCGTTCTGTCTAATGGGCCCTATATGTTGCGGAAGAGTGACAGACTCTTCTGGATGAGGGTTCCTGTTGCTATTTGTACATAACCAGGACCTCCATGAAACTCCAAAGTTCACAGGTAATTTTTGGATTCATTGGGGCATAGCAAACATTGCTCGGCAATCACTAACAAAGCTGTTGGAGAAATAACGAGGGTGACACCGGCATTGCTGTGATTCATAGAGTTAATTTCATTGCTCATTGGGGTATTTTCTTTGCTCACTGAAGCATCCCTTCATGCTGTGGATCCTTATTTAAGTTTAGGCTGACAGGCAACACTTTAGCAACACCTAGTCGAGCAAAAACTGTTGGTATCTAGCAGTTGATTGGATAGGCGTAGCAGCTGATTGGATAGGTGTAGCAGTTTATTAGATAGCCGTAACAGTTGATTGGATATGTGTAGCAGTTCATTGGATAGGCATAGCAGTTCATTGGACAGGTGTAGCAGTTCATTGAATAGGCAGAGCAGTTGATTGGTTAGGTGTAGCAGTTGATTGGATAGGCAGAGCAGTTCATTGGATAGGCGTAGCAGTTGATTGGATAGGCATATGTTTACACATCCGCCGAACTGATGTGCCATTATTGCCTCCTTTTGTAATTTCTGCCATTGTTTTCTGAAAAGTGAACACTCTGGCCATGATTTACAAAATATTGTTCAAAGGGAAAGCTCCATTTACAAACACGTTGTAAATCAGGCCCTCTGCGTGTGTGCCTTAAATGCAGTTGGTTGCATCTGCTTTCAATTTAATTGAAATAGGGTCAAATGTCTAAGCTTTTGTTAGTCTTATTTTTTATTTGAACTATGTTCCTGTTTTTTGTTAGATGCTTTAGTGACTGTAAACAATTATAATAATGTGAACAAACAATTATAATTGTGTGAACAAACAATTATAATAGTGTGAACACTACTGTTGTCCTGAAGTGTTATGCTTTACGTGTGACAGTCAAAACCTATGGGCTTTGCCAGTGGTTGCTCATGAAATAGGCTACAATCGCATTTTGAAACCAATTGCATTAACTGATGGCGACATACTTTTGGGGTATTTTCTTGATACCACCCTGGGCTAATGAGGCACTATCCTGCATTACATTCCGATTTGAAGGGACAGAGTCTTCCAGAAATCCTTCACATTGCTCAATGTTCACCTTGAAATATTCTGCAGAGACAGATACGCCGTTTACATGATGTGCTCCTTCATCCTTTTTTTTTTACCTTCTGAAAAGAGAATTAGAAACACATTCTTTTCCGCATTGTAGGAACCAGCGATCCCGCCCATGGCTGCCCTCAGC
Source organism: Ambystoma mexicanum (assembly GCF_040938575.1). Lineage (NCBI taxonomy): Eukaryota > Metazoa > Chordata > Amphibia > Caudata > Ambystomatidae > Ambystoma > Ambystoma mexicanum. The sequence goes on along the minus strand of NC_090927.1, from coordinate 534,327,351 downwards.
AGAGCCCAGCACACGCTGCTCGCACTTGGCTTCAGGGATTCGGTCACACAAGGCCAGCTTTATCCACCGCCAGCCTTGAGAAAGCACGCTTCTCACACAGGGCGCGAGGCTCGCCACGTCACGACGTGACACTCACGCTGACAAACAAGACTCTTTGTCTAGTGGCACACGCAGTACATTATTCTCCAGGGACACCAGCAAGCCTTTGAGCACTAGACAGAGCATAAAAAAACATGGCGACAGAAAAACAAAACTTCCAGCAAAGAAAATATAGTATTCTCCTGAAATAATGTGTTCCTAAAATTGTAAAATATACTTAAATGTTAACTCACAGCAGAGACTGTTCTCATTTAAAAGGACATAAAGCTCATAACCGTGCAAATCACACACAATTATAATGAATCTGTACATTGATTGGAGACCTGAGCCCTGCCTCATTTGCAATGCATTTCTAGTGGCCGTGATTTCTGTAAGGATGGCATGACACGTGTTATAAAAAAATGCAGTTCTCAGTTTTTTGTTACCTTGCCATACTTGCCAACATTCTGTGGACACAAATATGTAGAATTTTTCAAGTTTCAAAAGGAATACTTCGCATAACAATTACATTACAGGAAAATAGAAAACATACATTGTTGGCACCATTAAAGCATATTCTAAAATACTCAACCCATCAAACCGCTTAACATAGAAATATATTAAAATGTTTCAAATGTATAATTGTGAATGGTAAGTTAACACTGAATTCAATAACCTAACTTCACAGAAGGTAATCGCACAGAGCTCGTAGGCAACGCTTGCCACTGCTCTGTAGGAGCAGCCCGGGCAATATATATTTATTCCTGCAGTGCAGGATGGATAACTAAACCCACATGGAGACCGATCCCCTCATCAGTCTGATAGGCAGATGCTGTGTGATGGTGGTACGCGCTGACACTTGACTTCACTGCTGGTTCACCCAAGGCCTGTCCCAGCAACAGTGCAGGGCAGAATCACTTAGCTGTCAGGTCAGTGGAATGACCGGAGCCCATCACTTAAAGTAATCCCTTACCCGTCCACCGCACAGAAAGCCTAACTAATGTGTTGCATGCTTTATCCTGGGCCAGTCTCAAGCAGCCTGCCTTAGAGTCACATAAATGACCTGTTCCTACAAAAAGCAGTAAGATCTGTCACCCAAATCTGTAGGCGCTAGGACTGCTTAAAAAGCAGTAGCCTACTGCCTCAATCAGTAGGGTTGGCAAGTATGCCTTGCAATAATGTTTGTAATGCAAAACAGAAAATAACTGAATGGAGCTGTTCAACTTTGTGATACGTTTTATGTTTTTTTTTTTATCCGAATATATTTTTATTGGTTTTGTACATACATTGCATCAACTGTTTGCGAATACATAAAGAGCGCTGCGCGCAGCGCGATTGAGTTTAGAGGTGCAAGTAGTAGAACAACAAGGGCAATGTCCTTCATAACAAAACAACAATCATAACAGGTCAGAGGGCAGTTCATGGGTCGAAGCAAGCGTTTAGTCTAGCCCTGATGGGCAGTGATGGATTGCATGTGGGCGGAAAGGGATCCTAGTATGGGCTTTAGGTACAGAGTCGTTCTTAGATTGCGGTGAGCGATAGATTATTCGGGCATTGGAGCATCATTCCTGAGTTCATTAGCAGTCCGGACCCTGGGCCAATCTGTACCTCTGCTCTGCTTTGTCCCCTTTGTGTTTATTCGGTTTTGTCCATCCATCGTAGGGAGGGGGGTTGTCGTGCCAGACCTGGGAATTTCTGGGTGAAGTCCAAAAAGGGAGCCCATGTTTAAGAGAATTTGTCTCTGTTTCCGAACCGAAGGGCCGTAATTTTTTCCGCTGCAATTATGTCCCGGCATTTTGTCCACCACATTTGTACTAGCGAGCCCTCTGGGTTTTTCCACAGCCTAGCTATGGAGATTTTTGCGGCCGTTAACAGGTGGGAGCATAGCTCTGCTCTGTGCCCGGAGAGGGGGAATTGGCCCTCCCCGCTTGAGCCCAATAGAACGATGCCCGAGTCCCATGGGATAGTAAGTCCTGTGATTTTATTGATGTGATCCAGCACTGTTTTCCAGAATTGAGTAGCCTTGGGACATGACCAGAACAGATGAAAGAGTGTGCCTTTGTCCGGGCATCCTCTCCAGCAAGCCGGGGGAATTTTGGGGTTGCATTTATTGAGTGTCTCCGGGGTCCGATACCACCTGAAGCATACCTTAAATGCCCCTTCCTTGTTGGAGACGCATTTTGGGCTTCTGTTTGCTCTTGCCCAGATGTGGTTCCACTCCTCCACCTCGATAGGCCTCCCAATGTCGTTTTCCCACTTCAGCATATATGGCTCTTTGCGGGATGGGTCTGTTCTGTCCAAGAGCTTGTAGAGGATGGAGATTCTGCCCTTTGGCGGGGACCCTGTGAGGGCTCTGCTTCCGTGACGTTTCATCTCCCTGCTCGAGAGCCAGTGGCGGAGCTGGGAGTATCTGAATCTCTCGCTCTCCGGCACATCGAATTTCGCCTTGCAGGCCTCGAAGTCTAGGGGGTTTCCTTCCTCGTAAAAATCTTGTATTCTCTCCAGACCTCCATTTTTCCAGCTCCTAAAATTCCTGGGGTTACAGCCCGGGGTAAATTCTGGGTTTCCCCAGACCGGGGTCAGTGGGCCCGTCGTGCCGCGAAGGTTCCACAGTCGCGCCACTTTCTTCCAGCTCCTTACTGTATTTTCAGTTGCCGCCAGGGGACCCCTGCCCTCGTTTGCGCTGGGTTCCTTAAGGTGTGGCAGCAAGGTTATTGGGCTTGGACTCCAGGCCTCCTCCAACTCCAACCAGCGAGGCTTAGATGTGGCGGGGAGCCAAGCGAACGCCGATGAGAGCTGAGCGGCCAGCACATATCTTGCAGCATTGGGCGCTCCCAGACCTCCCGTCTCCCGACCCCGGAGCATGACCCTCCGCAGGATGCGTGGCTGTTTCCCCTCCCAGATGTAACTCATGATATTCTTTTGTAGTTTCTGGATCTCTTGTTTCGGGATTGTGGTGGGTATGGCAGCACATTGGTAAAGGAGTCTAGGGATGAGGTTCATCTTCAAGGCCGTGATTCTTCCGAACCATGAGATCTCCTGCTTTTGCCAGCGTATGAGATCGCCTCTGAGTTCTTTCAGGAGTGCCGGAAAGTTGGCTTTATATAATCTACTGCAAGCGCTGGGAAGCTGGACCCCCAGATACGGGAGGTTCTTTTTGGCCCAAGGGATCTGATATTCTTTCTCCAGGCCTGATACTAGCTGGCTAGGTAGATTGATGCTTAATGCTGTAGACTTGGTAAGGTTAACCTTAAAGCCCGAGGCTTCCCCGAATTCTAGTAGTTCCTTCCATAGGGCCTTCATGGATTCCTCTGGTTTGGTTAAGGTGAGGAGGACATCATCGGCGTAAAGGGCGGCTTTATGTGTTTGGGACTTGATTGCCAGACCTTGGATCCTTGCATTGTGGCGAACTCTGATCGCGAATGGCTCCATGGAGAGGGCGAATACCAGAGGGGACAGGGGACAACCCTGTCTAGTGCCTCTTGAGATTTTGATCATTTCGGACCTGACTCCATTCATTCTGAGGCTGGTGGAGGGGTGCTGATAGTTTGCTAATGTCCATTTTATGAAGTTTGGGCCGAAGCCGAAATGTGAGAGTGAGTTTCGGATGTAGCCCCAGTCAAGCATATCAAAAGCTTTGTGTGCGTCCAAGGATAGTATCATCAGTGCCTGCCCCCTTCTATTGGCAGATTCGATGACGTTGATGGTTCTTCTTATGTTATTATGGGTACTGCGGCCGGGTATGAATCCCGTCTGGTCCGGGTGGATAATAGACGGAAGCAAGGGGGCCAACCTGTTCGCTAGGGTTTTGGTAAAAAATTTTGCGTCATAGTTCAGAAGGGAGATAGGTCTGTAGGAGGCGCACTGGCTCCGGTCCTTTCCAGGCTTCGGCAGTAGTACCGTTATTGATTCTTCCATAGAGGGGGTGGTCGTGCCTGAGGATAGGAATGAGTTGAATAGGGTGGCCAGGTGGGGAGATAGGATGTATGAAAATTTTTTATAGAATTGGGCGGTAAGCCCATCTGGACCAGGGGTTGAATTTTTCAGTTTGGTTATGGTTTCACTAACTTCTTCTGCCGAGAAGGGGGCCTCCAGGGCCTCGAGTTGCGGGCATGGGACGACTATTTGTGCTTCGGCTAGGTATTTGGCTTGTGCTGCTTCGGACGTGGGGACCCCCGACATAATCGTTCTGTGATGAGAAACCATGATTTCCATTTTCTCTTTGATGGAGTAACAAAGAGTCCCTTGTGCATCCGCGAGGCTATGGATGAGGTTTCTTGTTTGTAGCTTTTTTAATTTGTGGACCAGGAGCCGGTTTGCTTTGTTGCTGTGCACATAATAAAACTGTTTGGTGTATGTTAGAGCCCTGGCCGCTTTGTCGGCCAGATGCATTTCTAGGGAACGTTTCGCCCTCTGGAGCATGCAGCTAGCTTTCCTGTTCGGGCCTCGTTTAAGGATGTTTTCCGCTTCTGCCACCTCTACTTCAAGTGCGTCTTGTTGTAGCTTGCCAAGACGTCTGAGTCGAGCTGTGCAGTCGTTTGCCGTGCCCCTAATGACAGGTTTCATGGCGTCCCAAATCGTGGCCAACGAGGAGTCTTTGGTGGTATTTTCCCTGAAATAATTTTGAAGGGTTTCCGCAATTTCCGTTCTGATTGCGATGTCCGATAGAATGTGCTCTTGCAGTTTCCATTGCCTCTGGGGCGGCTCCGGGAGGCATGATACCCTCAGGTTCAATGTGACTGGAGCATGATCCGAGAGGGCTCTGAGCCCGATTTGGATGGATTCGACGCAGGGAATGAGGGCGCTTGAGATGAGAAGAAGATCGATCCGTGAGTGACCCAGGTGCACGTGGGAGGAAAAAGTGTAGTCCCTTTTTCCCCTGTTGGCCAATCTCCACACATCTATGGTGTCGGTTTCCCTTAAGAATTCTGCCATGGCCAGGGCCTTGCTAAAATCCTCTTTCGATGGAGGGAGCGATTTATCCAGGTTTGGGTCGGGGGTCAAGTTGAAGTCGCCCCCTATAAATACGCGACCTTCAGTGAAGGCAGCAAGTGTTGGTAGGAGGTTCCGAAGGAATTTGCTTTGCCCGGTGTTTGGGCAGTATATAGCGGCGATGGTGATGGGAAGTTCTACCAAGAGGCCTTTTAGCAGGAGATAACGACCCTCGGGTCCCGTTTGGTGGTTATATTGGTTAATGGTAAGTCCCGGCTTAGCAGGATGGCAACCCCTCTCTTTTTGAGATCCGCTGAGGCGAAGAATCTTTTGGTGTAGCGTTGAAAGGTTATGCGGCGTTCGTCTCTTCTGAGGAGATGAGTCTCCTGCAAGCAAATAATGTCGGGTGCCAGTTGGGCAAGCCTATGCTCCACGGACTTTCTTTTCCGGGGGGAGTTCAGACCCTGGACGTTCCAGGTCAAGATTGAGAGTTCCTTATCCGGCTGAGGCATTGTTGGGTGGGTTTGATAACAACTTTATGCTGCATCTTTTGGATTGTGGAGCTGGAGCCCGCTCAGAACCGATAGGACCCTTCGCCGCTGCCTTGGGGCTACCGAGCAGGGAGGAGGACGCTCCGACAGCTTGTATTTTTGACCTTCGTTTCCCCCACGCCTCTCGCTCGAGCCCAAGCTCCAGCTCCCCTTTTCCCGCTGACCAAGGAGAACCAACAACATAAACTAAAACATAACTTAAAACAGCAAACAAATAAAGGTATCCAGGCCAGCCTTCTACCAACAGGGCTGTTGGCTGGGCCACAGACGCCATCTGTGTCGGAGACCAAGGGGTCTCATGCTGTAGTGGTGAAGATCTTGTAGCTTAAGAGAGCGCTCTGCAGACTGCCTCGGCCCACAAGCTTGTAAGGTTAGAGGATCGTTCACGTTTTATTTTTTGAATGCCTTTTATAAACCAGCACCTTTAACACTTAGTGCCTGATTCACTGAAGAGTGTTTTATTTGCACGATCCCTTTGGTCAACCCTCTGTGGGTCAGGCCCTTAGTTCCATGCCCCTTTTGTTCCCCAACTAACTTGGGACTGAGAGGTATGGACCCTCCTGTTCCGGACCTGGTTGCTTGTAGGTCCCTTGCTGGTAAATAGCCATCCCTCCCCCTCACCTGTTGTTAGCTCCCCACTCGCATGTATTGTTTTCTCTGCTGTGTACCTCCCTGTAGGACTTGCAAAGTGTCCTGAAGATAAGCCAAGGCTACATACCCACCCTAATAATAATCATGGGCCTCACTACGAGTCTGGCCCTGGAGTGGGGGATCTACCTTCAGCGTCATGCTGGAGGTAAATCCTCCCACTTTCTGCCAAAAAATCCACAAAATCGGCGGAATTACTATGGACTCTAAATTAATGGGGACTAACACCGCCTACCACTACTTGTAGTCCGGTGCAAAAGCCAAAATTACAAAAACTCTGGCACAGGGCTCTCCAAGGTGATTCGCCTGGTATTGCAAAGCTGATTATTGCCAGCCCAGGTCTCTACTTTCCAATGGCAGCAGTTTACCAGCAAGAGTGCGACACCCTGGGCCTAATTCACAGAAGCCTTTTAAAAAGGCGGGATCCTATTGGAAAACGCCCCGTCAATCAGGCCCCATGTGTTCAAGCTCAGAGGGCCTCATAATGTTTGTGTTTCAAACCCTGAAAGTAGCTTCTAGAGTTTTCTAACAGAAGCACATACTCAGTGTTCTTCACTCCCTAATGGGCCAGCAGGCGTGCCTCCAGCTTCTATTTCACGTTGTGCTTTGCCTTCCCTCCGGTGTTTTCTGTTCTTGACTTGCTGGCATGTTTGGTGGAGTGGAAAGAGAAGAGCCCCTTCGTGACTTAAAAATGTCACAGCCTGCTGCAGCCACCTCCTCGTTTCCGCCACTTACCCCCAAAACATAAGAACACTGTTCGAGAGGTCCTGAAACCAGTGATAGCATCTACACGCCTTCTGCTCCTTTCTGCCCTAAGTGTTCTCTGTTGCTTCCAGCTGTCTGTCATTCGTGGCCTTTCCTCGTGCGGCAATTAGGCTTCATGAATGGCCTACAGAGAAGGCTTTTAAGGCGTTTGTTCTTTCGGCGCCCTTCCCCCGCCCTCACCTCTTATTTCAAGCACCTCTGCCCTGCTGGATAACCCTGTTTACTCTTAATGCATTTTCTCCAACAAATTCAACGGTCAGTTAATATACATGTATTTTATTCTTTTAGGATTGCTAAACTTCGGCCCTCCTGCCTGTCCATAATGAAAGATTACCTGGTTGTAAAAGCGCCTTGAGGCCTAGGGGTTTTGTCCGCTTAATAAGTGTTAACATAAGTAAATAAATACATATGATTAAACCGACATGAGTGCAGCGTGATGACTCTCACCTGCGTGATTCACACCGGACATACTTTTTCAAGGCAAGGCGGACTTCATTGCAGGTAACTCGCCTAAATACAGTTTATATCGTGAATCTGTTGATTGCGGTGTAGTTATTAATAAAACGCCGTGCAATGCGATATAAGAGGAGGGCACGAGGCAACAATACGTCATGCAGAAGAGAGGAGAGGTGGAAAATGTGCCATCCCGTACCCCTCAGTGTTGACGCTGTGAATGTGAGAAGCGTGGTATGAAAGCAGGAAGGAGCCGCACCCATCGCGTGAACAACACACGTGCCTTGCTGACATAGCAGAAATGGACATGCTTAGAGTAACATCAGCCCCGCCTGTGTCTCATGTCCCACTGGAACCTCTTCGGATTGAGGGAGGAATTGTGTGCTGCCGGTTCTGAGCTTGTGCCAGCAGGAGAAGTGTGGAGGGTCCCGCCTTCTCAGCATAACTCGGTACCAAAGTGCACATCCTCATTTTCTGATTAGTTAAATCCTCGTAAATTTATCTCCCAAGTTACATTGGGTGATCTGGTGTGAATCCGCCAACTAAGCAATGTTATTGCCCACTAGGCGGGGTTACTCCATGCATGTCCGCTGCTCTGGCTACAGAGAATCTTCTTCTTCTTCATATGACTGTCCTACGGTCACGTTCGATTATTGCCCCTTCTAGTTGCCACCACGGCTATGTGTATCTTCTGTTTGCATCCTAGCTGTATAATGTGCGGCCACCGATTGGTGCTATGCCCTCTACCGATTTGCATCATAGTTTGTATGGACCACGGTCTCATTATATTGTTGCGACCCTGTATATTATGGAAACTGCCGTCCCTCGGGAGGATAGCTCACGGGGGCACCGTGCTCGCCTTGGAAACAAGACGACACATAGCACCACAGGTTTGATCCCCGGGTCTGCGCTTAGAAACCTCTATGTATTAAGTGCTTTATAAATAACCTATCATACCATATCTCCCAGCCTCTTCTTTTGCAGGCATCAAGAGTCCCTTCATATTTCACCCCAACCGCAATTTCTCCTATAATCACTCCTGCCAACTTCACCCATCGATATCCACAGACCAATGTCTGGCAATGCCCTTGCGGGGTCACAATGCACTAAGTAATCGGGCAAGGCGAGGCACTTTAAAACCAATGTGGTGGTGATGGGCGATGAACAAGAAAACCCAGAGGTGTGACGACAACAAGTTTAAGAATTCTGCCCTTGATTGTAAAATGACTTAATAATCCCATCAAGAGCAACACGGATGATCTCCACCGGCACAGAAAAGGGTCGATATAATTCCCTTCTGCAGGATGGAAAAAAGCCAGACAAAACATCTTAAAGAAAATGTTCAATATTAAAGTCTGCAGCTGCAATGTGACTATTAGGGAGATTTTCTAACAGTCCTCTGGCGAGGAATTCGAGAGATCAACCTGTTATTTGTAGGATGGATTTTCCTTAAATTAACTTGACTGTTCCAGTGGGAGCCAGGAAGAGCGGGAAATGCCCCACTATCAGGATGAGAATTGCTTTACAATAAGATGCTACATATATAAGTACACAATAATGGGATTTCCCCTCTATATAGCTTCATGCTGATAGCAATGATAATCTCTACCAGAGGAGATTCCGACCAAGATTTGAGGTATGAGATGTGCACTGATGAACTGGGTCAGAGATCGAGAGGCAGACTGGCGAATTGACTTCTGCCCTGTACTAGGATGAGCAGAGGCTCAATTGCCAACTCTTCCCTCACACTTCTACAAACCAAGAGCCAACACAATCATAAAGGTAAAACAGGCACAGTTAAAAGATATGCATCCTTTGCCTTTTGTGGTATCATGGATCGAGGGAAGGCTATATTCTCAAAAGGGGTGTGACTGTGAAACATAAACAACCTGAACAGTGAAATATAACAGTCAATATGCAAGCAATTAAGGTGCACCAATCTGGGTGATGAGATGGGGGGAAAGGCAATACAAATCACAATGTCCAAAGGATATGTTCTTGAGTTGCAAAAAGGGATTAATGTGATATAGCCAATCTCTGTGGCCCAAAATGCACCAGAGGGCAGAAATCAGCCAATAATACCTTTGCAGTGTCTTGCTGGTTTGACAATGGTGAACCAGGCTTCTCGGTGCTGTTCGGTGGTTCGATATGGTTCGAATGGGGCAGTCACGAAAGGTCCAACCGCAAGCAGATGTTGAAGCAGCATTGAACTGAAGAAGGCTGCTGTTTGAAACGTTACTCAAGAGATGCAGCTCAGGAAGGACATCAGGATTGATTTGGTAGTTGAGGTTCAGCGGCCAACGGGATGATGATGGGATGCACAGGTGAGTCAGTTCCAGACGGGGGCTTGAAGGATGCAGATTGTGAAGAACACCAGGATTGGTTTGATCGCTGACTCGTTCGTTTATGAAGAAGCTGGTGGACTGAAGAGTGGTTCGAGCTTTGCAGATGTAGCTGTACTTCATTCAAGCCGAGGCACCAACTCACATTCAAATGGCGCGTTGCAGCAGCCAATGGGTTTGAATGGGTGAAACAGCGGTTCGAAGTTCAGCAAGTGCCAAAGGCAGCTCCAGAGGGTCCTGGTGTTTCGATGTGGGTCGAACATACTCGAATCACGGCTTGCAGCATTTCGATGGTGAAATGGCAGGACTGCTTGGTGTTTTGGCTTTCAGGAGCTCTGCATCCCACTCCAGAGTCTCAGGGACAATATGAGTCCTTTTCTCTGACTCAGAAACATGGGTGAGGCTAGCACACACATTCCAGGGGTCCTTCAACACAGTGAGGACTTGGGCAGCAGTGTGGCTGGCAGAGATGCAGGTTTTGTTCCAACAGCAGTTCACTTCAATGGTTCCTGGGGATGGTTAGGGGACAGAGCGTGTCTCTGCCTGGGAACACTTGCTTTCACCTCACAACTGGAGGACTTTGGAAAGGACTGCTCTCCCAACAGGGCCCAACAAATTCTTCTTGTCCAGTGATGATTCAAAGAAGTAATGGGAGACTGACTCCTTGTTTTAAAGACAAAAGCCGTCAGGTGATTGGACTAAAGCTAGCCTGCTATAGGTGTCCAATCCCAGTACTTGAAACTAGAGGACTTTGCTTTCTGACATCACACTCAAAATGCTTTGTCCTACAGGGAGTGGAGGGGATAGGAAGGAAAGATAGAGGCAGAAAGCAACAAGAAGGCATAACCTTCTTCCAACTGTAAAGAGCTCTGTCTCTCTACACTAACCCTGTCCCTTCCTTTCACAATAGAATCAAAGGCCTTTAGATATGGCGAACATGGGTCTGAGGCTATGCCTGTTGTGAAATAATTTTTCCTTTGATTCATGTTCCCAGGGCAGCTTTCTGTGGAGTGGCTGTGTCCTTGGGAAGCTTGTTACTTGCCCTCACAAAGGAACAAAGAAAGGCAATCTCGAAGGCTACAGTTCCGCCAGCAGTGGCAAGGGGCAGCCTGTCTGGGGAGAAAACACATCATCTTTTCACATCTGAGCTGAGCTCACAAGGCTGACACATGTGCAATACCAAATTGATGTGGCATGGGTAACTATGAGAGATTTTGCCACCCATACCCTAAACCCATGCATGGCTTATATATGCAGTTTAACTTGCCGCCAGGACAGCTATCTCACAATTATGTCATTTTTGGAACAGGGGTGCATATCTTAAATGCAGCTTCTGTGCTGCAGACAGTTGGCTGTCAATGGGCCTCCTTACGAGATTGGTGGTAGTCATGGCGCTATTTGCGCCATGACTGCCACCGATAACGTGTCCGGCACCGGTCTCGTTCAATGAGGACTTACTGGTGTAGTCTGACCTTTGCAGGACCGGTAAATCCCCATTCAAAAAGCCATTCCCCATTCCCATTTGAGCCCCCTTAGGGCTCAATGGGAATGGGGAAGGCTCTAATAACGGTACAGCAAATTGCGGTACCTTTATTGGCTCTGATTTCCCTTAACGGTTCCCGTCCATAACGCCTGGTCAGACCAGGCGTTAAAGGAGGGACCCGCTAAGGGAACTCGTAGTAGGGCAGTAAGGGATTACCGGCACCGGTCTCCTTACCGGTGCCCGGTATCCCTTACCGCCCTACTCGTAATGAGGCCCAATGAAGCTGTCAGATGTTCCCCTGTGGCTTCTTAACCCACTCTGTGCCACTGGAGAGCATGCACTGCAGATCAGGCTACTGATGTATCTGGGCACAGGCTAACCTCTATGCTTTTGACATGGAGCGTATAAAAAGGGAAATTTGATCAGCAGATGTGCCTTCTTAAAATGGAATTACATGCAACATTTTATTAAGTAATACAAATAAAAAAAGCCAGGGCTTCTACATCCTGGCCAGATGGCAATTCCTCGCACAGACAATGTTCCATTCCACTCCTCAGCAGAACGATCTGCTAGCAGACCTCTTGGCACTGAAGAATGGGACCAGCAATGCAGTAGGAGTCAGAATATTCCCCAAGTTGAAGGAAGGGTTGCTGGAGTGCGCTGCAGAAGTCCAGGAGAACAAGATGCAAAAGCGAGTTCCAATGTTAGGTCTTGCTCTGGTCTTGGTGATGCTTCTGGGTGCAGAGTATGCAGGCAGAGCCCCTGGAATTGGAAGTATGGTACCAACACGGCAAACGTGGTCAGAGAGCCCCCAAGAGATGAACCTCAAGTAGGTGGCCATATCAACAGTGAACAACATGAAGAATGCAGAGACTTCAGATCAAGTTATCAGATGCTTCGATCAGAACCTTACGCTGTAGGGTGGAACAATAGAGGCTACCACGAAGAAAGGACGGCATCAGAGGCACACCTGAAGAGCCCAGAGATGGAGCAAGTACTGTCCAATATCAGAAACAATGCTGCAGAGTCTCCAGGAATGACCACTTTTCCAACATCTGTGATGGTGATACACATTAGCTCGGAGCATCACATGAGCACACAACAGCTGCAGTGATGGAGGATCTGACCGTGTCCACCAGATCCAGGGATGGGATATTGAACAGAGTTCTCTCTGCTTACAGAGTAGCAGAACTTCACTTTGCAGGAGGATTGGGAGCCCAGCAAGTGCTCCCAGCAGGATCATCAGTGAACCTTTCAGTCCCAGGTACTCATTAACAGTTCCTAGCAGTTCACTAATTAATTTCGCAGTGTCTCCACACATGTACTTATTCACAGTCTCTGGTGTTGAGCCTGGTCCTCCAGTCACAACCCCTGCACCTTTGAAATAATTTGGAGGCCATCATATTGGTGGACGCACCCCTCATCCCTATTTTTACAAACACGCACATTTGGGTGCGCAAAAGCACGCACACAAACACACACACACACACACACCACACACACACCACACACACCCGACCCCCAACAACTACAAACTGCGTGTCCCTCCTCATGTGCCAGTTCTCCCTATCTGTACTCTAATGCCTTATTTTATACACTATTTATAAACAGGAATTACAATTATAAACAGGAATTACAATTCTTACAATACCTTACGATTATACTTATTTGAGTAGTGGAGTAGAATTGATTTGCGCACACCCATAAGGACACATTGCAGGCACTTGTAAATTGCCTTTTAGTCCATGGGTGTGTGTGTAAATGAGGCCCACAGAGGTTATGCAAGCAGAGCACAGGTGTCCGAACACATTGTGTATACTCACATTATAAATACTCAATCAATCAATCAATCAATCAATCATTCATAGACTTGTCTCAGATGTATTATTCAGAAGCCTAAAAGAGGTCTGCAAACCACCACAAGGTGAATATTGATGCCCATTTTGGATCTATAAGGACGTCTGAAATGGATGACTATGTGGTTCCCAAAAGCATCTGTAGAGATGCACGTAGATGCAATGGGCTTGTGCCTGTAACCGGGGGCCCCGGGGCATTGCCAGACCCGGTAATTCCCCCAGCCCACCAGCTCAGGGTTTATTGCTGAAATATTCAACTGCATAATCCATTTGCGGTAACAATTCTGCAGTCATTGCATAGAATGAAAATGTTGTCTAGATATTAAAACCAGAGCACCATATGCATATTCCATGTTTCCAGAATGTAATGCAAGGTTATGAATCGATCTCTCCAGGCGCACCATAGGGCCATTTTGTGGAAATTAGGATGCCATAGTGGTACCCTGTGTCTACTAATACAAATCATCAGTATGTGATCACAATATTTGAAGAAGCTATAACTTATAAAATACTTGAGGGAATGTCTATCCTCCTTATGTCTGATACTCAGAAATGACATCCATGGAAACCACAATGCATTGTTGTTCTAAGGTCATGCGTTCTGTTTATAATGTATTTGTGACTACTTGAAAGGACAGTGATTATCTGACTGAAGGGGCCAGGAAGAAATTATGACTTGGTATTACTCTGTTAGTGAACCTTAATTATAGGCTGCAATAGTTACCCATGGATTTTATATTATAGCCAGGAACGCTCCAGAAAGATAAATGTCAACTTTGAATTTTCTTGCCTCCCTGTGTTGACATCCTTCTGGCAATGTCATTTTCTGGTGTTAATCTTTATTTATTTATTTATTGTGCATTTGTAAAGCGCTCATGCATCAATTAAATTGCGTTTCAAAGCGCCCACAGGGCAAGGGAAGGGGGGAAGATGGGAATTAGAGGCAAATATAGTAACGATGAAGAGAAAGAAGGATGTGGTCCTACTAGGCTTCATGAGCATTCAGAAGGTGAAAGTGCAGAGAGAGAGAAGGGACAAGGGAGGGGGGTAAGTGCTAGGAGTTCCACGCAGGTATGTGCTAGGGAGTAAGTTGCAAGCAGCTGTTAAGTGCACAATCTTTCCTCTTTCACGCCTACATGTTATGTTATGTTTTGTCTGAATTCTTGTAGAGTGCACTCATGCCACAAGTGACCGCTTAGCATTGAGAAGTGGAAACTGTGTGAAAATAATTGTGTGCGGCATAGGGGTACAGTATATCAATTTATCAAAGTAAAAGTGTTACTTTTTTTCATAAAGCTTGTGCGGAAAAAAACTTCTCTGCGGGTTTGCGGAGTGCAATTACAGAGGTGGGGAAGCAGAAAGCTTAAGGATCTTCCAGCAAGACTTGACCCGAAGCATTTGGGTTCAATAATCCCTGAGATGTGGACCTCCCATTGGGTATATGACAGTTAAGCTTATCATGAAGGCATATCCACCCATGGTCATAATAAGCTTGGTAGCATGAACAGCTGCATTGTATTTTTTGTATAAGTGTCACAGGCAGACTGAGGTACAGGCTATTCACATGGTCCAACCTTGACCTGACAACATCTAAAGTGACAGAGAACATGGGTTTGCGTTCCAGTACAGTAATACCATTTTCAAGGTTGTTGAACGTTAGATGCTTATTTGCACTACTGATGTAATGTGTGGTGTCATGTATAGCCCACAGTCAATGATAATTCCCTAAAGCTTTACTTATGTGGTGGGTGGGGAAAGTGGTCCAGTTCTACAGGCAAAAGAGACAACCGCCAAAGATTGGGTTGTGGTCCAACAATCACATTTTCTGATTCTCTGGGCTCTCACCTCAGTAGATATGTAGACTCCCAGGTGTTGATTTCAAGAAAGCAGCGTGAAGGTATCATGGGATCTGATCATTTTACAATAAGCTGCCTACAATGCACACAACTTTAAAAACCTGTAGTGAAGTTTCAAACTAAATCAAGAAGCGGAAGGAGATATACATTAAAACAGAGAGAGGGAAAAGTGGAACCTTGCGGCCCCCACAGGAAACCCTGTGACAGTCTCATGTGAATGGAGGTACACGGACATCAGGAACCAACCTTGTAAGGCGTGCACGTCCATCAATGCCGGCATTCACCAGCCTTACTCGTGAAATCAAGTTACCAGCAGTGTCAAACGCCCGGCTACATTCCCATTGCTCAGGCTATTTCCGGGTTTCTAAGTGACGCTGCACGAACACCACACCTTCCTGCCCAACAACAAGGCATGATTACCTGTGTTAGGCAACACGTGTTACATGAAGCATGTCATTAAGCATTCGCCAACTGCAGCAATAATAGGTAAATCTGCTGCATTTATAAAAGGAAATGCTGCACAAAAACAAGACAGCAAGCACGTTTCGAAGAGTTTTCTGAAATACACCGCGTGGTTAAATAATTGTCAAACCCTACGTTTAGACAATTCATGCTGGATCTTTTTGATGAATTGTTGCTCATAACCAAGGTTATTTGAAGGCTATTAAGTACGTTATTGCTTTTTGTGTCAAGCTCCCGGAGTCAGAGCATTTGTGGAAGGTGTGTCTTGAGCACGAGCTTTACGCTGTGTTGAACTCGGGATGGTGCAGTTATGGCAAGGGGCATCCTAACACAATCGCAAGATGGTGACAGGTGGGAGGATGACGTTCATCGGTTGGACCATTCTGGTGCAAATGAGTGCAGGGATACAGTAAATTGCTAGTTAGTGGATCTCACTAATGGAACGGTATTGCTACAATGCTTCTATGCAGCAACAGGTAGGCCATGGCTGTGATCCACATTAATTGCAAATGAGGACAAGCCATGGAAATGTTTGTAGGGTGCATAGAATGTGTGTATGCATATATATTTCCTGTGGAAATTGAGGTTGCATGCACATAATAAGGCTTGTTTAATATATGGGTTTAAAAACGCTCATTGTGCCCATTTTGAAGTCCCCCTAACTCCCCGGAGAGTACATTGAGGCGCTAAAGACTGGCGCAACACTGTTACGCCTGCCTTAAAGCTTCCAATGTTTATGAAGGTGGAGGGCGGGGAGTTACGTTTCTGCCTCCCATTTGCCCGCTGCCTTCAAAAACGTCCACTGCTCTTTGCACTTTTCATTTGCATTATGAAGTGCAAATGATGAAAATTTCCTGGAGTAGCCCTGCTTCCACATAAGCGGAAATGTAAGCACCCCCGTCGGCAACTTACGTATTTAAGAAAATGAGCTCCATTGTGTAGTATGATTTGAATCAATGGGTCACTGGGGGCATGCCACAATTGGCCTATGAATAGATAACTCAACTAAAGTAAAACGAGCATGATAAAAAATATGTTGGTTATTACGATAATTCAATTTGGTATATGACTATTAGCACCCAGGGAGTGGCGCCAGCCGATCAGGAAGGTATGCCTGAACTGCCAGTATGCATCTGTGTACCATTCTTGCCTCCTGAGCCACTCACCTGAGCTGGCATTTTTTGCCTGCTGGTGTCCCCGCTCCTTGTTTTCCCAACTGTCTCTGCCTCTCCAGACCCCCAACGCTCACTCACCTGTCCGGCCACCTTTCCTCGCTCAGCTCCTTGCCTCCCATGCCATGGCTCTAGGAAGAGTAAAAAGACTTCTCTTGTGTGTTTAAGGAAATTGACCCTATACAACACGTTCAGACTCATTTCCTTTAAAGAAAATATTACTAGCACTGTAGACAATTGCCTGGGTTGCCAATTAAGCAATAAGCCCCGAGCAGGGGGGAATTACCACTTCAGCTAATGCCCCGGGCCCATAGTTACAGGCTCGAGTGAAGCGAATGCCACTTCAGGTAATGCCCCGGGCCCATAGTTACAGGCTCGAGTGAACCGAATTCCACTTCAGTTAATGCCCGGGCCCATAGTTACAGGCTCAAGTGAAGCGAATTCCAGCTTTTTGTAATTATTTCAGAATATGCATTATGAGTATCTAGTTTGTTGTCCGTAAATGATTTACCAGGATGAAGTATGTTTTGAGGGATAGGTGATGGTGAGTGTTTGAGGTTGTGAGTCTGGTGGTTGTTTCAGTATGTGCTTTGCTGTATAGAAATATTTTTACATTTTGCTTTGGGTTCGCTCTTTTTTGTTTGGGATGACCTCATTTTTTGTTGTTCCGAACCAGGGCTTAAGCTTGCGTGCTGTTACTGACAATGCCTATCCCAGAACCAGGTAATTAATGCTCCAGTATGGCTACATAGTTACAAATAATATAACTTTTTCATAGAGATAAGTGAAATACCCTTTCCAGAATATATAATAATGAAACAAGTCTTGGAGAAGATTGTGTAAATTAAGGGTTTCCATTTACACGTTGGAACATGTTGACTTGTTTTGGGAAATCACTAATTGTGTATACCTATTCTATGGTACCATTCTTTGACCTCTGTACTTTTTTGACACATGCATTATTCCCTTGGGAAGTATTGTTATGCCCAATTGTGATTTCAGTAAATCGAACAGTATGCCTATATTATTTATTGTAACTGATACATTGTAACTGAATAATGTCTAAAAAATGTTTAATGACATAATTTGAAGTGTATTGTTAGGGTGTTTATATAGTCCTTATCATACTTGAACCCCATAAAATCTGGATGACACTATGATGGGAACTATTCTTTTATTAGGGCATGAATTTTCTTAATCCTAATTCCAAACGGCATCCAAGACTGCTAACACGTTGGATGTTCTCATCTCTTCTGAAATCCCCCTCTCTAACCCACTCACCACTCCTTTCTCTTGGACTGACCACTTTCTAATCTCCTCTTACCTGAAACTCTCTATCCCTAAGGTAAAGCCCACCCCAGCATGTCCACCTACCTTCTCGGTCATTCGGCCCATGAAGCGTGTTTCAGTGGATGCCTTTGCTGCTACTTTCTCTGCTCCTCCTACCCCTGAGTCTGATACACACCCTGACACAGCCCTCTCTAATCTGCATCTTTCTATCACCAACACTTTGGATATCCTTGCCCCTGCCATGAGAATTTGGCTGAAGCCTGCCTCCAAAGCGCAACTCTTGGTACGACACCGAACTCGTGGCCCTGAAACGCAAGTGCAAGGTGGCTGAGAGGAAGTGAAGGTGCTTGGGCACATCCTCTGACAAACTGGCCTGCCATCTGCTCCAAAGGGAATACAGTGTCTCTGTCTTGTGCAAGAAGAGAGCCCACATTCAAGCCTGCGTCTCTGCGTCCTCTAACAGCATGGCCGAACTCTTTAAAATCTGCAAGGAACTGGCCAATCCTGCTGCAGTCTCTACTTATCCTGTCCCCTCACAGTCCCTCTGTACAGCACTGGCCTCTCACTTCACCACCAAAATTCAGCACATCCTGTCCTCTATCTCCTCTTCCTCTTCCTCTCTATGCCCCCCTCTGGCCAAATCTCCCTCTCACCCCCCTTTCTCTTCTTTCTTTTTGACTACACCTGACCAGGCTTCTAGACAGGTCCGATCTATGAAAGTGTCATCCAATCAGGTGCTTGCCTGCTCCTCCATAACCATCAAGGACCACATTGACACGCTTGCTCCAGGCGTGTCCAAATTTCTGCAATCAATCCTTCGCCACTGGAACGTTCCCTTCTCTCCTCAAGCACTTCTTTTTGCACCCCGCCTCAAGAAGCCTTCTGCCAACCCTATCTGTCGAAAACTATCGCCCAATCTCTATCACCAATTTGTTGAGCAGCCTCCTGGAAAAGCTGGCCATCTATTAGCTTGCTTTACAAACCGAATCTGTTGATTGACTCCATGACCATCGGTCTGGCTTCAGATCGGCCAGAGGCACAGAAACTGCTCTCCTGAACAACTGTGAAGATCTGCTCTCTAACCCTGATTCCAGCATTCCCTCTGTCTGTTACGCTCACCTGGCATCCACGAGGGCGCCACACGATACTGGATGGTGGTCTAAGCGCTATCCCGGACCCCTCTCTGCTTGGTTATGTGTCAGATGTTGGGTAGCGCCTATAACAGGAGAATGGAGGATTAAGATACTGGTTCTGTGATGGGTGGAATCCCACCTCCCTCTGGTCAAAATCCCCTCCTTTGGGGTTATTGCTCACCTTAGGTTTTTGTGCGTTGAACTCTCCGTTCTGCGTCCAGTGGTCGAAGTGGGCGGGAGCGGTCGAGAGCGGTGCTCCTCTACTTCTTTTATTTAAGTTTTACTGTTCCTATACTTTTATTTTAAAAATAAACCGTTCCGGAACGGTTTCGTTTTAAAACAAAAGTGTAGGAAGAAGTTAAAACTTTCACTTTCAGTGCACTGCACTGAGCGTTCCCCTAAAGAGCAGGAGAATGTTTTTTGGGGTCTGTATTGTGCATGCAAGGTTGCGTGGAGATGGGGTTTGTGGGTAGCGGTGCAGGTCAGTAGGGAACATAGTTCCACTACTTTTTTTGTGCACTTCGACCACTGCCTGTGTCTCTGTGCAGGGGCGCGTGGTTGGTGCGGGTGTTCTGTGGACCTAGTTGCTTCACTGCTCCGTGTGCCCTTATGTCGGGTCCAGACCGGCTGTTTGCTGTCTTCCAGGTGAGTTATAATGTCTTTTCCGTCTTTATTGTGTCTCTGTCTTTCCCTCTGTTTTCTCTGTCTTCTCAGCGTCTTGCTCGACTACGCTGCTCCCTAACAATGTCTCTTTTTGTTTTCACAGGGATGGTTGCGATCTCGGAGTTGCCGAGCCGATGGTGAAGACCACGGTGAGTTATTGATGCGCGGAACACTGCACTGTTTATTGGTGTTAATTGCTAACCTGTGTTCTCTTCAATTCTTTGTACAGGTTGAGGTGATGTTCCGGAGTGATGAGCGATATAAGCGGGGCTTCCCCAGGTAAGTGCTTTGTTAATGCTGACCTTGTTCCTTCTCCCTTGCAGGTTGCGGTGAAACCCGGAGATGGGCGAGGTAAGAGAAACGCAGGGTGCTGCCATGACTCGCTGCTTGCCCAGCTAAGAATTGTTATTAATGCTGTCCTTGTTTCTTTACCTTTGCAGGTTGCGGCGAACTCTGGAGATGGGCGAGGTAAGCGAACGCAGGATGGATTCAAGGCTGGTTACTTCACAGGTAAGTGTTTTTGCTCGCTAATGCTGTTCTTGTTCTTCCAGGTTATTAATGGAATCCGGATCTAGGGTCTTCAGGATCGGGCACCGAAGAAGCATATGAGCAGGAGCTGGACACGGTGAGCGTTACGCTGCAGGAGTGCATAATAACGCGAAGCGTGTTCTGCTGTTTGGGTGTGGTTTGAATAGCCCTGGTAAAGTAGTTCCCAGCCAAGTAGTTCCAGGCCCAGCCGCACCCAAAACACTAGACCGCGTGGCTTGGTTCTAAAGAACTGAGCTGTGTAATAGGCCTCCATGTTTTGATTAAGGCCCAAAACTGGTATTGCTTTATTCCTGATAATGAGCATGGCGCCTGACTGACTCCATGTATGTTTCTGATGGAGTTGTAAGGCCTTTCAGACCAGTGTGAAGGGCTTTAGCCCCACTGCTGCCAGGGGGCTGTTATACCTGAGGGGGTCAGGGGCATGGATCATGACAGCATTCCCCCATAAGGCCCCTCTCAAGGTACTTCCTCTGTCTGGCCCTGGTTTGGTCGGATGGTTCTGATGAAATTGTCTTACCAGGCGTGGCGCATGGACATGCTCGGTAGGCTCCCATGTCCTGTCCTGAGGGCCGTATCCCTTCCAGTCCACGAAGTAATATAACTTGGACCTGGTGAGCATAGAATCTAGGATGTCATTGACTTCAAATTCGGGTTCACCGTTAACCAGTACTGGATTTGGTGGTGTTTTGACCCGAGTTCCAGGCTGAACAGGTTTTATGAGTGACACGTGGAATACGGGATGGATCTGCATATTTGGTGTTAAAGCTAGTTTTACTTCCACAAGATTTATAATAGCCTTGATGGTATAGGGCCCTAGATATCTGGGATGAAATGTTCGAGTTCCTCTTATGGGCACGTCCCGAGACGCCAACCAGACTTCATCTCCGACTTGGTAGCCTGGGGCTTTTCTTCGGGGGTTGATCAGAGAATCTTTCCTGTCTTTCTTTGGCTTGGATCAAGTGTTCTGCAGCCTTTTTGAAGGCTTGAGTGATGGTCGTATGTAAAGTCTTCACCGTGGACATTTCCAAGGCCATGGGGGTATCTAATTCGGAAGTACGTGATTGCCTTCCATATACGTTATAGAATGGACTCTGTCCGGTACTGGTGTGTAGCGAGTTGTTGTAGGCATATTCGGCTATCCACAGCACATCCTTCCAGCTTTCTTCCACTTGATGTAACATGCACCGTAGGTATTGCTCTAGTGTCTGATTCGTCCACTCCGTTTGGCCATCAGTTTGGGGATAGTGACTAGTGCACAACTCTTCCTCCAGAAGTTAGACATAAACTGACTCCCTCTGACAGAAATCAGGACCGAGGGTAAACCATGTAATCGTACGATTAGCTCTAAAAACACCTTTGCCAGACTGGATGCGTTTGGTAGACCCTTAAGTGGAATGAAATGGGCCATTTTAGAGAATAGGTCAACAACCACTAGGATAGTGTTGAACCCTTGACAGGGAGGCAGATCTGTGATGAAATCGAGGGAGAGTGTGTGCCAAGGTGCATGTGGAATTTCCAGGGGTTGAAGAAGGTCTGTAGGTCTTTGTTTCTGGGATTTATTCTGTGCACAAATGCCACATGACAGAATAAACTGCGTAATGTCCTTTCGCCAGGTCGGCCACCAATAATTTCTTTTCACCTTGGCTAGGGTCTTGGCAATTCCTGGATGTCCTTCTATCAGGGGGTCGTGATAACCAAAAATGACTTGTTTTTGTAGTGCTTTATTCGGTAGATATAAATGCCCTCTGAAATACGAGAGTTGGTTCTTTGTTGTGTAATGTTCACCTTGAGTGGTCCAGTCTTGTAGAGCCTCGGTGTTCATTATTAGCCGAATTTCCTTTTGTAGTTCGTACAGAGATAACATTTTTGTAAGTCCTAGTAGTTCGTCACCTGGAATAATGGCCACCGGGTCTGGGTTGAATATGCATTCTCATCAATACCCATGTGGCATATGGCCTCGGCTTTTCCGTTCTGGACTCCAGGTTGGTACGTGATTATGTAATCATATTCTGCAAAGAATAAAGACCATCGGAGTTGACGGGATCATTGAGCCTTTGCCGTCTTGAGGTATTGTAGGTTGCGATGGTCGGTTATCACTGTGATGGTATGTCTGGCGCCTAGGAGGTAATTCCGCCAAGCCTTAAAGGCTGCTTTGATCGCTCGGAGTTCCTTGTCTGTTATTGCATAGTTCAGTTCAGGTGTAGTAGATTCTCGCAACCAAAAGGCCACGTGATGTAACCGGCCTGTTTCGGGATCCCTTTGGGAAAGAACATCCCCCATTGCCATGCTGGAGGCATCTGTTTTCACTACATATGGGAGATCTGGGCGGGGGTGTCGTAGCACCGGGGCTGAGGTAAATCTTTTCTTGAGTTGCTGGAAGGCCTTCTCCGCCTCTTCTGTCCATTGGAACAGTTTGTTGTTTTTTTGTAATAAAGAAGTGATCGGGTACATAATCTGGGAGAAACCCAGGAAGAATAAGCAATAAAAGTTCGCAAAGCTGAGCATACTTTGGACACCTTTGATTAAAGACGGTGATGGCCAGCTAAGGATGGTGTCTACTTTGTGCATATCCATCCGGACGTCTCTGGGAGTGAGGACAAAACCAAGGAACTCGACTTCGGTGACACGGAAGGAGCATTTTTCAAGTTTGGCGTATGGCTGGTGCTGTCAGAGTTTTGCAAGGATGGAGCAAACGTGCCTGACATGGTCCTGTTTAGAAGAGGAGCACACCAAGATGTCGTCCAAGTAAACTAGGGCACATAGGTCGATCAATTCCCGTAGTACATCGTTCATGAAGTACTGCAATGCAGCGCGAGCGTTGCAAAGCCCAACGGGCATCACCTGATATTCGTACAGACCATACTTAGTATGAAAGGCAGTCTTCCATTCGTCTCCTTTCTTTACACAAACGAGATGGTATGCCTCCCTGAGGTCCAATTTGGTGTAAATTTGGGCATCCTTGACTTGGTCCAGCAGTTCTGGGATAAGTGGTAGAGGATAACAGTTTTTAACTGTTAACTGGTTTAGTGCGTGGTGGTCGATGCACATTCTCAAGTCCCCCTCCTTCTTGGTATTCTTTTTGAAAAAACACTTTTATGGGCTGTGCTTCTGGTAGAAACATTAAAATCACAAGTTTTTCCCAAAAAATGATTTTTTTATTTGTTCTTTTGTAAATATTTGCTCATATTTCCATTGTACAGTTGTCAATTTATTTCTCTCTTGCATTAATTTTCATGCAATTCCAGTTTAGAGTTGTCTCAATTGCATTAATTTTTCCTATTTCTCTCAACACATATTTCCCCACGGTATATGCCCATGGTTCTTCAGGAGAGATACTAAATTGGAATGCTCTCTTGCTCTGCATGCGATTAGATCTGTTTCCTTCTAAGTTCTTAAGTGTATTTTTCCATTTGTATTTCTCATATTTTTCTTTTTCAACTTTTATTGAGAAATATTCAAAGTGCTTATATCTTTTGCTTCTTAGTTGTTACTTGGTTCGATTGCCATTGGAGCATGCCAGGATCTGCGCTGTGGGTACGAAGAATAGGGGCGAGGCTGCCGGGGATTTGGACGGGCGGATAAAACCGTTTGCCAGGTATTGGTCCAGATATGATATCAAGTGGAGATTTTCAGGTTCAGTGAGTGCATAAATTCAACTACATGGGATTTGTGCACCAGGTACGAGGTTGATCTGACAGTCATATGGCTTGTGAGGGGGTAAGGTATTAGCCTGTTCTTTTTGGAAAACATCTTGGAAATCAAGGTATTCGCTTAGTAGTGTACTTGTTACACCTAGTACCAACGCCT
The DNA here is from genome assembly GCF_040938575.1 of Ambystoma mexicanum. NCBI lineage: Eukaryota > Metazoa > Chordata > Amphibia > Caudata > Ambystomatidae > Ambystoma > Ambystoma mexicanum. The sequence goes on along the minus strand of NC_090927.1, from coordinate 534,303,311 downwards.
CTTTATCTTGGAGAGGTGTCTCTGGGTCAGACGATGGCATTTCCACTTGGTAGCACGCATGAGCACACTCATTGAAGAAGGCTAATTTCTTGCCTCGCCAGTCGATGTTAGGATTGTGAGTCACCAACCACGGCATCCCTAGAATCACCTGGAACTGAGGGGCCTTGATAATGTCGAAGGCAATTGCTTCCCGATGTCCGTCTTGGCACAGAAGGGTCAATTCTGCTGTGCATTGAGTTACAGGACCAGAAGCTATCTCTGTGCTGTCGACAGTGGTAACCTTTTCAGTTGTCGTTTTCTGACAGAGGAAAAGCCCGATCCTTGTTGCCAGGCATTGGTCTATGTAGTTACGAACGGATCTACTGTCTATGTACGCCTCCACAGCATGCATCCAAGACGATTGTTGGTGACTGATCAAAATCACAGGCAGGGCAAGGTGTGAGGTCTGTGGCTCTTTTCCTTTGCTCGACAAATGGACCTCTACGCTTGCCGGGCCTGGAAGTTTTCCAACTCTTGTTCTCCTCCTTCTTTCTCTGTAGCTCTAACTGTTCTCCTAGGTTTTACGGGACATTCTCTGAGGAAGTGACCTGATTTCCCGCAGTACAGGCATAATTGCTGTTGTCTCCTTTTGTCTCTTTCGGCCTTGGTTAATGGGCTCTGTAACCCCCAATTTGCATGGGTTCCAAAGTGTTTTCTGATGAACGCAGACTGTTCTCCTTTGAGCGTACATACACAGTCTGATTCTCCATTTTGGCTTGATCTGTCCTTCGATCTTACAGCCTGTGGTCTAGCTGCACCGCTAGGTTGATGAACTCTGCACAGTCTTTTGGCGGGTTTACCACCTGAGCTAGGACGTCTTTCAATTCCCCCCGTAATCCTCGATGGAATAACGTTGTTCGTTGTTCCAGGTTGTTCGTTTCTCCTCAGGCTACCCAGTTTCAATGACATGTCTGTTAAAAGTGGCGATATATGTTAACAAATCTTGGCTGCCTTGGCGAAGGGACAGAAGTTCGTTATCCAGAGCTTGGCCCTGGGTATGTCGGGCAAACAGCTTCTCCATCTCCTGTTGAAACCCCCTGAAATCCCGCAGGAGTGGGTCATCCTGGCTTACTAATGGTATGGACCAATCTGCGGCACTGCCACTCAGATATGACAGAATGAAGGCAACCCGCGACTGATCGTTAGGAAAGGCTCCGAGTCTACAAAGAAAATAGAGGCGGCACTGGTTCATGAATACTGCATATTTTCTTGGGTCCCCCGTAAAATGTTCTGGTGGGGCCAAAGGAACTGCCCCAGGGAGGACCACCTGCACTGGATTGACAGATCGATTGATTGATATTTTATTTCTATCGAGCTCGTACACAAGTCTGTCAGAGCGCGACAAGGCAAGGGTGAGGGGAACAGGGGAGAACAAAACAGTGATCTTACTAGGCCCAGTGACATTGAGAACGCGCAAGTGCATGGGAGAGGGGGAGGGGAAAAGTGCATGGAGGGAGGGAGAAGTGGAAAGTGCGAAGCAGAGGAGAAACAGATAAATAACAATAAATAAATAATAAAGCCAACAAACATTGGTAATGCAGCCAGCAATTTGCAAGTGCTAGGTTTAAGGCAGCAGAGAGGGTAGGTCTGATAAGTGCAGGAAGAAAAAGGGGGGGCTGTATGGGTACAGATACAGACCCCAGTGCAAGGGGTGGCCCGGAGGCAGTGCGGGAGGGTGGCAGGGTGAGCAGGTACCTGGGCCCAAAGGACAGAGGGTGGCCAGGTGCACAGTGCCAAGAGAGAACAGATCAGCAGGGGTGAGGGGGAGCGAAGGCAGAAGAAAAGAGGAAGGTCTTGAGGTGCTTCCGGAACCAGAGATGGTTCTCCTCAAGTTTTAGAGTGGCAGGGAGGCTATTCCAGAGGGAGGCCCCAGCCGAAGACAGAGATCTACCCCAGCTCGTTTCTTTGAAAAAAACGACTGACCCTGAGGGAGTTGGAGGTAGAGGAGCGAAGAGCTCGAGTGGGGGGGTATTTGCGGAGGGATAGCTGAAGGTATTTTGTGGCTGGAACCGATGGAATACTTCCTGGCAACGGAGCCTGCCCAGCCTGTGTTTGGAGCAATTGTCTGGCTAATTCATCAGTGCAGTCCTTAGTGACAATCAACTCCCAAGGGCGTTGGTTTCTTGCCAGGCGGAGTGCACCCTGGCCCGTAATTCTCCCAGTAACTGGGCTAGTTGGTCAGTCTCTGATGTTTCCATGATGCCCAGGTGGATGTTTTAATTGAGGCTTCGCATTCTGTTACGCTCACCTGGTATCCACGGGGGCGCCACACGATACTGGATGGAGGTCTAAGCGTTATCCCGGACCCCTCTTTGCTTGGTTATGTGCCAGACGTTGGTTAGCGCCTATAACAGGAGAATGGAGGGTTAAGATACTGGTTCTGTGATGGGTGGACTCCCACCTCCTTCTAGTCCAAATCCCCTCCCTTGGGGTTATTGCTCTCCTTAGGTTTTTGTGCATTGAACTCTCCGTTCTGCGTCTCTGTGCAGGGGCGCGTGGTTGGTGTGGGCGTTCCGTGGACCTAGTTGCTTCACTGGTCTGTGTGCCCTTTTGTCGGATCCAGACCGGCTCTGACTCCGACTCTGCTTGCTGTCTTCCAGGTGAGTTATAATGTATTTTCCGTCTTTATTCTGTCTCTTTCTTTCCCTCCGTTTTCTCTGTCTTCTCAGCATCTTGCTCCACTACCCTGTTCCCTAACAATGTCTCTTTTTGTTTTCACAGGGATGGTTGCGATATCGGAGTTGCTGCGCCGATGGTGAAGACCAGGTAAGAATTGTTATTAATGCTGTCCTTGTTTCTTTACCTTTGCAGGTTGCGGCGAACTCCGGAGATGGGCGAGGTAAGCGAAGCGCAGGATGGATGCAAGGCCGGTTACTTCACAGGTAAGTGTTCTTGCTCGCTAATGCTGTTCTTGTTCTTCCAGGTTATTAATGAAATCCGGATCTAGTGCTTCAGGATCGGGGCACCGGAGAAGCAGATGATCAGGATCTGGACACGGTGAGCGTTATGCTGCAGGAGTGCAGAATAACGTGAAACATGTTCTGCTGTTTGGGTGTGGTTTAAATAGCCCAGGTAAAGTAGTTCCAGGCCAAGTAGTTCCAGGCCCAGCCACACCCAAAACACTAGACTGCATGGTTTGGTTCTAAAGAACTGAGCTGTGTAATAGGCCTCCATGTTGGATTAAGGTCCAAAACTGGTATTGCTTTATTCCTGATAATGAGCCTGGCACCAAAGGAGCCAGGACTGACTCCATGTATGTTTATGATGGAGTTTTAATGCCCTTGGGGCCAGTGTGAAGGGCTTTAGCCCCACTTCTGCCAGGGGGCTGTTATACCTGAGGGGGTCAGGGGCATGGATTGTGACACTGTCCTCATCCTCCTTGATCTCTCCTCTGCTTTTGATATGTCAATCACACCATCCTGATCAATCGACTTAGTGTGAACCTGGGCATCACAGATCAGGCCCTGGAGTGCTTGCCCGCCTTCCTCTTGGACCGCCCCACCAAGGTCCAACTTGGTTCCTTTCTCTCTGCCACCTCTCTCTCCACCTGTGGCGTTCTCCAGGCCTTTATTCTCTCACCCTGGTTCTTCAACCTCTACTTTGCCCCTTTAGCCCACCTAATCCCTACCCTCTGCTCTAAATTTCAGTGTTATGCGGATGACACTCTGCTCTCCTTCAGGCTCCCCTCAGCCTCCTCTCCTTCCTTGCTCATTCCTGTCTATCTGCGATTCAGGATTGGTGCGCCTCCAACGATCTCTGCTTTTATGCCATTAAGACGTAGATCCTTCTCATTGGGACTCCTGCTGCTGCTTTCCCTCTCGCTATCAGGCCGCCCTCCTTGGGCCCTCTTCCTTCACCTTCCTGTGAGGCAGAAATCCTTGTTGTCATCTTCGACTGCACTCTCTCCTTCTCTCCTCACATCTTGAATGTCGCCAAGAAGTCCCACTACCAGCTTCACCTCATCAAAAGCACTCTTCCCCCAGAAGCTCACTGTCTCAGGGCACTTGTTCTCTCTAGGCTGGACTACTGCAACAGCCTCTTTCTCAATCTGTCTTCCTCTACTCTCTGCCCTCTGAAACTAATCCAGAACACGACTGCAAGACTTATCCTTGGCCTCAGGCCCAGGGACTGTATCTCTCCAGCCCTTAAATCTCCCCATTGGCTCCTGGTGGCTGCAAGGAACAAGTTCAAGGCCCTTTGCATTGTCCGCAGGGCTTACAGAGGCCGGGGCCCGAACTACATTTAACACTCTCTTCTTAAATACCTTCCTTCTCGAGCCCTTAGTTCAGCTACCTCCAACTCTCTCAGGGCCAGACGTTTGTACAGACAGAGAGTGAGTGGTAGATCTCTCTTCGCTTCCGGTGCCTCCCTCTGGAATGGCCTCCCTGCCACTCTCAAACTTGTGCCGGATCACCTGAAGTTCCAGAAGCAGCTCGAAACTTTCCTTTTCTCCTCTGCTTTCTCTCTCTCCCTCTCCTGCTGACCTACCTGACCGACCTCTCTGCTGCACTGATTGGCAGCTTGGCTACCCTTAGAGTCTCACTGCGTACCAGGCTCTCTCTTGACCAGTCACTCCTGTACTCCCTCCGGGCCTACCTCGCAGTTAGGGGCTGTTACTGTAACATCTACAGTCCCTTGCCTCCTTGCACTTACCCAGAGCCGCGCTGCACTGGCTGCACTACTCAGAGCATTGCTGCCCTGTTACCGTTCCCTTTCCCCGGCACTTCTCGTTCTCGCACGTGCACGATCTGAATGAAATAAGGCTTAGTAAGATTATTTGTCTTGTTCCTCCATCTTTTTTCCTTCCCTTGTGTTGTTGCACCTAGAAACACTTGTATACAGGCGCATTATAAGTGATGCATCATATCATATCATATTCAGTAAATCAGTGATATTCAGTAAATCAATGCTTATTCGGTATATATAATTAACATTTGTCATAAAACAAATAAATACATACTATAAAATACCACTTATAAAAGCCATCCTATCACAAAATACACATCTGCCCCCCTAAAGCTTCTTTCAAATATGGTACAATATCTAACATAAAATTCTCATTTGTTGAGTGCATGTTTAACATGGCCTCCACACAGTTATTGACATTATTGTTTAGAAAATGTGATCTTAGCCAATTTCTTCTTGATCAAATGTTAGCTTTACATACCAACAGGAAATGTAAAAGATTCCTGGGCATTCCCATCCCACATGGGCAATTCTTCTCCACACCTAACCATGGCGTCCTGTTATACATCGGTAAAACATTTAACCTAATCATTGAAATGTCTCCTGCACTCGTGAGAGTTCAAATTTATAATAACATTTCTGGGGGAGGGGAGGGTTTACAGTGCAGCACTCCCTGCTAATAAATGAAATTGCATTCTTCCAGCGGGATGAAAACCCACATTTAAAGGATTTACGAAACTTTGATATTTCGCAACACTGTGGGAAAGAAGCACAGGTAGGATCACTAGGGGAGGAGAGATAGGAGAAAGAAGGAGCACTGGGGGAGGGAAACAGAGGTGAGTAATGGGGCACGAGGGGCTAGTGATTGCTTAGGGGTAAGGAGCTTGAGGGTAAGGGATGTTTTGTTGGGGAAAGTTGACATGGTTAGAAGAAGCAGGTGGAAATACCATGGGGAGAGAAAGGAGGGTAAACTAGTCTTGAGAATTGAGAGGGCAAAGAGCTCTGGGGAGAAGCTGCACTGGGGAGAATGAACAAAGGAGGATGAATTAATAGGAGGGATGTTCAATATGGGATGGTTCTTTGGCTGAAGGAGCACAATGAGAAAATGCATGGGTGTGGAAAGTGCATACTAACCCATCTGTCTGCCACTGCACATGGGTAATGTATCAGTGGCTGAAAAACTCCGACCATTTGATCAGCACCCATGGAAGGGGCAGATGATCAGGGCCTGTACCTCTCCAGCAAGAGAGCCCAGAGGGTACCAGCCTTTTTTAATTGGGGCCCAAATGTTTCATATGGCCAGTACCTATGCATGGTGTCTCCTCAGGCTGCTCTACTATGCACAGGGCCTGCCAGTTCCTTGACTGTGGGACCCACATCACATGGAAAACAGACAGAGACAAACTGTGCTTGTCCATGAAACACCATTTTCCAAGGAGGATAGCTCAGGGGCAAAGCTCTTGTCTTGGAAGCAAGACAACGCATAGCAACACAGCTTCGAATCCCGGGCTTGCGCTTAGAAACTGGTGCCCGGTATTAAGCGCGTTATAAAGGAACAATTATAAATTATATATTTTGTATGCTCGCCATACATAAGGAGTGGACACTGTGGTAAAGTGGGTTTCTACTGGTACATCTATGGTGCTTAAGCCCCGAGAGTACTGGTGGATTCAGACCAGAGGACTAGGTCATTTATCTAAAACTGCTGTCCTTAGCCTCTCTTTTTAGGCCCCCCGATCTGTGTAATGTCAGCACTCCATTCAGAATGTTAAGTGTCAGTGGACCAATCAGGGAGAAATGTTAAGATTAAGCTGACCATTCAGAAACAAGTTATAGCTTGCAGAACAGCTGTTGGAAAACGGAGTCTGTGTAATTTTGGTGTGCTATAGGTCAGATAGAAAGTTAAAGCTCTCCCTAGGAAAGACCTATAAAGTGATTAAGCAAATCCAGAACGTCACTACCATGCATGTAATCAGTATGGGCATTGTGATGTAATTTGTGTGCATGTGGTAGAATACAGGATGGTGGGCGGGGATAGTGGTGAGTGTTATGAGTATAATTCTGCAAGGTTGGTGTGATTATATTCACTGTGAGAGCGACTATTGTGAAAAGAACTGTGGTTAGGATGATCATGAACAAATATTTATTTATTTATGTAATTTTTTTCATTTATGAAGCGCACAATCAGCCCAAAGGCATTGCAGCGCTGTTACAATGGTTTGTTGAGTACATTTATACATGGTTAGAATATGCAGTAAGATTAAGCACATTTATACATGGTTACAGTATGCAATCAAGTTCGGTATAGGTAGAGACTGTACAGGTGCCTGGTGTGTGTTTAGTTAAATAGGACGGTGTTGTGGTGTGTGACTGGTTATGGAAGGGAGATGTTGCAGTGTAAGTCAGTCTTGTATTGTATCACTGGCCAGGAGTGCATGCTGATGGAATGCTGATGTATGCATGATAGACAGTTCAGGAGAATAAAGTAACTGGAACCTATACAAATGTATATATGTCCAATAAAGCTTCCTGGACTAAACGGCGTGGCTCCACAGCTGGTCTGTGTAAGTGAGGTTAGCGCCCTACCACACAACATAACATAGGGTTTTTAGGGCTTTCTGGAATGCACAGTGGGAAGGTTCTGCTCTGTGGCGAGGTGGCAGGGAGTTCCATTGTTTGGCGGCACTGAATGGAAAGCTCACCCCTCCAGCTTTGGCACGCCTAATTTTGGGTTGTTTGAGGCGGTGGGCGTGATGGGTTCTTATGGAAATAGAATAGGTGTGATGAGTATGAACCAATGTGATGAGTGTGGTGAGTTCAAGAGTATGGTAGTGTATGGGACCTGCACTGTTTGTGCGTGAGGATGTAATGGTGTACCAGTGCATACTATAATGAGTCTACCTTTGGCAATATTGGGTTGTGTGAATCAGTGAGCAGATTGTGCAGGAAAGTGGAATTTATGGGAGTTCTTAGTGTGCTCCGAATATTGGGCAACAGGATACCACGACAACAGAAGCTGCCAATAGTTTATTTGCTGCAGCCTGCGTGCGATGACGCCAGGAAGACTGTGGGCCGGATTCACCAAATCGTTTTTTGGGAAGATCACTTCCGGCCTGTATCTCATGCCGTGAGCGTGCCCCAGGGCTCACGCTATATCACGTCCCATTAAGCAGGGGCCGCAGCATGCCTTTCTCCTCCTCCTGCGTCACGTGCAAGACTGGAGACAACACACCTACTTAAAGATGAGAATGTGCACACGTTTGCTCTGTGCTGTTTCCCTGGATATAATAAAGTTATATGAAGAGTTGATTTTTTTTATAGTCGAAATAAATAAACTTTTTCAATTAATACAATGTTATCAATTCTACTATCAATATATCAAAAATTTACAATAATAAAAAATACACCATTACAATTACAATGTGATGACACAACCATTAAAATATTCATGTTATAAATGGAAAATGCATAAAAAATCCTTAAAACTCACATTCATGGAACAATTTAAAATACGGTCAGAGACAGAAAAATTGAATATTATTAATTCCATTTTCAAAGCCATCAAGAAATTAATTGTTGATAATCTAATGCTCATGCATTCAGTGGCTACTAATGCAACCCAACGATTTTTAGAATCAATTGGTGCAAAATACGCAAGATGTTTGACAAAGGGAATTCTTCTCAAATTTATGAGTCCTGGACATCAATGATTATATGTTGCAATGTTTCAAGAACTGTATCATTTTTACAAAAACGACACTATTTAGCATCCGAAGCAATCTGTTTTCTTCTAGCTTTAACCTCACGAGTAGGCCAGACATTAAGCCGTAAACGTAATATTGCATTTCTTATTACTGCAGATTGTGCTAAGCATAGATAAGAGGCTGGTTCTCTATAAAGTTTAGGACCAAACACTGAGGTGTCAAAATCTTTATATTGTAGACATTTGGCCCTCGTATCAATCCAATCCATTAAGTAAAGTTTTTTTTAGCTCGCTCAGGATTAAATAAGAGAGTGTCAAGAGAAATATCAGCATTCAACATAATAATAAGAATATTTCCAGACCATTGTTTCGCAAATGCTTCTGAAGACTTAAGTAAGTAGCTGGAAACTATAGCTAGTGTGGTGTTATTCCATGAGGACAATAAACATTTACGGAACAAGGCACATAGACGCCAATTATACATGGCAGTTAACGAAGTTAGGCCCAGTTCTTAATGGATCATCGCTCCAGGCATACATTGAGGAAGATGTAAAGCTGCACGCCAAAACCTAGCTTCCAATGAGTTCAAAAAAGTTAAAGGAATTTTTCTATATGTCTCCAAACGATATAATATAGTGACTACTACATTCTGACTCCAGTATATGATAGCAGATTTTATGGAAAATTTACCATATTTGGAGACAATTATTCTTGTTTGATATATAACAGTGGTTAACTTCTGTTCTATTTTACTCAGTTGCGAATGGTGTGAAGGACAACCATCAAAAATAAGGCCCAATTAAACATAATTTGGGACCACTTGTAAAGTGGTATTTTCTATTTTCCACTCTAATTTGTGTCTACGAAGGCCCTTCGGCACATACATGATGATTTGCGTTTTATTACTATTTACAACCAATTCATTATCTCTGAAATAAGAACAGAGTGCAGTCAAAAGATTTCGTAATCCACTGGTGTTTTGGAAATTAAAACAAGGTTGTCTGCGTACTAAAGGGCTTTAATTTAATTTTCACACCATTCAACTTAGGAGCATCAGCCACAACCTTAGTAAAAATCCAACAAACATCGTTAATAAAATAATTAAAAAGTGCTGAGGCAAGAATACATCCCTGTTTCAATCCTCTATCCGTTACCACTGCCTTTGAAAGCAAACCCTCCACGTTCAGTCTTATAAATAACTTTGTGTGAGAGTGAAGAGCAAAAATAATATCAGTTAGGGTCGAGGGACAGTCCGCTTTAACTAATTTGTCCATGAGTTTTGGTCTCGACACTGAGTCAAACACGGAATGTAGATCCACGAATGCGAAAGAGACTGGTTGTTTCTTGATTTGAGCTTGGTACCTGATAGCATTTAAAGTAATAAAATTTACAGCGGTCCCTAGACCCGCTACAAAGCCAGTCTGAGCTGGATCACGCTGCCCAGCTTTCACCGTCCAATCGTTGAAGTCTCTTAGGACCATCCTAGTAAAGATTTTTCCCGGAGCATCCAACCGCGCAATCAGTCGATACCTCTTAGGGTCCTTACGGTTACCCTTTTTATATATCGGCACTACTAGTGATGTGCGCCATGAACTGGGTATTACTTTGGTTTGCAAGATTTGGTGAAAAACATTGTTTAGGATACTCGCCCTCTCATGTGGGTTTTGTTTGAACACATAATTTGTGAGGCCATCAGGGCCCGCTGCTTGTCATGATGCCTACCCCCGGGCATCCAGACCAAGTCCATCAACCCCGGAAGCAGGCATCATGTTACCTGGAGCAAACCCAGCAACCCCTGTTAGGGGCTATCTGGGTACAGTCCTGGTGCCTATGGCGCCAGGCTCATATGGGACATCAGTCCTGGCGCCATAGGTGCCAGGCTCATATGTTAAAACTTACCTGATGCAGACCATGCTGCAAGGGAATCAAGCATCCAAGCCCATGTGAGGCTTGAAGGGACTATTTTATCTTAGGAACTATTTTGTTACTCGGGTGTGGTTGTGGAGGAATACTTACCTGGGACTACTTTGAAGGCTATTTAAACCACGGCCGAAGAGCAGCACATGCTTCGCGTTATTCTGCATCCAGCAGCGTAACGCTCACCGTGTCTGCAGTCAGCATCCAGCATCCTGCCACGTCCGCCTCGAGTACAGAGCGCCTAGAAAGAAGGGAAAGAAGAAGAAAGGTTAGAACAAGAACTTTACTGGATTTCTTACCTGATTTCGGATTCAGTGCATCTTCGAACCAGAAACAGACTTCATTTTAAATGCGTCGCATCGCCAGTATCAGCGCTGCGCCATACTCACTGTTCCTCGCAGCATCTCTACGATCCGGTGCTGTCTCCATCACCAGGTTGCCGCATTCCAGCACCTAAGGGGGACAAGAAAACAACAAGGTGAGCCAAGTGAACAAACAAGGACAATCTCTTGCCACCATATGCTTACCTGATTTTACCGCAGGAGGTATTATGCACCAGCACACCAAATCTTCCTATGCTGCACCTGCAAGAAAAGAGAAAGCAGCGAGTTAAACCTTGGCATCATTTACCAGACAGTGTTACAAAACACAGACTCTTACCTGAACGCTTTCAGCTGCCACAAGACGATCATCTTTTAGGTCTAAGCTGCAAAAGTAACAAGGAATTGGACAAGAGTGATTATTCAGACATTTTGAACTCTTTAGAACTATATACTTACGGCCTTTCGCCCAGAGGTTTGGAGCCAAGATTTGTCCAGAACTCTTCCAATACCCTCAAGCCAGTGAAGTAACTGGCCATCAACGCGCCCCTGCATTCTTCGCAGGATGGAGAGTTCATCATACAAAACTATAAGGAGACTACTTCTACGGGTCAAGCAGACGAAGCTAGGTGGGCCAGTCCAGTCAGTCATCTCTGCACTACGCATCACGTTGGTGGAGACCGTGGCTGTCCAGTTCCGCTCGACACCCCTGTGGGAGCCAGGTGAGCGTAACACTGCTCTTGATGAGGACGATTTCTTAATAAAGTCCTCAACAATTGATTCTGAACACTTCAAATGCCAACAACTAGCCAAGCTCATCTTGTATTTGTAACTATTCATTTTGTCATCAGCATAAAGTTTGGTAAAATAGTTAATCCATTGTGCTTCTGTAACTCCATTAAGTTGAGAATTAACTTGTGAGACGGTATTGCATTTATTGAGTAAATCCCACACCTGGGCAGAATTCTTATTATAGCATGCAGCTAAAAGGTTTTCACTGTCAATTTGAAATAAAGCCGCTTTTCTCGCTCGTACCCAGTTGTGATAACCACAGCTGGCAGCTTTGACGGCTTTAATCTGATCAATCATTGGTAGTTTGCGTAGGTTTCGAATCTCTTTTCTATAAGCTTTTTTCCACTCATGAAGGGCCAAATCAAAACTAGGGGCCTCATTACGACTCCGGCGCTAAACCATGGTGCTAGTAGCACCATGGTCCATGCCGGGGTCCGCCATGGTGAATGGCGGAATTACCGCCCCATTCCAAGGTTGGCGGGGCAGTAATTCCCCATTCACCATGGGCCCTTCCCCATTCCCATTTTCCCAAATTGCGGCACCGTACTTAGCACCAAGGTCCCTTTGCGGCACCTACTTTAACGCCTGCTAAAAGCAGGCGTTAAGGTCGGGTCCCGCAAAGGGACCTCGTAATCAGGCGTTAAGGGTTTAACGGCGCCGACACCTTTTACGGCGCCGTTAAACCCTTAACGCCAGGGTCGTAATGAGGCCCTATGAGTGTGATGCTTAAGATTCTTGTTATGCACAGGAAAGATATTTCTAAAAGTATTTAGTACCTCAACATAGGATTCAGCTTTATTCAACCTATGACTGTTCAGAATGGCAAAATTCAAAGCTGTGAGCTTATCAGTGGACCATCTAAAACGATTCTTGCCATTATTAATAGTAAGTACTTGTTTGGAACATTGCTTAGAAGCAGTGGGATTTCGATCTGCAATAGTCCAAAATAGGGAAAGCAAATGATGATCACTTTGTACCTGATTAACAATAACAGATTTACTGGTGTTCATAAAGATGCTATTTTCTTTTATTTTTTTTATTTGATTTAATTGTATAAAACAATTTTTACAAAATTGAAGAGGTGTAAAACGAAGAAAAGAGAAGTTTCCACATTAACTGTTCCAGGTTCCCCACCGTCATTCTTTGTCCTGCGCCCCAAACATCACGCCCGCGAGGCTCCGTCAGATCAATTCTTTTTCAATTCGAGTTCAGGTTCGGAGTCAGGGTCAAATTTAGCTTCCCCCCAGGAGGAGATGAAATAGGGACGCCCGGCTGGCAAACCAGCCCCCTCTTAACTGCCATCAGGTGAGCAGTTTTAACTCTCGGAAGAAGCCCACCACCGCAATCACCCAAATAGTCTTTTCCCCACTTAGAAGCCGACACCACCATTCCTCTTCATCATAGATATATAGATTTTTGAACAAGTGTCCCAGATGTCTCTGGCGGGGGCCCGTGACTCCTAAGCAGTTTAGCAGTAGATGTTTTATGGTTTCTGCCATCTCTAACTTTCTACAGAATCTGCAGGTTTTGTCCGAAGCCAGTTTTCTTCGGAATAGAACTTCTCTTGTGTGGAGAATGTTCAGGCGGATTCTTAAGAAGTTCGCCCTAAGATTCGAATCTGGCACTTTCACCAAGTAAGACTTAAGTTCGTTCACTTTAGTCAGTTGTAAAGGCAGATCAGTGAACAAATTCGAAGCGGCTGCTTTTTCCAGTGTATCAATCCAATCTTGGTGTAGTAGACGCAATTTGACCTTAGAAGGGTTGTAAATTAATTCGTCTTTAGAACTTCCAACACCCTTCAGAATTGCGTCGATCTTCGCCGCCCATTTTGTTAGCATTTTGCATGATCCCGACTGAATTTCTTGATGGATTTCTTGCATAATCAAAGGGGCGCTTGGGAGTAAAGACTTTCGGAATAGCATGGCTTCGTTACGGGTCACAATGGAGGTCAGCGATTGTAGAGAAAGTTCCCTTCTTATTAACACCATTGGAAGCGAGTCAGGGAGATTGAGGACCTTTCTCCAATAGAATCCTTCCAGTTTTAACCAAAAGGATGTTGGGAGGTTTGGTAGAGCTTCTGCCCCGTAGGTGAGTGTTGGGATCACTTTAGACTTATAGAACGTCACCACTGGCGCCATCGTGAATTTTCCATATTTTTTCAATACTGCTCGGGATTGTGAAATGAGTAGTCTCGCTTTGGACATGATGCTCTCCTGCATCATTGTTTCCTTACTGTTCTTGTTGATAATAACGCCCAGGTATTTGAAGCTATCCACCAGTTCAAGTTTGGTGTTATTTACCGCCCATGTGAATTTCTCCAACTTCCTTTCGTTTCCGCCCAGAGTCATGATCTTAGTCTTTTCCAAGTTCATCAAGAGGTTGTTTTCCTTCAGATAGGAGTCGAGGTTGTTTATCTGCCTCTGGAGGCCGATCGGAGTAACGTCGAAGAGGATTATATCGTCCGCATATAATAGGCGTGAGATTTTGCTGGATCCCAGTGTTGGGGGGAACATCCGAACTCTTGTTTCGTGCTCTTTAAAATCGGCCGTGTATGCGTTGTACAGGGCGGGGGCTAAGGGACATCCCTGCTTTACCCCTCTTTCCGTCTTCATCCAGGAAGATAGCAGGCCTTGATTGTTTAACCGAACACATATTGTAGTTTCCGTGTACAAGGCCTTTATGGGCTCCAGTATCCTTGGGGGACAGGCATGAAGTTGTAATTTTTCCCAAAGACGTTGCCTGTCTACCCGATCGAAGGCCTGTACCAGATCAATGAATGCCATGTAGATCTTCGGGCTGCCCTCGAACACTTTAGCTTTAAGTGTGCTCACCGCCAAGATGTTAACCGTTGTTCCAACATTTTTCACGAAACCCGCCTGGAAAGGGTCCGACAGGCCAGTCACGGAGATCCAATTACTGAAATTATCCAGGATTAGGGCACCAAAGAGCTTTCCTATGGAATCAAGTAGAGCGATAGGGCGGTAATGTGAAGGGTTATCTTTAGCTCCCTTTTTGAAAATGGGGACCAGGATCGCTTTTTTCCATGACGAAGGAATGGTCGAGAGTCTGACGCAATTTGAGAAGACCTCCTTGATGAAAAGTGCCCAGAATTCCAATTTGTTTTTTATATCAAAATTGGTTATTCCGTCGGGGCCTGCCGCTCTGGATCCATTGAGATGTATTATTTTCCCTTTGATTGTGTTCAGGTCCAGAGGGATTTCCCACCGGTCCCCAGAGCTGGAGGCCTTGCTCTCTTTTTTTTTCTCTTTGACTCCATACAGTTTTTCAAAGTGGGATAGCCATGTTTTTTCACCAATTGAATTTTGCAGTGCCTGGTTCACTACTTTAGAATTACCCTTAATCAGTGACCAGAAGTCACGTGCCTTATGGCCACTGATAGCGCGCAGCATATTCTCCGCGTCAGCTTGGAACCTGTTTGCTTTTGTTAATTTCAACCATGTTTTATAGGTTTTTGCTGCCTTAATAGCTTCAACCTTCTTACTTAAGGATATTGTTTTTGCGGCCTCCCGTTGCAATTTTCTGACCCCCTTTCTTCGTGCAACTAGCTGTTCATTGTAAGTATGGAGTGGGACCTTGTTTTCTTGCTTCAACGCTCCTTTTTTCCGATGGTACACTGTCAGAAGGGGCGAGTATTCGATCCGTCTTTCCGGGCATAAATTGGCAACCAGCGATCGTGCCTTGTATTGGGTGGTTATGTTGGCAATGGCTACTTCTGACAGTCTCAGCCTTATCCCGCTCTGATTTACTTCCAGGTTCTGAGCGTCGTAAACCGCCTCTCTTCTCCGTGAATACCACGAGAAGGTGAGCAAGTTATGGTCGCTATGTTGCGTCCTGGTAATTGTAAAGGTTATGAGCAATGGCAATAGGCTTCTCGAAACCTGTATGTAGTCTATAGTTGCCGCTTGATCCTCTCTCTCCCAAGTTGGGATGGCTTTGAGCTTCTTCACGTCCTTTTGCTTGAGGATGTACATCTCTCTTGCATTTAGAAGGTTGTGCCACATGTTATTTCTACTTTGGAGCACTTTGGAGTGGAAGGTTAGATCAGTATTCAGGTCTCCGGTGATGATCACGTCGCTAGAGGTAGATGTTATCAGGAAGTCGTCTATTAGAGTCTCGATTTGAGCGAGGAAATAGTTGTTGGTCACTCGCTTTGGGTTCCAGTAGACGTTGATCAATAGAATCTCTGCACTTTGATTCAGCTCCGAAGAACCTTCCTTCTTTTCCCACTCCAAGAGCGTCGCCAGAATGAATTCTGAGGCCAGAAGTATCTTTGACAATGATAAGCCAGAGCCCACTCTTATGGCAGTAATAAGGCCAGATCTCGGTCTGCCCCTCTCGCTTCTTTGAGCCGGCGAATGTGCCATTTGGAAACCGTCTAAAGTGGGTGGCTCAATTAGCCAAGTTTCCTGCAGACATAAGGCGTCGAAACTCCCAAAGTTAACGTCTGATGTGACAGTTAAGTGAGCAAAGCCTCTAGTATTCCACGATCCTAGTTTCAACGATGCTTCTGGGGGTTCCACAGGAGCCCGTGCCTTCCTGAGGGAATCGCCGGAAGGCCCCTCTGGTGGCTACTGCCTTCTGATTTGGGATTTCTGGGAGTGCCTGCTATAAATTGTTCCCTCTGCAACTGGGTCAATTTTTCCCGATAAGCTTCTGCCGTGCTTCGTTGTCTCATCTGTTTTATCAATGCGTTGGAAGATTCTATGAGTTACATTACAAGTCGGGTGTGATGCCGGTGAGAGATCCCTCTCCGAACTCACTCTCCTATTCGCATCCCGTCGAGTGTTCAGAATATTAGGTTTGCGCCGGATCCGGTTTTCGACATATTTACTGGGAGCTTGTTCCCCGGTAGGAATCTTGTACAGCAGAGAGCCTCGATCAGGTTCCTGCTGTCTAGATCGGTGATAAGACCACTCCTGCGGGGGCACAGACGGTGTTTTGCCCTCCCTCGCATTTGACAGATCGAAGCCAAGATTGTACAATTTGTCTCTTGCTTTCCAGATTTGTTCTTGAATATGATTCGATCCTATGTGTAGGAACGAACTATCTTTTCTTCCGTTAGGATTTGGTTCCAGGATTTTTGTCTTTTGTAACATCGATATGAGACAACCGGCTCTCCTGAAACAGTTTGAATAGAGCTTTGCGGTTTAGTGTCCAACTATCCTGTCTATCATATATTCTTTGCAAATTAAAAGTTCTTGTCGTCGTATTCCTTTGTCTAGGCGGAGGAGAGTGGTTAGAACGGGTGGCTACGTCAACCCGCCGGCCTGGTGATCCCGACGGAGCATGAGCCCTGGTTCTATACTGGCGTTTGGGTTTGTCAATTGATGGGCTCCTATCCTTTTTTCTGTCATGTTGGACCCAAGGGTTCTTCTCCCCTGGAGAGCGCGATCTTTGCTGAGGGTCTCGGGGGTGGACTTCGCCTTGATTTCTCCCCTGAAGCCCCTTAACCCGCAATTGTCCCAAGTTCCTACTTGCTCTTTTTTGTGGCAAAGTAGTTTTTTCCAACACTCGCGGCGAGGTCGAGGGAGAATCAAGAAGCAGAGCCTTTGATTTTGGTTCCTCTGCTTCTCTGTTTTCGCGACTTTCCGGTTTTTTTCTTTTTTGATTCAGCGCTTGCGGAATTTCTGATTCTGAGTCCTCGACCGTGTAGGTACTCATGTTTATTAGGTCAAGTGAATTCCAAGAATCATCTTGCGACCTCTCTGGACTCCGTAAGGCCTTCTGCGTCTTATCCGAGGGTTTTAGTTTGAAGACTTGGCGATTTTGTATTGGTGGGGTAGGTTTCTCTTGGTTACTTTGACCTCTGCTCTCTGTTTTGTCTTTTTGTGCGGGCTGTTGAGGGGGCTTATGTTTCGAAGCCTTCTTGCCCTTACAGACCGGTTCACTTTGGCCTTTGTGTTGGAATATTTCAAAGGTAGACGGGATTTTCATTTTGGAGAAGTCTATTGGTTTCGCGACTGATTGGATCGCTGCACTTTCTGGGAGGGCAAATGCAACTGATCCATTTTTCCTTCCTGGTTTACCAGTCGATTCATTCAAAGACTGGCCCCCCTTTGAGCGGGGTTCCGTCTGTGTTACACTTTTCGCCAAAGGTAGTGGTCTGTCAGTGGGCCAAGTGCCCACCTCTATCTCCCGGCCGGGCTCGAGACCTTGATTCGTCTCGGGGGATTCTCTCGAGCAAGGCCGATCGATCAGTTGTATCCCCTGCGCGTTTTCTGTCCTGTTTCCAGAGCACGAGTGGTCGGTTGGTAGCTGGTCCACTACCCGGGATTTGCTCCCCCCACTCGAACTTTCCATGTCGTCGCCTTTGTGCTGTTGAGAGGCTGTAATAAACCCCTCTAGGAAATTCAGTTTGGTGTGCATATGTGCGATCAGAGTGGTTTGGTCTTTTAAAGTATCGCTGATGGCTTCATATAATTTCCCAAATGGTGCCAGCGCGATAGTGACTGTAGCTAGAATAGACGTAAGATCCTCTTTTTGCGAGGGAGTTTCAGACACTTGGCTAGGAGGCGGTTCGCCTTGATAACTGAGGGGCGTCGGAGAGCCCCGTTCTTTGGGGTGGCTCGGGTTTACCTCGTACGGAGGGCCCACCCCTCTAATGTGCGGTTCCAAGCTGCACTCCAAAGATCGGGGAAAAAAGGGGACGGACCTTTTGGGCAGCGCAGGGGGGCCATTAACCGGAGCCAGGGGCGGGTGTGGCTCTCCCACTAGGGTTCCTGACAGCCCCAATCCCTCTGCTTGTTTGTTAATGGAGCGCGGGGTGCCAGTAACCAAAGTGGCACTTCCCAAGGTCCCCCTTCCGGCGTCTAACTCGGTATGCGGCTGAGTTGACACAGTCGTCTTGTCCAACAGATCACAAGTTCCAGCACCATTAACCGGTTGTGGTATGTCCCTCCCCGTTGCAGCTTCTGATCCCGTGTGTATTAAATTTGGACTCCGACTCGCTTGAGCGGTTAAGTGTGAAGCACTATTAGCCGCTTTCTCTAAGGATGCGGTCATCTTAACAGGGAAGTTCAGGGTTGAGGGGAGTATGGCTCTATCTTCAACTATGGCCAAAAGCTCTGCATCTGATACATCTTGGTATCCTTCACCCTCCGTTCGTATCTTTTTCCCAAAAAACTCTTTCAGCGTTGACATGCAATGAGGGATAAGATGTTTTTTACCCCTTCCCTGTCCTCTTTTATACTGGGGTTTGGCCCTCACCGTTCTACGAGAGGACATCTTTTGAGAGCCTCCCGAAAATTTCGGCAGGTTGCCCGGAATCTCATTGGCATTTGCTGTTGCCTCAACCACACCGAGTAAGGGTGGGGGGGATGTACTGGGTAGAAATGGATGTTTTTTCGCTGAGCTGGAGCTGGGCTTCGGAATTCCCGACTGAGAGCGGGGAGCAGGGGGTTGGGTACCCCCCTCTTCCAGGGCAGTCCCCACAATCTCCAACCCCCGATGTTCGTCCCTTCCCTCCTCGCCAGCAAGCTCAAACAGCAATTGGGGGGAGGAAGCTGGGGCGACTAGTCCCGGAGGTGTTCTTAAATCCTCCACTGCCGCCGCTCCCTCTGTGTTGTGTATCATGATCACTACTGACTCCCCCGGGAGTGAGGGCGGGATTGGGTCTGTCCGGGATATTTTCCTGCCGCCCTTGTGCATTGCTTGCTCTGTGAGGGAGTCCAAAAAGCAGGACGGAGACTGGCTCCCCCCCCCTCCACGTTCCGTATAGGGGTCGTGGGCTGCTCGGACGTGGCCTCTTGCGCTTCCTCCCCAAACAATGGGAACAGCTCCGGGTTTGACGGGCTTCCCCTCCCTGTTTCTGGACCTTGGGCCTCCGTATTGGGTAGAGGGGAGGGGAGTGTGTAGGTAGACGCAGGGCTCGTCGTTATTAAGATGGTCTCTTGAGGGATAGTTTGATCGTGTTCTGTAGTCGGCACTATCAGAGATGGTGTGCCCTCCAAGCCCAAGGATTCAATCGGGGGAAACATGAAGTCACTTACTTCGTTAAGCTCCGCTGGGCGATTTGTATTTGCCTGAATCATTTTGCTCGCGTGTTTAATGCGGGAAATCCGTTGAAGCCTCTGAGTAGCCAACTGCTCCACGCTTTCCGGCGAGGTTACATGGTCCTTGTTATGGGACGGCGGCTGGCGAGGTTTGCCGTTTCTTAGCAAGCGCTTGTCCAGATCTTCCAAGCCAGGTTTCCGCTTTACGGAATCGTCCAGAGCCGCCATCCGCTGGGCCTGAGGGACAGTGGCTCTTTATGAAAGAAGTCTCAGAGTTGGATCAACACGCGGTCACGCGGGCCTGCGGACTGCTGACTGCCCTTGTCAGTCCCTTCGCGGTCCGCTTCGTGGAGGACTGAGGGTATGTAGAATGGAGGGCTCGGGACACGCCTCTGAGCACACGCCTCCACTGATGAAGCTGGAAAAAATACTCGAACTCCAGCACAGCGTGCTGGTACTGCTGACTGCCCTTGTCAGTCCCTTTGCGGTCCGCTTCGCGGAGGACTGAGGGTATGTAGAATGGAGGGCTCGGGACACGCCTCTGAGCACACGCCTCCACTGATGAAGCTGGAAAAAATACTCGAACTCCAGCACAGCGTGCTGGTACTGCTGACTGCCCTTGTCAGTCCCTTCGCGGTCCGCTTCGCGGAGGACTGAGGGTATGTAGAATGGAGGGCTCGGGACACGCCTCTGAGCACACGCCTCCACTGATGAAGCTGGAAAAAATACTCGAACTCCAGCACAGCGTGCTGGTACTGCTGACTGCCCTTGTCAGTCCCTTCGCGGTCCGCTTCGCGGAGGACTGAGGGTATGTAGAATGGAGGGCTCGGGACACGCCTCTGAGCACACGCCTCCACTGATGAAGCTGGAAAAAATACTCGAACTCCAGCACAGCGTGCTGGTACTGCTGACTGCCCTTGTCAGTCCCTTCGCGGTCCGCTTCGCGGAGGACTGAGGGTATGTAGAATGGAGGGCTCGGGACACGCCTCTGAGCACACGCCTCCACTGATGAAGCTGGAAAAAATACTCGAACTCCAGCACAGCGTGCTGGTACTGCTGACTGCCCTTGATGCTATTACTCATAAAAATTTCGTCAATAGTCGATTTAGAATTTCCTCTCTCCCAGGTATTCAATGGAGGAATATCACCCAGAATTGCACCATTGGCCATTTTTAAATTAAGATCTTTCATGAGCAATTGTTTCAAAGAGAAGCGACAGAGCACAATAGAAGGTGTCATCAAGAATACCAACTGGATTACGATAAAGGTTAATCAATGCGTAAGTTTCTAGACCAATAGTGATCTTAACTAGTTGCATGAACTTGTTAGGAGACCGCCATGCACAGATTTCAAAACCCCTGCTGGATTTCACTGCTACTAACAAGCCTGAGGTGGGCCTACCTTTACCAGTGGATTCTGCTGGAAGTAAAATAAGATCATGATCATCCTATGTGGGAGATTGCAACAACCACGTTTCTTGTAAGGCTACAATATCATAATTATTCAGCTGATTATTTAGGGTCCATTGAAGATGAGAAGAGCCCCGCGTGTTCCAGCTTGCCAATGAAATTTCAACATTTGTAACACTTGTTCGTGGTTATGATTGAATGTTTAACATTGACATTGAATCAGGAGCATTTCCTTTAGTACACAAATGGCATGCACAGACAGGTTCTACTACAGGAACTACCATTGACCCTATATTATCAGACTCCTGAAGATTCTGACGCACTGGGTCCTGGGCCAATAGGAAGCCCAAATTAAATAATAAATACACTCACGCATTCCATAAAGTATTGCGAACTATCCCCGATTTAATCCACAACAGAACAATAGATACATTTCTGTCACAGAGAAACTCAATTTGATCTACATCACTAGAGGATATAGCTTCCAATCCCTCAACGTCACCAAAGATATTTAACACACTTGCACGACATAGATCATATTTTGGAAATGCACCATCTCGACATTTCAAGATCAAGGTATGCAATGTTTTAAATCTCTGTGTATCAGAGTCTCTTTTGCCAATCATATGGGATTTAGAATGTATCTTGCGAGTATCAAGGCTTTTTTCAGAATTTTGTACAGCCATATCTCGGGTACAGCCACCAATGACTGACGCTAATTTAGTCTTTGAACAAGTCATTGCTAAATCTTTAGATGAAAGATCTAATTGTTCGCCGCTAAAAGGCGCTTTATGTGTTAGCAGCGACTTTGTATCAGTTGGTATAACTTCAGGTAGCACCTCCGTCAACCTTCTCAGTAAGTAAGTATCAACCGCGGCTTTGAGAGTAGATAATCGGTCTTCAAAACCCGGTCTCGGCGCAGCAATTGAGGTGGAGGATTTATCAGCGCCCATTATCATCACTCTAGTGTGTGTATGTGTCAAGCTTTCTGCAGACTTTAAAGGTTGTCCCGGGGGGATCACATCTGCATTATGGGAGAGCAATCCTACAAGCTCATTCAAAGGAGCATAAACCGGCGGTAAATTCTGCGCCTCAGTAGGATTGGATGGAAAAGGAATGGATCTGACAAGGTCATCTTCACATACAGGCCAACCCGACGTGGAAGAGACCGTTTCATTGGTTAACTTTTCTCGAGATGCCTTTAAAGCCACTGCTGTAGTACAATCAGAAATTGATGAGACCGCTGCCGAAGCATTTAGTACTTGTTGTTTTTTAAACTTAATTTGAGTGTTCTTGCTTCCTAATGGTAACTTATTTGCCAAACTTTTGCGTCTTTTAGTGACAATTGTTTTGGGTCCTCTTTTTTGTGTGAGCTGATTGGAAACTTCACAAAAATTAGCGCTAACAGAAATTTGGGGTACACTTCTCTCTGGAGAATCTACGCTAACCCAAGAGTCATTTTTCTTTTCTACCACATCTTCCACAGACTCCACAGGGCGAATAATTTTTCAAAACAAGGGTAGTACCGACTCAGGCGTGGCGGAAAGCTTATGAAGAGACTCTAATTTTGCAATTCTCTGCACAACGCTTTCACCAACAGAATCTTCCGAGGCTTGGCCAGGAAAACAATGAGTCTCCAAAATCGATATTCTTTGCACTAAATTTTTCATGGTAGATACATTTGCAAAATTATACGAGCTATTTTTCATCCAATCCCCAATCTGATCAATCTAGTTGCCTGTTTTGCAATCTTGTGATCTAGGGATTCAAACAATTTGAACAGACTGGTTATGGTAGTATTTATGGCCCCTAACGTTATCTCCAGAAGCGCTGGATTAGCAGATAGCTCAGACGGTTTCCTGGAGGAAAGACAGCGTCGCAGCGTAGGTTGTATAAAAGATACATCATTGACCTTCCTTGTTGAATCCATGGAGCCTGGCCGGTTATAGTCTGTCAAAACCGACACTCTCGAGCTTTCTAGATCTCTACTATCCGTATGTAAAGAACTTTGTGGCATAAGGGCCTCATTGGAAATGACTTCGACACCACAGGACCATTCACACATAGGCCATCCCCTTTTGTAACACAATCAACATTAGCTGTTACTTCGGCCTCATTCAAGGATTATTCTTCAACTATTGAGAAAGTTTGAATACGTTTTAAGCCATTTATGATTTTATTGGGTGACTGTGTTGTGGCTAAAATACTTTGGTCAGAAATGGTGACACATAGATCGGGCACATTATGATCACTTTGTTGATCACTTTGTTGGGTTGTTATTTTCTGAGACAAAACATTGGTCAAATGGGGTGTGGTAGTTGCATTATGTTTTGTTGTTGGGCTCACTACAACACGTGAAGCAGACGCATTAGTGACTTTTTCATAAAAGTTACGAATGTCACGATTATGAACAGGAGTTTTATTAATCGGCGTCAAAATAATACTTTTTTTCGAGGTTCGAGTGAGGCTTTTATGTTTTTCACTAGATTTGGTAACAAAATCATTTGCAGGTGTGTTTTAGCACAGCTCTACTCGCCGTTGTGCAAGGAGTGTTATCACAGGTAGCTCTGTCCTGTATACTCGGCATCCCTGTTTTTAAATTATACATGACCTCTAAGTAAAGAAAAGGGTAAAATCAGACTTTAAACTCTAAATATCACTATTCATACACATACACTGTAAAAGAATAAAAGTGTAACACACGACGTACAGTTAAGCTTAAAGAGAAATTATACAGTAGCCCAGTAAAAAGCTTAACATTTCACTTCCATATTACACTACACGTTTCAGCTTGTATCAACACTGAGCTAGGTTACCTATAAGCAAAACGGGAGGTTCAACCCTGAAACCCGCAACCCGCAACGCCACGGCGAAGCGGCGAAGCGGGACTCTGCGGGACTCCACGTGTGCGCCCGCGTGGTGCGCGCGGGCTCTCGTTTATATAACACGCCCACAGAAACGTAAAGGAGCCTGCAAACAAACACAGTAAATATAAATATACAGACTAATATAGTCTGATAAAGTCCAATGTTAAGTCCAATTTTAAGTTAAGTGCACTTGCAGGCAACCACCTTATGGGGAACATAGTTTCACTTTCAAGCACAAACACAATCCAAGTGTTCCAGAGGCTCCGGCAAGGCAAAGCGGGACTCTGCGGGACTCTGCGGGACTCCACGGGTGCGCGCGCGTGGTGTGCGTGGGCTCTCGTTTGTATAAAACACCCACAGAAACGTAAAGGAGCCTTATGGGGAACGTAGTTTTGCTTTCAAGCACGAACACAATCCAAGCGTTCCAGAGGCTCTGGCAAGGCAAAGCGGCACTGTGCAGGACTCCACGGGCACCCCTAATTTTGGGTTGTTTGAGGCGGTGGGCGTAATGGGTTCTTATGGAAATAGAATAGGTGTGATGAGTATGAACCAATGTGATGAGTATGGTGAGTGCAAGAGTATGGTAGTGTATGGGACCTGCACTGTTCGTGCGTGAGGATGTAATGGTGTACCAGTGCATACTATAATGAGTCTACCTTTGGAAATATTGGGTTGTGTGAATCAGTGAGCAGATTGTGCACGAAAGTGGAATTTATGGGAGTTCTTAGTGTGCTCCGAATATTGGGCAACAGGATACCACGACAACAGAAGCTGCCAATTGTTTATTTGCTGCAGCCTGAGTGCGATGACGCCAGGAAGACTATGGGCCGGATTGACCAAATCGTTTTTGATTGGGAAGATCACTTCCGGCCTGTATCTCATCCCGTGAGCGTGCCCCAGGGCTCGCGCTATATTACGTCCCATTAAGCAGGGGCCGCAGCATGCCTTTCTCCTCCTCCTGCGTCACGTGCAAGACCGGAGACAACACACCTACTCAAAGATGAGAATGTGCGCACGTTTGCTCTGTGCTGTTTCCCTGGATATAATAAAGTTATATGAAGAGTTGCTTTTACGGCGTCAGCATTCATTGAAGATGTTCAGCCCTGTTCCCTGGTTTAAAATTACATCCAAGGCTCGCGGGCACATCCTGACAAGATGCAATTAACTTTTCAACTTTCTGACAGAGGCAACATTTAACATCAAAACCTATGTTTCAGGAAGATTAAGATATCCAGACCAACAAAAACGTTCCCAGTCAGGAAAACGCAGAGTTCCTATGGTAGACACCGTGCTCAGCACCGCTCCCTCACTGACACACGACGTGCGCAATCACTCTCTCAGAACAAAAGGTGCTAGCTGGTGATTTGGGAGAATTCGTGACGTGGTTAAAGATCTCATCACTGATGTAACTGCCAACGTGATCGGTGACATCATTAAGGACCAGCCACCAACACCAGGTTTGCGGCTGCACTAATTTGCTGCGTGCTGCAATAAATGAGGGTTTGTTGTGAGAGGCAGGAACTGGCTTATTAGCTTTGTGTGTCCCTGTGACGCCGTCCAAATGACACCCAGCATTTCCGAGGTAAGGGAACATTTATCTATGTTTCCCCCTATAAACGGCTAACATGATTAAAATCACGTTTAAAAGTAAATTATCCTGGATTTCTTTTTGTTGCTTTTTGCAACACACCAGCTTTATTTTGTGAGCAACGTAGACACACCAATAGAAGTGTTTGTTCAGGAGGCGGAAACAAAAAAACTGTAAAAAATACTTGAAAGGTTTTAAAACATTTTTTCATGAGCAGGCATATCAAGTCTGCACGACGACCCCCAAAAATGGTGGAAAATTGGGTATTGTTGATGCTCATCTTCTCACCCCCTTCACAATGTAAGTAAGGTGGTCCAGACTCTTTTGACTGGGGTGGCCCAAGTGGGGCACTGACTTATGCAGGGGTGGCATGAAGTACGAGCACAGACACACATAATTATCATAGTTTAGGATAATGGGGTGGCAACTGGGGGGCCAATCAGATTCCAGGGGTAGTACGTGCCACCCCAGGCCACTCCCCCGACACGCCACTCAAAAGTGACTATTCCCCTTCATTAAAGAAAATGGTACAGAAGCTGTATGACCCTTTTACGGTCCTATGCTGAGAGCATTTTGGCATAGGCAAACTGGGCAGATGCTTGCACTTCAGGGGCACACATTGGAAGTTCTAAGGTACACGTGTACAATTCATTGGCATATAATGGCAGAGCAAGGGCTACAACTGCTTAACATTGGCCAAATTTCAATTAATCGATCAATATAATACGTTTATTTCAGATGAATAACATCCATAAAAACGAACATGATTGAAACAAAAAATAGTTGCAGTAAGAAAAGAATAATTGGGAACTAAATACCAGTGAGTCTGTTTCTTATTGACATTACATTGCATAAAAAGCATTGGCAATGGCAACAGTTTGGGCTTTTGTGTAGGCATGGGAAAGGCACTTGCCAGGCACTGCGCTAGTGGCATAAACTGGCTATTGATGGCAACAGGTGCAAAAGGGTGCGAATAACTGGACATCTAATAGCATTTCCTGGCAAATGCCTAATACTTATACACAAGCCAAAACTGTTGGCTTTGACAGTGCTGGTTTTTAAAAGGTTTTCAGTGAAGGGTACACATAGTGGTTATAAATCGAGGGGCTGAAGGTAGACCTGGTTAAGACATTTTTATTACACCAGTAGTTGGTTTACAGCTCTAATTAAGTCTTTAACTCTCAGAAGACTCCTTTTAAAAAACACTGGCAGGCACTGTGAGTGCAAAATTTGATGGTAAGGCTTGAATAAAGCAAGCTCAAAATGTTCCCATGAGGGGGTGTTTTGGGCAGGGAGGTGCAGGAAACCGGTGGGAATGGAAGTATGGATTAGAATGGCCCTGGGCATTCAATGGGTGGGCAAATAACCAAACAACACCTACAAGTGCCCCTCCATTTATGCCATTTCTCCCTATCTGTACTCTAATGCGATAGTTTAGGCTTATAGGTGGTGCTAAAGAGCCACCTAATGGCCCAAACTAAAAATAGCTAAAGCCTACACTGCTGCTGTATCATCAGCACAGAGTAAATAGATAAACGCCGGCCGACATTGGCAAATATTTGATTCCTCGCAATGGGGAGCAAAGTGCATCGTTTCAAAGTTGAACATCTCTTACAAAAGAACAGAACAGGGAAATAAGTTTTGAGTGTGGATGGGCCGAAAGGACACTATGATGTTGGCGTTTCCTCTTGCTTTCCTTGCCAGATTTGCCGCTGGCATTGACGTTAAGGCAATAAAATCAGAAACTAGTGATTTGAAAGCGGTCCTCTAGGAATACACTGTGTGTAAAATAATAAGATTGTGCACCAGTAGGGCTTGAGATTAGGGATTTCGTTCAATTTCCTCTCTACCATTTGCAAACATTCTTTCATTGTATCTGAATATTTCAATAGCCATATTTAACAGTTCCTAGGAAGGCAATAGTTTGGAATATAATTGCGCTTTTATGAGAATGTATGGTCAGATGCCAAAGTGTCCTCTATAAAAATATTTCTAGCAATAATAGTGCTATCAATCAGAACAAAAAACTCCACATTAAACATGTTGTTAGTCACAGCCAAAATCACTTTCCACATTTTTTCCCCAAAAACCTGGCTTCAGGATATTTTGGTATTGCCAATGCGACAATACTGCTGGTGACCTTATTTAAGCAACATTGTTGTTGCAGACTTTTCCGTAGGAAAATAGAGAAGTACATTGTGGTGGGAGAGGTATGGCGAATTTCAGTGTTTTTTATGGTTTGGTTTGCAGCCATATTATCTTCAACGTAAGTTTTTTTGGTGAATTGCAAATGTGTTTATTACCGAAGGTTTAACATAACTGTGCTTAGTATCGTTTTTATAGTGATTTCAATATACGATAAACTCACAGTGCCCCAGCCAGAGTAGACTTTCTGGCCCAGAAGCCACTGTGTTTGGGGCATGACCTTTGGCCTCTTGCAATTCAGGCAAGTGCAAGTGGACGGCAGAGGATAAGTGCAAAATAATACATGGCAAGATAAGTGTCAAAGGTCAGAATATAACAATGAAGGAATAAGTGCAAGGTATGGGATAAACACATCAAGTTAATAAAATCTACGTTTGCAGCAGACTAGCTAACCACCCATTATGAGGAGGTAAGAGTAGACAGGGCTGGTGCTAGCATTTTCCCAGCTCTAGGCAAAAGGTAATTATAACGCACGCCCCCTTACTTTGACCATCCTGTTCCAAATGCATTGCACCACTTCACATGCTTGAGCAGGCCGCACGTACCATGTGACATACATCCACGTCACTCATGTTTTTAATTATTTTGTTAAAACACTGTCATCAATTCACACACTTACATGCAGCGATTATCACATTTAGGCAGTTTCTGAAGCAGCTTATTAGAATTAGAAACAATGATCATATCAGGCTGTAAAGACTGGAGGGCGGTGTCTGTACTCCTGCTCTCTATACGGCAGAGGAGAGGCACAGAGGACCCCAGCCAAGATTCTCGATAGGGTTGAGCTGGTCGAGCAATCAAGGCCTAGCTTCTCAGGAGGGGATGTAGGCTGGTCAAGGCTGGTAGAGTGTAGTCCCCAAGCCCCCACAAAGGAATGCCCACACACTATTAGTTAAAACACAGGGCCTCATTACGACCCAGGCGGAATGGGTTTAACGGCACCGGTAATGGTGCCGGTGCCGTTAAACCCACTCCGCCCTATTACGAGGATCCCTCATGGGACGCGGAAAGGACATCTGGTCAGACCAGACATCCTTTCCGGGTCCCGCGAGGGGACCAAGGAGCTAACAACGGCTTTAAAGCAGGAGCCACGGATCGTCAAGAGGCGTTGAAGAAGGTGAACTTGGCGTCGACGGCGTCAATGAAAAGTTTGATGGTGCCGAGACCACGGTGTCGATCCAGGTGGTGCTTGTCGGCGACATCCTGCGAGGATGAGGTGTGCGGGGCACCTCGGTGTTTGATAGTTCAGGACCACAAAGAGTTTCTGAAGAACTGTGGCCCGACAAGGGCATCGAGTCATCGAAGTCTTTGTGGTCTTTGGGTGGCGGGAAACCCACTGGCGGATGCTCCTCAGCGCATCAACGGTCTGGCCTTCTCCGGTGGGATAAGGCGGATGGCGGTGCAGACGAGTGAGTCTGTGAATCAAAAGTCTTAGGCAAAGGAGCGTTCGGCTCTGGTTGTCGGGGGCACAGCATCAAGCGGTCCCCTCTTCTGGGCAACCCGGCTTCGACGGGCCTCCATCGGTTACAGCGATAATCCGAACCCTGGTCGACGGCAATGGACATCGACGACGTCGATGTCCGGATGCTTTACTTCGTTCTTCTCAGCGGTCCCCGTCTCCGGTCGGCAGCCTTTCGAGGGTCCGACTTCCAGGGAGCTTCAGCGAAGGTTAGCGGTGCTTGATGGTCCCTCGGAGCACGGGAAGAGGGCGCCTAACCAGGTCCTCTCTCGGATCAGTCCTTGATGAACTCGACAGCTTTCGGATCGGGTCGAAACAAATGCAGCAGCAGTTCTTCTTCTTCCAGCTGCGCGTCAAGGATAAGCAGTTCCAGTTACTCTTCAAGTGTCAACCCAGCTTCTGAACAATTTCCAGTGTTGAGAGGTCCCCAGATATACTATTCTGTCTCTCATCCACACTGCTGGATCACACTCAGCAGCCAATCATACAGAAGGATTCATGCAGACAGTCAGCCAATCAGGCATACAGTGCATTCAGGCCATACCCCTCCCTCTCAGACACTCACAACAAGGAATGTGTATTGGGACAAGTACCCAGCCATTCAACACTACACACTGCATTCATACCAGTCTTTGGCAGGGCTGTCTCAGTCATTGTGTCATACACCAGGAACCAGACATCCACAACAAGAAGTGCATATTGGTCACACACTCCATTCACCCAGGTCCCACCCACAGGGTGAACCCACAACATACAGCCACTGGGAAGGCTCCAGCCAGTCTGGCCTGGACTTCACAACAACACCATGGGCCCCATCATGAGTTGGGCGGTAACGCCGGTGCTATTACCGCCGGCGC
This sequence comes from Ambystoma mexicanum, assembly GCF_040938575.1. Classification (NCBI taxonomy): domain Eukaryota; kingdom Metazoa; phylum Chordata; class Amphibia; order Caudata; family Ambystomatidae; genus Ambystoma; species Ambystoma mexicanum. Next base: position 534,273,457 of record NC_090927.1, on the reverse strand, counting down.
TATTAGCCCTACTGCCAACCCCCCCGGCGCTATTAGCGCCAAATCACAGGTTTGGCGGAACGGTTAGTGCCCATTCCCCATTGGGCCCATTCTGGAATTCCGGTAATAGCACCAAAAATCAGCAAATTTGCCACAGACTTCCCCCCAGCTGTGAAATCCGCCAAGGCCATGATCTGGCGGACCCTTAAATGTGGCGGTAATAGCGCTACTGCCGCATTTAAGGGTTACCGCCAGACTCGTGATGAGGCCCCATGTATTGAACTTCCACCCAACAGCCAGTCGGGGGAAGGGACAGTCAGGGCTTCCCAGGACTTTGGGAAAACAAGGTAACAGGCAATAGAAAGCAAGAGGCCACAGGGGCTATCTTGTTTCCTATCAGGAATCAACTGATTCCAATGGCAGGGCCTGGATATACCAAAATGGAGGATACTCAAAGCACCTATCAAATTCAGCATGGAGCTGCCACCAGCCCATACCCTGCTCTGTGGGCCACACACAGGTGCCCAAAAACATACACTAGTGGCACAGGCTTGCACCCCCACCATGGGTGCCATAGGGTTATCCCATGGGTCTGTACACCAAACCAAAAACAGGAAGAGCTGCACTGACAGGAGTCCCATATGGACTCCTGGGCAGAAAACAATACAGAACACAAATGAAAAAGGACTACAGGACAAGGACAGGGAGGCCCTGTCCCTCCAATGCATTTTCAACATCACACAGGCAGGATGAGAAGTAATTGACACCAGGCATGCTATCACCACAAGGCCACTTACAGACATCCTAAGTTTCAATTTTGAGTCTGGTGAAGTCTGTTGGTGCACAGTGGGTGACTGGAAAAGCCTGTTACTGGAGGTATTCACCTTTTACAGCTAGTAACCGTGTGGTCTAACGATTCTGCTTCTCCCGGTTATGGTAACTAAGCCCAGAGCACTGTAGAAACCATCACAATGGTGACTTCCCTGGTCATGCTGCTTACCATCACAAATGTGTCAGTAAATCACTCGAAAGGCTGCAGCACACCCATTCTGGTGCAGAGTTATGGCACATAGTGCCGGTAATACACCTGTCATGTAAAGCAATATATTTTTGGTAAAGATTTATTCGACCTTGTATGCTAGAAGGTCTAGCCAAAGATCTAGTTGCAATGGTTGCTTTAAACCCCAGGTTGTAGGCAATTCCCTGACATTATTGTATGCAGAGATCGCTTATGTTAGGAATCTTAAATATCTAGTTGCATCAAACAAATGACAATGCAAGTGTTGTGCAATTCCCTGATGTTTGTAAGGTAAGTTTTCACATTACTTGTGGGTACAAATGAGTACTACTGCATACCTGATGGTATTCCAAGGCCACACTACACTACAATATATTTTTTCATAAGCTCTTACTTCTATCCAACGGGCAGCTACTGACTCCACCAACACATTGCAGGGGGCATTGTCATCATTTTCACGGTTGCGCTGTAACTGCGAGAGGACAAGATCCCCAAGCCTTAGAATCAGGCCTTACAGTTCCTTGACACAATGAACAGATGCAGCACGAGCAGTGCAAGTTTCACTAACTCAAAATGAAGCATATGCAATTGCAGACCAGACTTCTCTCACAAACAGAAAAGGCACCCCACAGATAGTAGCAGTGCATGTTTCCATCATGCACATTAAATGCACAGCAAGGCAGGCACAGTGAAACCTTCCTTAATAAGCAGAAGAGGTCCATAATAGGCTTCCCTCACATACAGAGATTAGGGAGTGCAGAGTGAGCAGCAGTACAAAATCACACCACACAATAAATAGGTGGAGTACAGGCAGCAATCATGCAGTCTTCCCTTATACATACTGGACAAACATTATAGATACAGAATGAACAGTAGGAGTGAAGGCCCTCATAAAGGAAACTGGTGAATATGTAGCATGGGCAGCGGCAGAGAAAGTTCCCCTCACCCTTTGAAAGAAATTGAGCATGGGCAGCAGAGCAAGACTACCTCTGACGTACTACAGGCACAGCATGGAGCAGAACATTGCAGTGCACATATTGTGTCCTGACTTGTTCAGGCTGCATGCAATACTCATCTGAAAATTCAGGTTTTGGAGATTTCTCTAGTCCTTGATGGGAAAGTGTAAGAGGGAGCTATAGATGATCACACTTGAGCAGGGGGAGAAAAGGGCTAGTAGAGAGAACATCAACCGTCACATTGTGTTGGGGTAGGTATGATGAAGTGCTGCCTCACATGGCTGTCCCTTCCCTTGACCCCACCTTTAACCCGAAAGAGCTTCTCAATAAATGTAGAGCCTAAATCATAGCCAGATGATGCTTGCCTATTTGAAAGCAGGCATCATACCAGAAGTCCTACAAATAAAGAACATTCCCTGTGTTTTTATAGATAATCTGAAATTTAAAGGAAAGTTCAGCGCAGTAGGTAATAAGTGCTCAAGAAATTACCTTATCCTCATTATTGATACTGCTGCTGAAGAGTCAGCCAAACAAAAAGACTGACTAAATCGAAGAGGAAATACAAACATTTTAAAAATGTACACTTGATAAAAAAATCTGGAAGTATAAGAAAGATGTGAAAATTATAAAGAAACTGTGACATACCCATACTTGGTAGATTCCTATTATGAGGACCAAAACAAACTTTCGCAACTGAGAGGTAGAAATATAGGGCGACAGAGAAACAAATATGTACATTTCTCTAATACATCCAACACTACCACAAGTAGCGGTTCAGACAATACCAGTGCGCCAACCAATCCTAATAACCAGCCCCAGTTTTTTCGGGGCCAGGGAAGAAAACCCGCAATTGGCAATAGGGGCACCCCAGAATGCAAACCCGGAACTGGAGAGGCCCCCACAGAGCTGGTGATTCCAGTTTTCAATTTATCCACCCACCTTGTGACCAGCACAGAGCTGGCCGTACTCAAAAATGGCTTAAGTTTTGCTCCAACTACAAAAGCCAACGATTTTGAGACACAAATAGAACTTCATAAATTCTTTCGTTTGATACGTCTGACTCATCTCCTTCTGACAAAGAACCAAGCACCACAGGGCTTAAATCAGTCTCAACCTTTACCCCTCTGAATAGCATGGTCACACCAGCCATAGTCGGTTTCGAGAATAAGGTCATTGAAGAAACCAAACATATTTTTAAGTCTAAAAAACATCACAAAGACAACATGACCAAAGAGGAGAGAAAGGCTCTAATTTCTCTACAGAATAACCCTTTGTTCCTTCTCAAACAAGCTGACAAAGGTGGGGGGTTCGTATTATGGGATAAACATCTCTATGAAACACAAGTTGCACTTCAGCTACAAAATCAACTCTTCTATCGAAAGCTAGATAGAGATCCCTCCCCCGCCTTCAGGACGAAATAAAGAGCCTTATGGACTATGCATTGAGTGAAGATTGGCTGGAACTGGAAGACTTTCTTTTTTGATAAATAAAAATCCAACCATTCCAGCATTTTACCTACTCCCGAAAGTCCATAAAAGTATTACCAACCCTTCTGGCAGACCCATTGTGTCTGCCATCAATTCTATCCTGGAACCTTTATCATTATACTCGGATTGGTTCCTTGGACCTTTTGTAAGATCGATGCAATCTTTTGTCAAAGATACCACAAGCATGATTAATATATTAAGTGGTGTATCCCTTGCAAAAAATGATTTACTAGTGACTCTGGACGTGACAGCTTTGCACACGAGCATCCCTCAGGGCGAATGCCTTAAGGTTATGGAGATATATACCTCAATCAATGTACTACAAATAGTGAAAAAGTCCCTACAGCATTCATTTTGGAATGCATTTGTGGGATATATTGAACCACTCAGATGTGCCTTACCACATCACTTGCTGCATTGGTGCAAGAAACAGAAAAATGGCTGCGCTAACTCCTGTGCGCGCCAGGATCTGAAAGTTGCGTTTTTACAACTGCCAAAATAATGGCTGCATCACCCTGCCACACACATTTCAGGCGGGGAGGAACAGAGTACACACTGCAGGAGTGTAACAGTGTGCTCTGCAATATTTGTTTTACAAATTAAGTGAAAGAGGCAGCATTGCCTTGCTGCAAATCTCAAAATTCCCATTTAAAAATGACACCTTTTTCAACCTTAAAAGTGCTGCTTGAATCAATTTCTCATGAAACTACTGTGATTAAAAAAGCCCTGCCATGTCCAGAATCATTCATTATGTCACAGAGGAACCGGGCCTCATTTGAATGACAGTTCCAGTCAAAAGCAACTTTGAAAAATCAACCAAAGACTCTGCTTTCACTCGCATGGAAAAGCGGAAAAGCGCGCATATTTTTCTACAATGTATCAAATGTCAGCTTTCTTCAAAGAACTTCTAACTATCTAAGCCTGGCTAGTTTCATGTATCATTGTTCTGGTAAAACTCATGCTTCCAGGAAAAATGACTTTGGTTGCAAAAGCAGTGTTTGCAAAGGCAGATGGGGCTGCCAAGTCGAATTTAAAAAGAAAGAAATGTTATTAGTTGTTAACACATGTGGTAAATGTGCTTTTACTGAAAGAAGAAAAATGGGCCTATTTAAAAGTAAATTGTTTGGTGAAGGCCTGCATACTTAGCAATGTACAGGATTTGTTGCTGGTAAAAGTACACCTATGAGCTATTTTGATTAGCCAGATTGTGTTTAAGTCAAGATTTAAAAGAGAGAATGAAGGCTAAAACTCATATGCTAAGTTGGAAATCTATAAAAAATAAAAAGAAACCTGCTCTTCAAGTTACAGCCCTGTAACTTCCTTCAGGAAGAGAGGCACACTATAAACTCCTGGCACAGGAAAGCACTAATTGCCAGCTTGAAAGACTTTGAATGGACCAGGACAAAGGGATTTCACATGCTCATCAAACATTCGTCTTTGCTACAGGCTAGGACAATAGCAGTCCTGGGACTCTCCCCTGTGAAGTGTGAAGGGCAATACAACCTTCAATTAAGAGAGAGGCCCCCATCCTGCTTGAAAGAAACTGCCAGTTGGTGTTAGCTGGGAAGAAAAAAATAACAGACAATAGGGGTCATTACAAAGTTGGCGGTAGGGGTTTAATGGGGCCGGTGGAGCTGCCGGCCCCGTTAAACCCCTACCGCCGCATTACGAGGTGTGCTCGCGGGACCCGCAAAGGGCACCTGGTAAAACCGGGCACCCTTAGCGGGTCCCGCTAGCAGACCAGGCAGCTAACAGCAGGCACACTTATTAACGGGCCCATTGTTAGCTCCCTCCCCATTCCCATTGAGCCCTATGGGGGCTCGAACGGGAATGGGGATGTACCGGGTACGAGTTCCTCGAATGAGGAATTACCGGGTCCTCCAAAGTTGGAATGGCCCGGTAATTCCTCATTTAAGGAACCCGGTACCTGGTAACTGGGTAACCATGATGCAAATTGCGGCATGGTTACCCTCCAACCTTGAGCCCCAATGACTCCCATTTGTCTTAAAACTATTGTAGAAAGAACTTTAAAAAGACTTATATCTCAGCTGTCAAAATGAGGAATTTTCCCGGCTTAAAAGTGGAATTGTGGGCTGTGTTTGAAAACTTGGTAGAATGTCGTGACACACTCTTGACAGAAACGGTAATATATGTTGTATTACCAGAAAAGCATCCATGTTGCAAATATCAAATTTTGTACATACATCCCTGGGGCCAATTTGCATCTGTGTATAAAACTGGGGAAATGTGGTCCAAATCTTTAATGCGTAAAATTACCAAAATGTGTCAGAAAGTCGAAACAAGGTCGCACAGACTGGAGGTTTGGACTAATCAGTGCTGCACCAAATATATAACCTGTGTATCTGATTTGCTAAGAGGTGGCAACTGCATAAATATCTGTTTTTGGCAAAATCGGATTTGCAGTAAAGGAAATGTGGGAGTTTCTAGATACAGTAAAAATCACCTCATAAACATGACATCACTTTTCTGATATCCAACCAACTGTGAGCAAGGCGGAGACTATGCCCTTGCCCAATCCTATTGTTAGGGGTGTGGGTAGTGAATCCTGCCCCTGTCATATACTGTAATGATGCCATCTGGCATTATAAATAATGGCCCCTGACTAGCACTCAGGACACACACATTGATTCCTGATTCCTACGCCAGCGTCATGTTCCTGTCTGTTCCTGTCTTCATCTTGCATCTATCCATCTAACTCCAGATCCCAACCACAAGGCCAAGCAATTGCTGATCCTGATTCAGCTAGGCATCAATTGTAAAATAATCCCCATAAACCAAGGGAAGCGCTGTGGTGTTTTGGGGAAGCATCCTGAATGTACCAGGCTTGCTGCCACTCACTACTATCCTGCTATCCTGCTATCCTGATGCCCTATAGGATCCAGTAACCAGAACTTCCAGTCCAGAAGAACTATCCTTTGGTATCCAGTCCCTGCCAACTGACTCTGTCCCGCTAAGTTTGTCCGGCTGCCCTGTGTTAGACCAGACCCGTGTGGCGACCAGAACCGCTGACTGTCCAAAATCCAAACTAAAAGTGGACAGTGAGTATCAATAGGAACCATCGAAACATAGTAAACCTTACCTTGCTTTGTTCCATCCCAATCTCTAAGTCATCCTATCTTTATTCTGATAATTGTAATATTGTCATAATCATTCTTGCTACCCTGCATTGATTCCTTGCACTAGTGCTAACTTCTTTAATAATTTTGTCTTGTGAAATCCTAAGCCCTTAATCCTCCCTCAGGTACTCGGACTGGGTCCGCCAGGGCGAGCACAGAGGTGCTAGGGTTGATTCCGCGGACAAACTCCGGAGCTTAGTGTGTCTCAATCTGGTAGCCTAGCCTGAATGCCCTAGTGTAAAGTCAAACCATCCTTGTCAGAATTGATTTCTGTTCCTTTTTCGCGCCTTTATTTTCCGAAAACACACCTCACTAGATCCTGCATAACTCACTCAATTTAACAGCTAGAGACCTCATTTCACTTTCATATGATACCTATGATCTATAGTACGCCCAACCCAAAAACCACATCCATTTCACCCATTTTTATTAAAAACCATTTGGTTAATTTTCAGCGGAATGAGCATTTTTGTAAAGTTTTACACGTGTTATTTTTACAATCAATTGTTTTAAACCTTCCATTCATTTTCCAATTGCATGCTTTGGCTCAGTCTATTGCTTATGATTGCTTATAACTTTCCAGTGTTGCTCCTTTAGAGAATTGTACATATTTAAGGATTTTTGCACACATTCATTGTTTTATTCAGCCATTTCCGAGTGTCACTTTAACATTGCAAGGGTTCAAATCCATTTTTCTCTCTTGTTTGGGGAGGGAAGGTTGGATTCAAATTATGTTTCTTATTCCTCATTCCTGATTACCTGCTGCCTCCTTATATCTATTTAGAATTGATTATTTGTTGGTTGAGGAATATTGCAGGGGGAAATCCTAACTTGAGTGCTATCTTTCCCAAAATTCAAAAGTGTCTCTATTCCCTGTTGTTTTGTAGTTGTGTTAATGGAAGGTTAAACTAAGTGCATTGCTAACATTCATATTGTTTTTATCACCCCTTTGGTTATTGCTGCCCCATATATTAAAAAGTGTGTGATTTTCTAAATAAATAAATAAATAAATAAATAAATATTACCTTTACCTACCAGCCTGGTTCCTGGTCCATTGTGACCTGGGGCATTTGAAAAGGGGGTGTGATATGAGTGGTGTCTCTCTCAAATATTGAACTTATGTATAACAAAATAAGCATTTCAGTTGTGTGCTGCATACTAGGATGAGACCAGGGTGTATCGCCTGATTGAAATTCTTAACACATCAGACTTGCGCTTACTGAAAACCTTTTCTTATGTGATGGGACTTTCTATAGACAAGTGCATAGGACCAGTATGGGGGCAATCTTTGCCCCTGACTTGGCCAACTTGTTTATGGATCAATATGAACGTGCATCTATATATCAAATGAATAATCCCTATAAGAATAACATAGTTATGTTATGTTATTTTGCATTTATATAGCGCCTTATATACCATTGGTATGGTCTGAAGGCGCTGGTAGGTTGAACGCCCTTGGGAAACGAAGTTCAGGTCAGTAGAGAGAGGAGAGAGAGTCAAGGTGCATGTGAGCACCGGGTATGTGTGCAGCTGGTGCAGTATTCATGTAATAGCTGCTTTTTAGCGGTAGGTGTGGTGGTTGAGCGATCAGTAGTATGTGTCCTTCTGGCAGGATTTATCCAGACCGAATGTGGCTGCGTTAGGCCTGAGGAGAACGCCTGGCTGGGGGGTGTGTAACCAGCAGTGTTTACTTAGAATGATGGGGAGTGAGCGGCGGATGTTGGTATGAGAACAGTTATACCGAATGGTGTCATAGTATCTCTGTGTTCTAGTTGAGTGGTGGTGTAAACAAGAGAGTAAGCATGGTGGTGAGATATGATGGGTTTTATGCTCTTTCAAACGTTCCCTGCATTCCAAACCATACTATGTATGTCGCGCAATTCTATGCGCTCCAGTCTGTTCCATGCACTCTTATTCATTCCATGCACCTGAGTCTGCTCGACACACTCTGATCTGCACAATGCACTCATGCATTCCAGTCTGCCCCGCACGCTCCAGTCCGCCCGATATACTCCAGTCTGTCCCACGCATGTGCTCTTGTCTGCCCCGTGTATGCACTCTTGTCTGCCCCGCGCATGCACTCTTGTCTGCCCCGCGCATGCACTCTTGTCTGCCCCGCGCATGCACTCTTGTCTGCCCCGCGCATTCTCTCTTGCCTGACCCGCGCATGCACTCTTGTCTGCCCCACACATGCCCTCATGTCTGCCCCACGCATGCTATCGTGTCTGCCTCATGCATGCATTCCTGTCGGCCTCATGCATGCACTCCTGTCAGCGACATGCATGTACTCTTGTCCACCACTCGCACTCCTGTTCGCCATTCGCACTCCTGTCCGCACTCGCACTCCTGTCCGCACTCGCACTCCTGTCCGCCACTCGCACTCTAAACCGCTCTATTTACTCCAATCCATTTTGTGTATTCTAATTTGTTTTATGACCTCCATCTACATATTTCATCCATAACATCTTAATAATACGTCCGTTCCATCCACCTATTTTCCACGTTTCATCCGCTTATGTTACCTGTTTCATCCACATATGGCGCCCGATCCATCCACCTACGGCACCCGATCCATCGACCTATGGCACCCTATCCATCCATATGCGGCACCCGTTCTATCCACATATGTCAGCCGTTCCATCAATGTACTTCACCCGTTCCATCCACGTCCGGCACACGTTCCATCCATAAATGTGATCGATTTCATTCACATATGTCATTTGTACTATCCATGTAGAATTCATAGGTCAATGGTATTGTTATATAGACAATGTCCTTATGGTATGGAAAGGCTATACTATCACCTTAGAACGCTTTCTGGTCTGGTTGAATAACCAGAGTGAACATATCAAATTCACAATGACATACGATGCGAACCAGATCCCGTTCTTAGACTTACTTATCTGTAAAACAGAAACAGGTCACATTTTCACAAATCTGTATCGAAAACCAACAGACAAAAACACTCGGCTCAAATACAACAGTTTCTGTTCCCTAGCATTAAGGGATAATCTACCAATTAGTCAATTCCTTAGAATTAGAAGGAATTGCTCCAATATGGCGGACTATATCAAGGAGGGTAGAGATCTCAAAGAACGCTAAAAAACATGAGGATATCCAAAGAGAATTATCCATTCAGCTTTCAAAAGGGCGCAACACGCTAACAGAGAGAGATGTCTACACCCTGAGCCTAAAATCCAAGAAGAGAAAATTACATGCGTGACTACTTTTAGCCCTATCAGCAATCGATTGAGGAAAAGTGTAAAGAAAAATTGGCATATTTTACTCACTGATGATTTCAATCCTGCCCAACCACGTTTTGCCTTTAAACACCAAAAAAACTGTAAAGATATGTTAGTTCATACATATCCAAAAAAACAAGCAGCAGTGGGACAAACCACACTATGACATTTATCACCGGTCATCGGCCACTTCAAGTGTGGTCAGTCCCCTTTATGCTCCTTGACTCAAAACTTGAAATCAGTAGAACTCAATGGTAAGGTCTAGGAACTCTGCATTTTTTCCAACTGTTCCACTGCTTGGGTCATTTATGGTATTAAGTGCCCTTGTGATTTATTGTATATTGGCAAGACGGAAAGGTGTGTCAAACAATGTATCTGTGAACACAGATCTTGGTTAAAGAATATAGTGGAGAATAAACCACTGATTGCGCACTCTGAAGATAGAAAACATAAATATAATGAGATCTTTTGGTTTGTGATTCAAATTATCCCGGAGACAGCAAGAGGGTGCAAAAGAGTAACTATGTTTAGCAAAAGTGAACAACGCTGGATTTATAATCTTAACACAACGAAAGAAGAATTAATCTCTTCGGTTGAATGGAACTCTCTTTTGTTTTAAACCCAGTGTTTTGACTGGATAAGAGTCTTCTAGGACTTTCTATCATTTGCCAAATTAATACCTGTGCATTTTCTGTAAGTACTCTAAGTGCATCAACAACCAGCTTGAATGTGGACTCCTATTTTTCCTATACTCTGGGATTGTTCCGTTGTGGACATAGAAAGAGTGAAAATGTCCCATTTCGTAAGAATTGAATGTGCGCGTATAGTTTGGTTAATTGCTCTCATATTGTACATACACACACGGTTCCCAATGAAAATTTAGAAAAACTGTTGATAAATGGGAAAGAACATATATGGAGCCAATTTGGGACTAAGGTATCCCCTTTTTTCCACGTAGGGTAACTGTCCCTTTAATTGTGAAAGGATGCTAGTACGTCAAAAATCAGGTAATCTAATACGCCTGGCTGCAAATAGACGTTCTGCCTATAAACGATACCGGATATTGGGCTTTTCTTCAACCGTGATAGGAGAAAAGACATGTGAAGCTTCTTCTCCGTACGACTCAGGTAAGCGTGTGCAAGTGTTTAGTAGTCGTTGGTTTAATATGCCATGATCACGTAGTAAAAACCTCTGATGTACTCTTTTCTTAGAACCACCATACCACAGACGTGTAGGTGCATCTGCGGCGCTGTCCTGTCACTGCGTTAACAACAGTGGCTATTTTATGCCGTGTAATGCTAAAGAAAGAAGTAAGTAGGAACAAGCCCTTTGTTGATCTACAACTCTGGTTGAGCAGGAGCATTTCTTTCACAAATGACGTCCGATTGGCGAGGCACTTTACAGGGCCGCCTCAGCAGATTTTTCACCCCCACGACGAGCCCGGATTTATTGGATCTGTTCATAAAACCAGACGCATTAGTAATAACGTCTCTTTATTTATTTTTGTGTAGAGCCAGATGAAAACGGTTCTTAGGACTCGCCCGACTGAAAAAGAAGTACTGCGTGTGTGTCCTACAAGATACGTGTTGGACTGAAGTCCGTCCACCAGCTAGAAGCACTCACACTTGCACATATAGTAAGTAAGCAATAATCCATACATATGTTGTTTGCGAGACTACAGAGGAAATGTGTCTCAGAATCAATATATGTGCCATATAAATAACACAATACTGTTATCATTGATATATAACCTGGTGAAAACAGATGCCATCTAGGTCTCGGTTATCAGAAAGAAGTAACCTACCGATGATATATCCAAAGAAGGCAGAAAGACGAGTAGTACTTAGGAGTCACCGTCTACAAGTAAGCATTATTTGGAGCGCCCAGTTATTGGCTTGCATTCCTTTTTCTCCCTTAAACAGCAGAGTATTCACCCGTGATAATGAAGGGGGCTATAGTATAATATACAGAAATCCCATGATATTATAGGGCAATTCTAATTATGAATATTTATTAAGGCAGAATCATTTACTGTTTCCTTAGGAATAAGTAAGGTGTGTTGAACGCCAAAGTGGAGTAAAACTGGGGATGCGAAGTGCCACAAAGTATCTCACTACCAAATGATAATTCCACTGGACAATCAGAGCCCAGAAGGAACAAAACTAGTCATACCACTTGACGATGTAAGTGAAGGGTTGGTTTTGCTTATCAAAACCAGGGACAGTTTCTCAAAAGTGTGAGGTTGTTCAACATGGGTTAAGAAAAGTACGATAAATATAGGAGAGGATCACATTTGAAAAGGCTTTGAGATGTATCAATGTTAAGAATATCACATGTAATGAGAATAAGTTAATATATAGAAACCTCTACTTAATTGTCGTAATTGTCGTTTTTACATTTTTTTAGAATCTGAAAAATAGTTATGGGTTACAAGACAGGATCATTACTGAATTGAAGAAATCAGTCCGCCCTGAATAAGGCCTCAAAATTGAAGTGTGAAGTGACACTAGAGATAGTGTTTAATATATTTGTAATGGCCAGAACATATCAACAATCTGAAAAGACTGTGAAGGATTTAGAGTCTTTGTGAATTTGGAAAATTCGACCCCCGCATGAATCAATATTTTAAAGAGCGTAAACAATTCTTTGTTGTCCCTATTTTTTATGTATTTGTTTGCTTGATGTTTTCTTGTGGTTGTAATGAATTACTAATAAATTGAATCTTTTGTGTATCTTAAAAGACTTGCATTTGGATCCAAGATATATGTATGTACATCTCAACTCACACATCCATTACGGATGTCTGTGTTAATGGTATGACTTATCAACGATTAATTATGTAAAAGCACCACCAATCCTAACCTCATTCGGTATAGAGAGGGGTAATCTTTTTCTCAACCCTCATTTAGAAAATTGATATTTGTCTCCCGTTTATGAGAAATTGATCCCCCTTCAAAAATTGTGGGAGTCTACCTTATAGAAGGTGATGAGCCTAAGACAAGGAAATTAACATAGTAGTGTGTGAAGAATATACAGTGTCAAGTTTCATTGAGGAAAATGCATCACTGCTATAGCGCAGTACTTGCGAGTTCGGTTTGCAATGCACAGAGCACTCCTTTGGCCAGTCTCCACCACACTCCCTTTACTCTTTTGCCTCTGGGGACAGTTCACTATTTCTTCCCTTCGTTCCTAAATATGTTCAGGGGCAATCCGTCATCTTTCCCTAGCACCCACCCACACTAAATGAAGCACTTGGTAGCCAGTTCCACATTTCACATTCTAATTCCAATATTCATGGCATTTCTTTCAGCAGTTCTCATAACTAAAGTATCTAGCTGAAAGTGGTTTACAGCTGGCGGTCTACGTTTGCTTCTTTTTCTACTTCAGCAGGATTGTGTGCCAGGATGCCATTGCTATAATACTTTCCTTATTCAACAGAATACAGCACTTCCCCTCTCCCTCATCCACCTTTGAAACAGTCCTTCTCGTACCCTCCTCTCTTCCAACAAGCACTTTCCTTTTCCCACCATACCCCCCTTTTCTCTATCTTCACCTCTACCCTTTACTCTCTCCTTCATCTTCCTCCCACCAACCTGTCCTCTCCCCAATTGTTCTCCCTTTTAATAATAATAATAATAATTTGGCATTTATATTGCGATACAAACACTCAGGTATCTGAGCGCTGCTTATTATTACCCACGGTGTGTGGTGCTCATTTATCGACCTCGGAAGGCTGAAAGGCTGTGTTTGGCCCTCCCGGGATTCGAACCTGCGTTAGCAAGCTCTGCACCTACTCGCTGTGCCACTTGACCGGCTTTTGTCCTTCCTTTCCCCCTCATATATCTGCTAAGTGTCCTTAGGTTGTGTGTAACATAGACATTGATCACTTTTCGGCCAATAGCAATTTCCATTCCATTCTGGGAGTTGTAGTTTCCTTTTTCCATTCTAAAAATATGGGCTTTCAAAAACTATAGGTCTACTTGACCCAAGAATGCAAAGTTTCTGGTGTTAGCTAAAAATCTAGGCCTGGCAGGCACTGTCACAAATGATACTAGGAAGCAAGTCTCATCTTTCTGCCTTGAATCCTTCCTTTCTGTTCTTCTTCGATGACTTCCTCCCCTTGTCCCATATCTCTTCTCTTCTTCAATGCTCCACCCATCTGCTCTTTCTCTCTTTTCATTCTGTATCCATCAGCAAATCCATCCCCTCTAATCCACTCCTCTTTTCTGCAAATTCTTTCTCCACCACAGCCTTCTCTCCTTCCCCTCCTCCGACCTCATCCTCTACCCTTCATGCCTTCTCCATCCTTCTGCTCCCCATCCTTTCCTTACATCATTTCTTTCTTAACTTGCTCCTTCACCCTCCTTCGCCTTTCTTGCATTGACACCCTGATGACGGGCGTATTACGGATCCTGCTCTCTTGTACCACTCTCCTTCCCCTCATAATCAGTCTTGGAAGTTTATACTTGCATTACAGAGGGGACAAGTTATGGACAAAGGGGTCAGGTGGCTGACCTGGGCCACCAACCAAATCAAACCCAAGCTTCTGCATGCTGATAAACCTAAGCACACACAGAATGAGTTTACGGAAGAGTGCATACCGCTTTGTCTAATATTTATAAAGAGGACCAGTCTGAGAAATAAAATACATGACTCTATGACTATATGACTCAACATATACCTTCAGGGGTTAGACATGTGTGTGACCTGGGCCTGGGAGACAGTCCGCCACAACCAGGCCCCAGGAAGGTACTTGTTTTACAGTTTCAATTCTAGCTAATTGTTCGTCCATAAACACATTGCTAGGCTCTTGGGAGAGCAGCTGTACAATGCCCTCACACGCACTGAGCATGACCAAAGAAATTAAAAGTTCTGCTTCTCGTGAATGTGCTTGGCAGTGGAGGGACAATACGTCCTCTTCTTGCCCAAACACCCCTCACCACCCCTTCACAGAAACACCACTACAAAAATACATGCAAGGACAATTGTGGAAACAAACTCAAGAAAGTGAATGAATGTATCAACACAGTGTGACTTTGGAGGCAAATGCAGGACGGACCCTTCTTTCATACACTGGCACCCCCTGTTGAGTTCCCCATAGGTGAGCGCTTAGTTGGCCTGGTGGTAGCAGCACCCCTGAGAGTGGAACAGAGGCTTAAGGAGTAATACCCTTATTTAAAAGGGGGCATTGCCAAAAAGAGAAGTACATCATCAGACAAAATATAGCAGAGCAATTAGGATGCATCAAATGTTCTTCTGAAGAACAAAGTCTGTAATTGCTTCCAAAATCTTAGGTGCTTTTCTTCATTTCTGAGGGCAATAGGTAAGTTGCTCCATGGAGTCACACCAGCCACTTTAAGGGTATTGCTTCCAAACATATTTTCCTTGACAGAAGTCATTATGAGTGTCATAGAGCTATTTATGTATTGGTAGTTTGTTAAGGCACTTGCTGTGAGTTGAGTCACTTCATGTCACCCCCAAAGCAAAGGTCCGGGACATCTGATCTTTCTTAAGCTTTGGGAGCTATGCAGCTCAAGCAAGTCTAGTAGTAGTATGGAAATCACTGTGCAGGGAAAAAGCAAGAACAAACAAGAGCAGGGATGCAAATAACAAGGGAGAGCCCAGGGTGGTAGAAGGATGTATGATAAACAGACAGGCAGTGCAAATAGATCAAAGAATTGGATGCATCTGAGATCATGTGCATTTGAAATGAAAGGTCAGAGTGAAGGATTTATTTTTAAAGGAAAACGTCTGAATTTATTCCCGGAGTCTGTGAAAAGTCTCTTCTAATCTGAGAGGCCATACGAAGATCATTCCAGGTAGCTCCTGCCGTGTCTCGTGTTTTTCCTCTCTGCATCTCTTTCTGGTAGGTTGCCACAACAATGGTCTAAGAAGGGGACGATGAAAGGCGCCTCGAAGAGCAGCACTTTCCCCCCTTCTGGGTGAGATAGTCAGGACCAGTCACCCAGAATGCTCTGTGCATGATGAGAAGATTCTTGGACTCAATGGTCACTGCTGCTCGGAACCAGTGCAATGCAAATAGCATAGAACCAATGGTCCGGGTACCTCAAACAGACCCACAGTGCCCACTGGCTACTGGTACCGTCTACACTGTAATATTAGTGCTGTAACCTTATTGTTGGTACCTTATTGTTGGTAAAGCGCGGATCCTGGCGTGTTCTGAAGGCAACTGAACCAAGGAACAACAAAGATTACAAAGAAAAAATGTACTTTGAATATTTTTGAAAAAGAGCAGGACAATAAGAAAAAAATCTAAATAAAATAAACATTGGAACATGAGAGATCTACACTCAAAGCAAGAAATAATTCTAATTTAGTATCTCTCCTGAAGAACCACGGGTGCATACCGTGGGGAAACACGTGTTGAGAGAAACAAAAGTGTATATAAGGAAGTCAATGGGCCTCATTACGAGGTAGGTGGTAAGCGATTACCGGCCCCGGTAAGGACACCGGTGCCGGTAATCCCTTACCACCCTATTCCAAGGTCCCTTAGCGGGTCTCTTCCTTAACACCTGGTTTTACCAGGCGTTATGGAAGGGACCCATTAAGGAACTTCAGAGCTAATAACAGTACCGCAAATTGCGGTACCGTTATTAGCTCCATCCCCATTCCCATTGAGCCCTATAGGGGCTTGAATGGGAATGGGGAATGGTTCCCGGAATGGGGACTTACCGGGTCCTCCAAGGTTGGAATGACCCTGTAAGTCCCTATTTCGGAAACCCAGACCCGGAATGCGGTAAGGGGGTAGCCATGGTGCTACCTCCTACCTTGTAATGAGGCCCAATGTATTGAAAGAACAAATTTATAAATATATGAATGGAAAATCAGAGTTGCATGAAAATGTATGCAAATGAGAAAATTCGAATTTGGACTTGAATGAAAGTCAATGCAATAGAGATAGAAATTGACAATTGTGTAATGAAAATATGAGCCAGAATACATGAAAAAATTAATAAAATTTGTGGAAAAACAACAAATTGTTATCAAAAAATATTTTTTGTACCAGAAGCGCATCCCACAAAAGTGTTTTTTCAAAAAGAACAAGTGTTCATGATATTGCTGCAGTCGCAATATAAGCGCTTGAGGTGCAGAATCTAGGTACAAATATTAGCTTTCTCAGCACACAAAAGATATCGCCATAATAGGAAAACAAAGCCGACAAGGACTGCAATCTGGTAAACAAAGAGTGGTAGCATCTACATTATAATATTAGTGCTGTAACCTTATTGTTGGTATTTGCAATGTTTGTTTTTATGGACTTTAATTTGTGCAGGTTGTAACCTTCACTATTGTTCAAAATATGTGTACCTTTAATATCTAATGGATTGTTTACATTACTAGGAATGGTTCCCAATAGCTGTACATAAATTAGTAAGTACATTATTTTAATTTGAATTGTTAATTACCCCATCGAATGCTTGCATTGAAATAATTATTGTAAGGTTTCTAGCATTGTGGATTTCCCAAAATGTTATTGATATTTTACCAAACGTATATCTATTTTTGCAGTTTATCGTTCTTTCTTATGGAGGAGGCAGATTCTACACAGTATTTTCATGCAATTGTATTGTATTGTATTATTTATATATTGCCTATACACATGAAAGTGTTTCAAAGCGCTCAAGGAGGGTGGGAACAAGGGGAAAAACAACAGTCGCTCAGAGCCCTGTGAGACAATAATAGGCTGCACAAGTAGAGTACGTACGTAGAATACATTTAACAGTTTGAGATACAGCAAATAGGCCTGACGGTGATTCTGCAGTTTTACCAGTGCAATTAAGAGATGTAGACAAAGGAGAACAGACAGACGATCATCAGGCATGTTGCATTTGGGTCGTGCAAGTGCATAGAAGGTAGGGAGGGGGAGGTCCAAGTGCACCCAATCGGCATAGACTGGGGTAAGTGTAGAGAGATCCACTCTCCTGGGTTATTCTATGTGCAGTAAAGGTGGGTGGGGTTAGGGCCCTGAGGCAAGTGCGAGAGTGGACTGGTGGGGGTGCCGGGACGGGTGAGACTCTGAGGTAGACCAGGCGGCCAGTTAGCAAGTTGTAAGGAAGAGGAGGGAGAGATGGAAAGAGCAGGAGAGCCAGGTTAGCAGGGTAGAGAGAGCGCAAAGGAAGATGAGAAGAGGAAGGTCTTGAGGAGTTTTCGGAACTTAAGAAGGTCAGGCTCAAGACAGAGGGTGCCAGGGAGGCAATTCCAGAGGGAGGCACCTGCTGAGGATAAGGATCTCCCTCCAAATCTCTGCTTGGAGAACCGGCTCACTCTCAGAAGGTTGGAGGTAGATGAGCAGAGGCCTCGTGAGGGACGGTATTTAGGTAGGTAGCGTTGAAGGTAGGTAGTTCCCAGGCCCCAGAAAGTCTTGTGGACAATGCAAAGGGTCATGAACTTGATCCTGGCAGCCACGGGGAGCCAGTGAAGAGATTTCAGCGCTGGAAAGATGCGATCCCTTGGCTTGAGGCCAAGGAATAAGTCTTGCGGTTCTGTTCTGGATGAATTGCAGAGGGCGCATGGCAGAAGAAGGGAGGTTGAGGATATGGACCAATGCGTATCATTAATGGATTATATCTTCCAAATACATTTATGCTAAACTTTACTTTCCCTCTACATTTTAAACAGTAGATTGTCCTGAGCTTGAAGATTTTAATTGAGTTTTTTGGGATACTGAGAAATGTATTTTCAGATTAGAACTGTAAATGTGTGGAGGTGGACCTATAGGACTAACTGTCGGACAGACTAGAGGGGTTGTATGCAGAGGGTGGGTGATGTGGCTGATAGTTTGGTTGCGGGAACAATATGAACAAAAAACAGGTTCTAAAAAAGTGTGTATAGGTGGAACTTAATGCAGATGCCAATTTGTTCATTATTCATGCTCATTTTTTATACGCTTGAACTAATAGGTGAACACTCTTGTGTATTTGCAAGACAACTTTGACCTTGAGAACCTGTAAAATGAACTATTCTTTTTGTTGCGAATCTGGCATGGAAAACCTTTGACATTTTGACAAACAACCTGTTTTAATTCATTGAATTAACCTATTTTGTCTGGTTCTCCTTTCCTATTTTGCTTCTTGATGTGTTGCAACAGGCAGCACTTACCCTACTGCAACCTTTGTGCGTTCACCTTCATGACAGCAATGTCTTTCAAGCGCTGTAGACATATAATGACACGCCTTAAGAACTCGCCGTCAATTTGGTGGGAAGGAAGAGGTGTTGTACAACCTTCACCAACACTTTGTGGGGTGCATTTTGTGTGCTCATGCTAGTCGGGATTTTTGTGTCAGCCTTCTCGTCCAGTCAAGTAACTTTTTACAGTATTTGTAGTTTTTGTGCAAGGTGACTTTGTAATGTGTGGAGTGTTGACAGTGTCATTAGGGTATTTTGTTTTGGTGGCTGTGGTGGTGGTGTATTTCAGTCCTGTTGTATTACATGTATGGTGCCTGGTATTTGTGGTAGTAGCGGATGTGGGCCACATGCATACATGTAGTGTATAACTGTCAAGGTGTCTTTGTATAAAGTTTACAAACATGCAACTGGTGCCCATGCTATATTCATGAGGATTACCATGTTTGAAAATGACATATGGACAATGTGCATAGTGGGAATATGGCCTATTTTGCTATAGGGAAAGGAAGACCAAGGGCCACTTCCTTGGTGCTGTGTGCTCCCAAAGTGGTTAAAACAACTCTGAAATCTAGTACAGTGTTCCAAATTGAAAAAATCAACATGTCATTGCATAAACAAAATGTTGCTAAGATCTTTTAATTAGCATACACTTCATTCTGAACAATTAGGAAACAGACTCAACAATGGGCAATGCATTTCTTACAGGAGTCAATTATCAGGGTAAAGTCTGTGAAAACAAAATATAAGATACAGCAATTATATGTTGGTGATCCTTCCTAATAAATATACAATATATGCATAAAAAAACAAAAACAGTACATGATAATAAACACATACCTGTATTCCTGAATTGCACACATCTAATTCTTATGTGTGACACATACAAAATCGAAACTAAGCAATGGCAGCATGAGTAACTGTGTAATACCTACGCAGACACACAATTAAAACAAGAGAAATACCAACACACACCAGTGAAAAAACAAACAATTAAGATTATGATTGTTCCCAGAGGAGCCCAGCAATTGCCTATGAGGAGTCTAGCCTCCACAATGCCGCCGGAATTCTAAAAGGTTTTCTGGCAGAGTTCAATGACTGTTTGGGTAGTAGCCTCAGGGCTGTATTTTCGGAAGAGAAGCTGAGTTCTCGAAGCCACCTTAATCTTAAGCGTCTTCAGTGGCACCCATGCAACTGGCCATTCTGAGACTGAGGTGCCCTGCAGTCTGGATCATTGAGTGCACTGGTATTTATGTTGTTGGCTTGCCTTGCTGCCTGAAAGATCCCCACCCCATTTCCCAGTCCTCTGAGGGAGGGTCACTATAGCATAAAGTGCTGTACAAGCAATGAGCTTGATGTGGCATTATGGTTACAGGCACGCAACATACCCAGGTCCCTGCACAGGAGTCCTGAGCTGTGCAGTGACTGCACTCTCAGACAACGTATTATCAGACTGTCAAACTATTGACCTCTCTTTCTGAGTACCACGATTGTAAAATATGCTACAGTGTGTCCACAGATCTATAGCAGCGCCTCCTACCCCTTTGCTCTCCAACTACATTCACCTTTCACACAATCTATTGTAAACCAGACCAGATCTGGCCTCCCAGGTCCACAGTCCTGAATTTCTATTTGGTTGTTTGACACATGGACACATTTAGAAGGCAATCTCGGGTAAAAAAAAACACCGCAATGCAATTGGGTGGCTGGGGCACATCTCGGGCCCATTACGCAGCCAGACGCAAGCTGTTGGTAACTACCGATTGACCCTCTAAACGGCTGCACAAAGGCAACCCATTTGCTGCGAAACACGGTTAGAGTATAGCTTCCTTTCTGCAGTCCACCTTAATGGATCCACACACACCCAAACAATCACAACGCATGCCTTGTCCCCTTTTACATTATCCCATCCCTATGTCTGTTGCATTTCACCCCCTTTACCATTCCCTTATCTTCTCCCTACTCCTATCCTCCGCAGACTAAGATCTGTATATCCCGGGCCTCCCGAGACAAGCCAGGAGCTCTGAGGTCATTAAGGTGTTGATTTGGCACAGTATAAAAGTCTTGCAGCCTAACATAACGTGCTTGCTTTGCCTTGTATGTTCTGATAATGTGTTTACATCTGTCATGTTTGTTAAATAGGTGTTCACTTTTGCACTTCAAAGTCAGCCCTTATCTAGCAATTTAATAGTTTGAGTATGTAAGCGCAAGTGAGCTGGTTTTCCATTACCCTACCAGGCAGGACAGCTGTTGTATTTCGTGTTCTGATTCAAATGGAGGCCAAATAAGTTGTCTTAATATGAAGTCCTGTAGGAAAGAAAATGAATTTGAAATCGTATTTTGTTGTGATGCTATGATCATGTCATTGCAACCTACCAATCTGATCAGAAACCCTATGCTTCCGTATATTGTGGTGCCGTGCACTAACGCGTGAACTGATTGCCATATAGGGACGTGCTTTGTGGTTGCATTCCATCCTGTGTCTTAGCATTGATGCATTAGAATGATGCAATACTCCCCTACTCAAGTTAAGGGTCACAGATGTACGTTCCATCTATGCTCCAGATACAACTGTTAATGATTATAGTGGTGTTTTGTCAACAACCTCCGGGGCTGACATACCCTGAACGAACTTTCCTTTGAAGTCCTCTTTTGATCTTCACCTTTCAGACTGGTATATTTAGCAGTTTGATCCAGTTGTGTAAGCACACAGTGTGCCACTTACAAACTGCTACAGTTGTTCTCACGGCCTCTGCTCACCACAAGTCAAAACATGAAGCATGCCTGAGTAAATGGCCTCCTTTACTCGCTCTGCAACACTTCTGAATGCCGACATTGTACCGTTTGTCTTGCTATGGTTTTCAGGTTGTAACCATGGCGATGTATGAAGTATGGACAGCTTGAAGAGGTGAACCGTATGCGTGGATTGCTTCATCAGCAAATATAGTTTTACATGATGCTGTACAATATATGTAACCCTGTGATCAGGACAAGCCGCAGATGATCAAATTTGATGTCCATCATTGAGTGATGCATTATTCTATCTGCCACTGCTTTAAAAAAAAGATGGGATTAGGAATGAAACGCACTGTAACTGTTGAATATGATGCAAGCCCATTCACAGCACGTGCGCATACATTTGGAGTGTAAAGGCAAACATTATGGGCCCGATTCATGTAAAAGTGTGCATTTCTCCTGCAATTTGCGTGCCGGGAACGACACTGTGTGAGCCTGCGCGCAGAATGAAAAATGCGCACACTGGCTATTCATGGAATTCACTGCGCAAAGAAACCCTATTCGCAAGTCGTGCCCAGAATGCCCCTGACACGCCCCCATGCAAAGCACAAACAACCCGAACAGCTACTTTTGCATGCTCACCCGGGCACGAATACACACACCCTTTAAATAGTGCGTGGGGTCCCCTGCAAGCAGGCCTGCATCTCATGGACCCTGCGCAGGGTTCCCCACAACTGTTGCCGGCACACCGACAACATGCTCATGATACTACGTAAGTCGGGTAAAATTCGGCAAATCTGCATGCAACCCCCCCTAAACTATTCCTGCAACCCGCTACACTGCGTACGTGACCCATAAATTAGATCGGAACCCAGGTTGTGTACACGCACCCCTAACTCCAACATGCCCACCTCTGCGCTGCGATTCCTATGATCAAGTGTCTTCACGCCTGGCTTCGCATGGCATAGAGATGGAGGGATTTACGGGGTCATTTCTCTGCCTAGAGGCTGCACGGGTGGTTCCATGAATCCATGTTGTTTGACACAATTGGGGGCGTGCGAGGGACTGCCTGCGGGCCGTCCTTCGTAAGGCCCACTTTTTTGCACGTTCTTCCCCATTTTCTGTGGTTCACCCCCTTCCCAGCACTCTACACAAGCCACGACCATGCTTTGCGTGGTGTCTCGTGCAAGGCGCTCAATGGCTTGCAGAGATGTACTGAGCATGAGCGAGCACCGCGCAAGTCCTGGAAAAGTCACATGCATTCAATTCCATGAATCGACAAACAGGATTTTGCATGCAGTTTGGCGCTTAAGTTCCCTGTTTCTTGCACAAATAATTCCATTAATGGGGCCCTACGTATGCACCTTAAAGTTTTGGATCAGTGTTATTCTATGAGCGGCCTCATATCAGATCCATAAGTCAAGTAGATATCTCTGATTGCAGTTCTGCAATCAAATGAGTTTCATTGGAAACTTAATGCAGTTACGTAGTTGTTAAATTCACTCATCTGCCAAGTGGAACAGAGAAATGGCGCACAGTGTTTATTAATGACAGCGCTTGCTGGATTTGTAAACTAGATAGGGGAGCTGGGTGGAGTGTTTACCTCCTGAATTCAGTAATTGCTTTGTATTTGGCATTTTAACTAGCTTCTTTTTTGAATGTGAGCATGTGTTTGGCACATGTGTTGGTATGAATGTTGACGTGTGAATTGTGGTTGGTTGTATTATCTCCCACAAGGCAATTTGCACTATTTTGTGGGTTATAGGTAAACATTTTTTAATGTCTAATCATATTTTGTGTACCCTCTCTTTTTGATGATTTGTGTCATTTTGTGTTTTGACTTTGAATAATTTGGAATCAATTCTCATTTTCTACACAATAGTGTTGTGTTCTATGTCCTGCCAAGAGCATCTGCCAAATTGGTTTATTCAAAAATTACAGCGGTTCCGCTTACTTGTGTTGTTAATTGTGCCTCATTGGTCCCCTGAGTGTAAACATATGGTGGGTTGATCTCCTTTGTGTGTATCATGTCAGATCCATGCCAGAAGTAAAAGAATCATCATGTTGTTTACAATCCTTCATGGAGTGTAACATTTAAAAGGAGTTGGGGGTCTTATTCTCATTCCTACTGGTCAGGTGTCCACATCAATGAGAAGTGCCATGTAACGCACCACAATGAGCATTAGTTTTGCTTTTGAATGGGTCTGTGATAAATGTGATCTAGAGAATAGGTTTGAGAAGTGTTGATGAAATAGTTGCATGGAAGCTTGCTTGATCATGCCACATGCAATGATCCGCCTCAGATGGGCCTCCTTACCAGTTTGTCGGTAAATCAGTGGTAAATCTGCTGATTTACTGCAAAACCCATTTCCCCTTATCCTCACTATGCCCCGTAGGCTTATAAAGGCCAAACCTGGGATTTGGCAGTGCTGTAAAAGTGGCAGTAGAATTGGAGGGTTTTGAGTGTTTGCTGTTGTGTGATCACCTTGACTGTTTTAGTGAGATATGTAGATATAAGTTTGGAAAGGTTTGTTATGTTTTAAAAGTTGACTGTTGTTAACTATAAAATACAACAAAAAAAATGAATAAAAAAAAGTGGTAGTAATTCTGGTACTGCCAAAAAAGTAATGGTAATGGAATTGCACCCCTTTTTTACTGTTCCATTAAACTCATAATGATGCCTTCTGGTCACCACTGTTGTAGATGCTTCCACAATGAACTCAGAGAACCACACTCAGATGCCATTAGAAAGATATCACCCTGAAGGACATTAAGTCCCAACTTCATCTAACAATACCACACAGCCTGAACTCATTATCCCCTCCTGAAGATCTAAAGTGCATTTACAACTGGATAGTCAATATAAGAGGGCGGTCAAGCTCACCACAAATTCAATTTTGAAACCTCGGGGTATGTTTAAAAATACCTTCACAACTAAGGTTATTTTACCAGATTGTAACAGGGCAAATTTTGTTGAAATTATTAAGGATTCAGATACCCAAGTATCATAAGGACATCAACAGGATGAATTGCTACATGTATATAATGATATGTTGTCAATTTCGTTAACTCACACACTCCGTTCATGTTTTACCACTCTCATTCACATAGGGAATTCCTAACTATGTTGGTAAAATGTATTTTCAATCAGTTTGTGTAAATAACTTATGTAGTAACTTGCTACAGATCAGGAATTGGTAAATGTAAACACATAGGGAATTTCTAACTGTATTGGAAAAATGTGTTTGCAAGCAGTTTTTTGTATATAATCCTGTGAAGTGACTTGGTATAGACCAGGAATTTATTATATAGCCTAGAGGAAGCCAAAGGATTGGCAAACAATAGGTACATGCAACAAAAGGTGTTGTTGGCTAAATCAAACATATGGCCAGTTATGAAATTAATTTGGATGAAAACTCCCCACAAGGGGTGGTGTTTATAATGTTGGTAACAAGATGCCAGGAGTGATTGTGTAATGTTAAACATGTAATAACTAGCTAACAATTCAAGACTTACTACACACCTGGGCTAGTACAAACAATACACATGAAGACCCACAATGCATACAAATCAGAGGCACATACAGGGAAAATAAAGTAAGGAAGAAAGAAACAGCATCACCAGAAAATGTTAATAGCATTAAAATGCCTCTTCATGTATTCAATTGAATTGTGTTTTTGAGGCCTGCCTATTGCCCCATGTACGTGCACCATGAGCTGAGACCAAACCCTAAGGAAAGTACTTTAAGAACATATGACAAGGTTATCGTCTAGATATACAGCACCTTTTCAATTTTAATATTCTGACTGGCAGTGAACAAAACCAACTGGCATAGATATTTCAGTGAACAAAAACAAGCAGGCCAGATACGCGCCTTGGATTAAGGCGCTATATAAAACAATACAAATACAAATTTGTGATGTCATCAGTGATGTCATCAATGGAATCTGTGATGTCATCTTTGATGTCCTGGGTGTTAGTCTTAGCAGTGCACTGTGGTGGAGCGAGTTATGGTTCCTTAGCTTACCATAACAGGCACATTTCTGAGGTTTTTCAGTTTTACCTGGAACCTTTAACAACGTTTTTGCATTGAATTTGATAGGTTTTTATTAATTAACCAACACAAATAGGGACCTGCACTGTGATTACACTGCTGGCTAAAAGGTCTAAAGGATGTAGCATTTCTCCTGCTCCAGTAGCATCGTCAAACACAACAATTGCTTCATTTGATACTGTTGGGATTTAGATTGAGGAAGTTAATCACACTTTTGTCACTTTGGGATTGACCATATTTTAATCTGGGAACCAACATCTCCACCTCTTTGCAGAGCTTTGATAGGGTTGATCGTACCATCCTGCTGAATTGGGATTCTAGTGGAGTTAGACACAGGGGCACAAGCATAATTCCGATCCTTCTTTAATGTCAAATTTCAGACTGTGGGCCTGGATCATTATATTTATTGTTTATTTTATTTTCTAGATTTATTGAGCATGAACCTAGATTCACGAAGCCATTCAGGGTTGTACATTGCTAGACTTATTAGATGGTTACAGGGGGAACAATACTTAAACCATACCATGTGTTACTGCATACTATTTAATGTCGTAGGGAATAGTTAGCATTTATAGTTAGGGGGAAACACGTAGCAGTGCTATCTGGAGGTGCAACAGGAGGGTGTTCATGAGGAGGGATAAAGGGTTGAATGTTTTGAGGAGGGTGTATTTTAGGGTGTAGGAAGAAGGTGATCAGAGAAAAGGAGGGTCTGGATTTTGTTTCGGATTACTGCTGGTGATGCACTGACTGCCAGAGATTGTGAAATGTTCTGCCTTGTTGGAATGGAGGTGGTAGTGACAGCTTTGAATATGATGCTGCTGACTTTGAAGGTAATGGGTGCTTGTCAGGGTAGCCAGGGAAATTGGATAAGTGTGGACTTTATGTAATAATGGTTGCAGAGAACTTCCATGAGGCCAGCACTGTCACAGACAATACATCTGATAGCTGCTAGGGTTGTGGTCGGTAGGCCAGTAAGCAGGGTGTTTCCTGTGTTCATATGAGATATGATAAGGACCTGTACGGTGGATCTGAAGTAAGTGTTTTGTGGGAAGGGCTTGATTTTCCTCAAGAGTGATAGTTTGTACCATGCTCTGTTTTCATCTCCATGTTTGTATTGAACAAGAGGTGGACTCCCAGCTAAGTGCCACCTGGTGTCAGCTATGGCATTTCTGTGTTTTTGTTAAGGAACGGGAATTTCATGTTGGTCAGTTTAAGGTAGGTGCGGGACATCCATGTCTGCATCAGGATGAGGCAGGCCTTGAGTTAGTGAATTTCTTTTATGGATGATATGTTCATGCACAATTGTGTATCACCTGTGTTTTGGTAGAGGTTTAGAGGCTGAAGATCATGGGTCAGAAGATAGATCTCTGTGGGACTCTCCATGTGACGGATAGAGGTGGTGATCTGGAGTTATCCATCATTACAAACAAAGGTTGGACTAAGTAGGAGGTGAACCAGCTGAGAACATTCTCTCTGATGCCCGTGCTGAGGCGCATTATGTTTATAAGGTCTTGATAGTGCACTTTCTCGAAAGCTGCAGAGAGATTGGAGAGTACAAGAAAGGAGTAGTGTCCATCATCAAGAATGCAGAGGGCATTGTCGATCGCTTGGATGGTATGTGCCTCAGTGTTGCGTCTGCCTTGAAACCTGATTGAGTGCTCAATAGAAGATAATTGGTTTGGATCTGTGATTGAAATTAGGGAGACATGGCTCTTTCAAGGATCTTCTCTTGGAAAAGAAGGTGTGTCATGGAGTGATAGTTACTCAGATTATTTAGGTCCAGCATTTGTTTCTTTGGCATCTTGAGCAGGAGAAAGATTTTTCTCTTTTTGAGGTTGGCAGCAAAGTTGCCCTGAGTTAATAATGCATTGGTGATAGCTAGGGAGGGTTTCTATTGGGAATGTTTTGAGGATGGAGCTGACAAAGGTTTCGAGGGATGCTAGTGTCTTTGTCAAGCATCCATTGAGAGCTTTTCAAAGGTAGTAATGTTGTGTTTTTGCCTGGCAGGCCGAGGATGGCATTGCTTGCATTGACACCATCCTCACATTTTGAACAGATATTGCAGTTCTAGTCATCAAATAAGTTAGTGATGGTGGTGGATGTTTTTATGAAATCTTATATGAGAGCGTTAGGCATGGGTTGATGCACTGTTTAATTGCCTTGACTGGAGCCTTTATTTTGTTTTTGGCTTCGACTATGGTGTTCTGGCAGAAAAAGGCTTCTACTGTGGGGACCATGTGTGTATGGGAAGTCTATAGTTCTTAGGCAGGGTTAGGTCAGATGGGATTTGGGACTTGTGCCATGGTTTCTCTTGCTTACGGATTACTCTTTTGCATATGTTGGGTTCTTGTCTGCACCAGGGACCAGATAGTTGAGGTCTGATGATTCATTGTTTTTCTGGGGCATGTATCCTGATGTTTGACTTCAGGGTGTTGTTCAGTGCTTCCTGTACAGTGTATACATCTCTGTATTTTGTATCTCACATGATGGTGGTAAGGTTGATCAGGTCTTCTGTCAGTGGTTATAATGGAAAGCTTTAAAGCATCAGTCTGTCCTCTTAATAGGACTGCATTGGGTGTAGTTGGTGCAGTCTAGGCCAGTTACCCTCACACATGGAATGCCCCATGTCTACCTTCTCTTCCATGCTATTTTAACAGCTAAAAGAAGCGGCCGGTGAAAATGATTGCAGAGTTGGTTCTGAGATGACATCTGGATGTCACATCGTTTTTAGCACACAAAATGGGAGGTCAGCATCAATATGTAAAGTTCAGAGGGTGGCTTCATGTGGTTGATTTAGAGATGAGGAGTAGTGACCAAAGCCACATTGACTACAACCTTGCTCATTGAGAATCTTCCTCTAATGCTCTGATTTTGTGGAATCTGGTCAAAATAGACACCACGTTGATAAATCTAAGGTGAGCACTGTAGAGTGATATGGCCATCAAAGCACACGTCAAAATCATCATCCGTGTTTTCTTCCACTTCTCCATAAATAAAAGCACAATTGTCCTCATTATGAGGTTGCTGGTAGGCTGCTGGTACTACCGGTGGCCTACCGGCAACCTCAGCTTACCGTTTCAACTGCCCGATATGCCAGTAATACTGGGATATTATGGGCAGCGGAGGAACGGTAAGTTCCCTTTCCTGTGGAGTCCTATCACGGGAATGGGAACACTGAAGCACTGGCACCGTTAGCAATGGTGCCGGTGCTTCAGTGAAAAATCTGTCGGTAGGGGCTTGAACTACTGGCAGTTCAGGCCTGGCGGTAGCTTACCACCCCTACCGGCAGACATCTAGTTTGCCAGTCCAGAAAAGATGCCGGTAATGTTGTTAGCAGCACCTTATTTCCGGACCGGCAAATTTATAATGAGGGCCAATAGCTTTCATTCCTTGAAATGCAAAGTTGCACATGGTGGGTAGCATCAATACTTCCGTTAGACTAATGAAATAGTTCAAATTAAGCACTTATGATATTTTATTTGTATCACGCTCATACACAAGTGTTTCAGAGCGCAACGAGGCAAGGGAGGCGAACAAGGGAGGACAAAACAATGATCTTACTAGGCTCAGTGACATTGAGAACGTGCAAGTGCAGGTGAGAGGGAAGGGGGAAAGTGCAGGGGAGGAGTGGAAAGTGCTGCGCAAGGGATAAAACAACAACAACTGGTAGTGCAGCCAGCAAGGTGGCAAGTGCAAGGTTAAAGCGCAGCCAAGGGGTGTCTGATAAGTGTAGGTAAGGGGACTGTAGGGTTACAGAAACAGACCCAAGTGCAAGGGTTGCCAAAAGGCAGTGCGGGTGTGTGGCTGGGTAGGCAGGGACCTGGGCCTGAAAAAATCAGAGGGTAACCAGGTGCCTGGTGCCAAAGCAGAAAGATCAGCAGGGGAGAGGAAGAGCAAAGGCAGGAGCAAAGAGAAAGGTCTTGAGGTGCTTCCAGGACTGGAGATGGTTCTCCTCAAGTTTCAGAGAGGCAGACAGGCTGTTCCAGAGGCAGGCCCCAGCAGAGGAAATAGATCTACCCCCAACTCGTTGCTTGGAGAAGTGACTGACCCTGAGGGATTTGGAGGTGGAGGAGCGAAGAGCTCGAGTAGGAAGATATTTACAGAGGGAGAGTTGAAAGCATTTTGGACACAGGCCCCAGAAATCTTGGTGGACAATGGAAAGGGTCTTGAATTTAATCCTTGCAGCACTGGGAGCCAATGAAGAGATTTCAGTGCTGGAGAGATATGATCCCAGGGCTTGAGGCCAAGGACAAGTCTCGCAGTCCTGTTCTGGATGAGTTGCAGAGTAGAGTAGAAGCAGTCAGATTTAGAAAGAGGCTGTTGCAGTAGTCCAGCCTAGAGAGAGCCAGAGCTCTAGAGACAGTGAGCTTCTTGGGGAAGGAGAGGAAAGGAAGAATACATCTGAGGAGGTGCAGTTGGTAGTTTGACTTCTTAGAGACGTCAGAGATGTGAGGAGAAAAGGAGAGTGTGGAGTTGAAGATGACCCAAAGGTTCTTATCCTCACAGGTGGGAGCAGGAAGAGGGCCAAGGGAGGCCAGCCAGAGAGTGACAGGAAAGAAGGGTGCAGGATTTCCCATGAAACTGATGAGAAGCTGTAGCATGCCCAAATTACAGCCATATTAATATGAAAGTCAATGTCAAACAGTATTTTTTGTAGTGTGTAGCAGTTATTGGTATGACTTCCCAGAGCTGTATCCTTGCCTTATGTGCAGTTGCTGAACAGCTCAACAGAATCTGGTATTTGGGTGGGCTGGTGCCTTGTATGTGGATTGTCTACATGTGCTCTATGTCAGGTGTGCAGTGGGGTTGTAGAGGTTGTGGAGGTTGTATGTGTGACTAAATGACTACTTCTCTGCAGGAGTTGAGGGAGGAATAGTTGCTAAAGCACCTGCTCAGCCCTACACTATTACAAAACCAGTAGTGATCAAAATTGTAAAGGTAAAACCGGCAAAGCCCTACATGAACCTCGGTCAACTCTTTTGGTAATGTGGGATGGGAACAGGCCATGCTCTTCCTGATGGTTGTGAGCTGGTACAGATGCAACACAAACAACAATAGTATATGGGTGCTAAAATAAAAGAATGTCCAAACAAAGGTCTCTATAAATTGCATCTTGAATTAAACAAAATTGTACACAACCCATAAAAACACTGCTTGCATGCCACCGCAAACAGAACACAGAAAGTGTCGTCCTTAGAATAAAGGGGCACTCTGGGTTTGTATAAAGAGGTGCTTAGAGAATAATGTCAGCAGAAAAATGTCAAAGTTAAGGAATATTTATCTCAAAAGTAGTGACATGGGCTTGAAAGCCACAAAGGATTTTTAAGTTGGGCCATTAGGACAGGGTCTCTTCAAATACCCTTAGTTTCTTGTCTTTGGGTATCAACATTGTCAAGTCAGGTTGATAGGCACTTTACTGCAGTTGAGCCATGTCGAGAGAAATGAGTCATGCTTCCCCAACGGTGAGTCAGTGTTCAGATGAGCCGAGGCGAGGGCTCTCGGTAGATCGAGTCAGCACTTTGGAACAGATTGTACCTACAGTAGAGTTCCAAGCGAATCCTTCTTCAAAAGTATCCCAAAGATCAATCAATTAAGGGGAGTGTCACCCTTGATATATGCAGAATGCTATAGTAGATTGGTCCAGATCAAGCCTACTGTTAAGGGTCGAGTTCTGACTTCTGTTGTAAGTGTGTTGTGCCTTCCGATGCCATACCCAGATTGCCTTGTTTGCAGGAAGTGTGGAAGAGAAACAGGAGGTTTGAGAAACCCAGCAAAATTGAAGATAGGGAGACCCTTCTGTGGACTGGCCCTCTCCTCTGGAAGTCTCTAACTCCATCCATTCGTCTGTCTGCCTGCATCAAAAGGTCTCCAGTAATCAGCACCCTGGTGTGAAGTGGCCACTTTGATGACAGGACTGTCTTTGAAGCACCAGTTCCCATGGGACTGCACCCGCATAGGTTCTTGTTCGCTGGAGAAGAGTGTTAGCCTTCCTCAGAGGCACCAAAGGGAGGCTTCCTGCACTGGACCCAACATGGTTGTTTTGGGTACACCCTGGACAAATGACTAATACAGACCAGGCATTGCCCTAAATTACAGCTCACCAAGCTAACAATAATATGGCATACTAATCTTGTGGCTGTATAATTGTGTAATGTCAGTAGCCACCATATCATAACAAGACAGGGCGTTTATTTAGATATTAATAATTGACACCAGGATACCAGGGTACACAATTATAATAATTAGAGCCAGAGGTACAGACATCTAGTGTAATTGTTTCAAGAGGGGGAAGATGTGGTCACATTTCTTAGTTCCTGTTATGTGTCAGGCTGTGGCATGTTAAACTTGTTTAAGGAGGGAAAGTGTGGCTGGGGTGCTGGTGAGGAGGGCACTCTTTCCATTTTCAGGTGATAATCCTAGGGCCTGGACAGTGGTTCTTAAATTCTTTGGTGGGCAAAAGGGTTTTAACTTCCGGAGGAATGCCAGTTGATACCAGACGGTCTGGACTTTTCTGTCAATATGTTGAGGAGAGATTGCTGTCAATAATGAACCTGTGTGATTTGGCACACTGCACATTTCCTGAGGAATGAAATGTTTTTTGTACACTTCTCTTCGGTTTATAACTGTGTTGTTGAGTATCAACCTGAGTGGTTCCATATAGAGATCACTGGGGAGACTATTGATCCCTGTAGGACTTTGCATGTGACTGGGTGATGGTCATATCTGAAGTCAACCATCTGGACAGTTTGGTTGCTGTCCAAGAGGTAGGAGGTAAACCAAAATTGAAAACTTTGCCTGTGAACCTCATTCTATCTGCTATCAGGGTTGTACGTGTGAAGTGGTGGTTGTGTCAAATGAGGCAGAGATGTCAAGGAGACCAAGCAACAGGAGTCACCTTTATCCATTATATGGAGAGTGTCATAAACAGATTACTTAATTATCATCTATGACCTGGATGATGGCAGTTTTCGTGCAGCATCTGCATCGAAATCCAGATACTGATATAATTAATATGTCATAGTGTTTGTGGAATCACACATTGGTCGATATAAGTAATGTTGCTTGGTCTTGTTAAAGCTGTGGCTATACTGGAGTACTTGTGGGCAGTTTTATTTCCTTTCAGGTTCTATAAGTGGCTTGTGAGTGGCCCCATTTACAGACAGCAGTGTTGTCATCTAGAAATAGGTAGGTTTCCCTTTCCAAGATTGCCACAATGCCAGGATATTTTACCTCTCGCGAGAACAAGGGTAATTCATTTTGTAGGGTTTGTGCCCGAAGAGAGATTATCACTGTAGAAACATTTCTTTGCATTCTGGTTGCCTCTTCACTTTCCAGCTTGGGGGGAGGGGCTTCCACTTGCACTTCCCTGACGAGTTTCAATGAAGGAACTAGCTTCTCGAGCTGTCACATTCATGATCCCATCCACTTGTCGCCAGTTGTTGTGTCACTTGATAGTCCTTTGAATCACATAATTGAAACTTCAATAAAGCATAGACACAGACTGTAGGCAAGTTTGGGAAATCCTGCATGTATTCTCATTGGCATGGCATTGAAAGAGGTATTCCTAAACTGGTGCGTAGAATAACAAAGTGGACCACTGACCACCACGTTTAAAACCACTCCAAGGCCATCAAGGCCGCGGCTGCGCATGCACCACCCGCACAAGGCTAAAAAAACACAGTGAAGCCTATAAAAAAACGGAGTAAGCAAACCCACAACACACCAAATACCACAGCGCCTGCAAGTGTGTGACGCAATAGATCGCCCACGTGCCACCCAAACTGAATCAACTGCATGTATGCCCCATATTGAATACCGCCAACAGCACCAATGGCATTAAGACAGCACTAGGACCTGTGCCATTCATTGCGGCCCAACAGCCTGATGGGGCCCACCTGACTAGGCTGCTACCCGGCCCAATAACATGCACCCACCGGCACCCCTGCGGGAGCCCACGCCCAGTCCTCAATCCATCAGGCCAAAGGGCATTACAACCCAGCAAGGCCCTCGACAAGGCTACACCTGCACCCACTAACCTGCCACAGCACAGTGCACACAGTGGCAATAGAAGAGTTCCGAAGCCCACGTAGAGCAGAGGCCCACCCAAACATCGGAAAGCCTCACCATCACCAGTATGCCATTACAAGAAGCCGCAGAGTCCACAGTAGACAAACCACCCACGAGTACCACCATCGCTATGCCCGACCACCATGGTTGTCCAGGCCCAAGCAGCTGCTGACGCAGGCGCCCGAGCCCAGGCAGATGTAAGCTCCTCATCCCACGCCAGCCTCATGAGACGTCCCAACCCTTTTACACTCAACCTCCATCACGACCAAGGACAATGGTGGGAAGAATGAGTTAAAGGATTTGAGGACTTCGTAGGTGCCATAGGAAATCAAGACCCACCCAACAAGATAAACATATTTACAAACGTAGCCAGGAGAGAAATAAAGAGCACAATAAGGACAATAACAACACAAGAAAGAAACACCTACCAGCGCCACCTCGTGGTCATAAACAGCAAACTTGTGGTAACTCCCAATAGAGGTTATGAGCGCTACGCCTTTAACCAATGCACCCAACTGGCTCACAAATCTATCGGAGAATTTGTTATCCGCCTGCAAAGGAAAATTCTCAAGTGTGACTTCGCCAACTTAAATGACGACAAAGCAATACGTCTAGGAATAACTGAAGGATGCATCTCGTCCCTGTTCAGGAAGCACCTCCTGAAGAAACCACTATCCCTGCAAGAAATTCTCGACCTGGCACGAGTATACGAACGAGTTGATGTCCAGGATGCAGCCATCGAAAAATCCTAGGAAAGGAGACACGATTCCATCCCTCACAGCGTATCCCAGATATCGTGGCCCGCCAGGAAGACAAGCCTTCAGAGGCCCACAGCAATGGCCCCAGAGTGACAGACAAGGCTACGATTGTGGATTTAAGTATCCTCACAGAGGTCCTTGTCCAGCCATCGGCCAAAGGTGTATGCGCTTTGGCCAGGAGAACCACTTTCAGGCCATGTGCAGGGAGAAGCAGGAACGTACCGACCACTGCCAACGCGAGGCCTGGGGCGACACCCGGTACTCACAAAGGAGTCTTACGATCGGGACCATTTGACCATTTGGAAGACTGCTGACCAACCCGGCCATGCCCACCACCTGCCCGGAGGCGGTCAGAGCCCTTGAGAGCTTCCACATCGAACCTGACAGAAAGCAACACAAGCTGTACGACTACCAGCTCCCCTTTGACTCACATGCCACCTACACTAGAGGCCACTCAGCAAACATGGAGCAGGAAGGGGGTGCACCCACCGCCATCATACTGGACTACGATCCCTATGAAAACTCACCACCAAGGACCCTGACGGCTGCTAACCACAACCCACACTACCTACAGGATGGCTACGATAGAGAGTACGTGAGACTCCTCAGCACATCCATGAACGACACACTAACTCCCAAAGTAACAGTGCAAATGGGAGAGACCAAGAACCAGTTCATCGTGGATACAGGGGCTACCGTCAACGTAATGAACAAAGAACTATATCACATAATAGCAGACGTCTACCCCCTATGCAAATCCCGCACACACATCTTCCAGTGGCGAGCGACCCTACCGTTAACATCAAAAGGCCAGTTCCTCTGTGATCTATCCCACAGAGGTCTCACCGTATCGACTGCCATCCACTTCGTACAGAGTCCCTCCGTAGGACAATGTCTCCTCAGCTATCGAACGGCCAGACCCATAGCTCTCATCGACCTCGGCTACGACCCGGTGGAAGTAATAAAAGGATACACATCAAGCAGACACGAGATAAGGTCAATAGCTCACTGTCCCATCACCGTTGAGCACCTCAAGATCCGCTTCCCCAAACTATTTGAAGGTGTCGGGATGCTCAAGGTCATCAGGCTGCACATTGACTCAAAGATCACCCCTGTCCCCCAACACCCACGCAAAGTCGGCGAGTAGAGATCCTTCCTAAGGATGGTGACATAATGTGCCAGATACCTCCCAAATTACGCCACTGCCACAACCCCCTCAGGGCCGTGCTCAAAAAAGACTCACCCTTCACATGGGACAAACAATGCCAAGATACCTTCCATGCCATTAAAGAGAGTCTGGCGAATCACCGACAGCTGGCCTACTTCGACCCAAGCTGGGACACTATCATCATCACTGTCGACGCCAGCCCTGTTGGCCTCGGTGCCATCCTGGCTCAAACCAGCCCCGGGGACAACAGCCGACACGCTGTCATCGCTCACGCCAGCCAAGCTCTAACACCTATGAAAAAGCCTACTCGCAGGCGGAACGCGAGAGCCTAGAGGCAGTATGGGCCTGCGAAAAGTTCCATCACTTTGTGATAGGCAGGGGCTTCACACTTGTCACGGACCATCAAGCGCTACTCTCCCTGTTCGGCAACACCAAAACGAAAATGCCTCCCCGGATCGAGAGATGGGGCATAAGACTCCAAGAGTATGACTACACCATCGTACATAAGCCAGGAGGGGATGCCAACCCCACGGACAATTTATCACGCCACCCGACCGCCAACACTGACGACACACTAGCCTACGAAGCAGAAGATTACATTGCAGACCTGTCCACCAACGCCATGCCCCCCACCATCTCGGCAGAGGATTTTGCCGCCAGAAGCAAGGCTGACCCCACCATACAGGCAGTGATACGCCCCATCAATGGAAAAAAGGGAAACATCTCCACACAAAAAATGCCACCAGGGGGAGGCTAACAAGAAAGACCTATTCTGACTAGCCAAAATACAATCAGAACTGGTGACTACGCAACAAGGCATACTATTGAGAGGCAACTGGCTGGTGGCACCAAAGGACCTCAGGAAAGCGCTAGTGGCTATAGCCCATGAGGGACATAGAGGGATCGAAAACACCAAGAAAATCCTGAGGAATCACGTATGGTTCCAATATATGGACGTTATCGTGGAAGACGTCCTAGCCCACTGTGAGCCCTGCCAAAAAGCGGCACCGAAAACAAACCCAAACACGCTGCAGCTAATACCACTACCTGAAAGACCATGGCAAAGAGTTGCAATAGACTTCGACAGGCCCCTTGAAGAAGGAGGACATCTACTTGTGGCAATCGACGAAAACTCCAGTTTCCCATTCGTTTAACAAATACCCTCAACATAATTTTATAATGTGGCACCAGTAATAGACGGAACTATTCAGTGAGTGGGGTATACCCGCCACAGTTAAGAATGACAATGGGCCCCCGTTTCAAGGGTACGAATTCAAGAAATTGGCTGACCACCTAGGCTTCCACCATCAAAAAATCACCCCGCTGTGGACCCAGGCCAATGGGATGGCGGAAAGATTCATGGCCACCATCAAACAGATGAGACAAAAGGCCATTCTGGACCAAATACCGCACCCGCAGGAGTGTCGCATGCTTAGGACCTACAGGAACACCCTCCATGACGCAACAGGCTGAACACCAGCGGAGCTCATGATGAAGTACAGGCCCCGGATCCGCCTTCCCCAGTGGGAAGACTACACACCAGAACAAGACGCGGAAATCCAGAAACGTGACGCTGAGAAGAAAATACAAGCGAAGGAATGGGCCGACCGGAAGAGGAAAGCCAAAGAGTGACAACTTGAAATAGGGCAAACCATCCTAGTGCGACAAAGACAGCAGAAGAAGACGGACACCCGCTACAACCCAGAGCCATGCCTGATCACAACCATCAAAGGACCAATGGTGACAGCCACTGGGGAACTGGGTGACATAACACAGAACGCATCCTTCTTCCGGAGACTCTACCTAGAGGAGCGGAACCACCTGAAGAACGAGCAGTGGAGCCAGAATGCGAGGACATTGAGAGTCGGCTGACCGAAACGGCAGGGGAAACACGAGAGTCCCCAGGACGACCCCAGAGAACTCTGCTGAAACCCCAGATGCTGATCGGGCAAATGTAGCCCACGGACTTCTTCGCTAAGTGCGGGGGGGGGGGTGTTGCGAGTGAATAAAGGCTGAGCCCTTTAAGAGGAAGAGGGCTCGCAACAGTGGGAGGGAGCGGGAGGAGGGAGGAAGGGGAGGGGCAAGGGAGAGAGAAGTTAGTTATGTAATGAGGGAAATAAAGAGAAGTTGGAACTGAAGCAGGATCCGTGTTTGTCATTGTGAGTGCGTGCCAGGGCTCAAAGGAGGGGGCCAACATGGGATTCTTCCACCCTGCCACGAGCTCAGCATACTGATCCCCTTAAGCCTCCTGCTTGGTACCAGAATGCCTTTCAAGGACCACTCTTCAACAACATCACCCTTTCTCCTATTCACTACCCTTTATGGCCAATCATATCATGTTTCAAGTATCAAGCAATATTTATCTTATGAGTGTCTGTTTCTTTAACCCCTGGACACGCTGCACAGGCGTTACAATTTCTATAGCCCTTTCCCCAGTGTCCATGGCCGCGGTCTCAAATACCCTGTCTGTCATGTTGAACTCAAGCAGTGATGTTATGGCAGCAGCACAGTCCAGCGTTCATGCTGCAAAAGATGAAGGCACGTTTAT
Organism: Ambystoma mexicanum; assembly: GCF_040938575.1. Lineage (NCBI taxonomy): Eukaryota > Metazoa > Chordata > Amphibia > Caudata > Ambystomatidae > Ambystoma > Ambystoma mexicanum. The sequence continues at coordinate 534,235,163 of NC_090927.1, read as the reverse complement.
TCTTTCCTAGTTAGAATTTGCATGTGGAACGCATACGCATCTTCTGTTTGTTTTCACCACTGGATTGGCGATTGGAGTCGAGGTTCCTTGGACTCTGCATGTGGGCTATTCTTAGCAAGTTTGCCCTGCAGCTGACTTTCTCAGGGTGCCACTACCCCAATCTCATGTTCCTCTTTGAATGGGAGTACTGGCCACCTTCCCTCTCCATAAGAGATATTTCCTTCTCGAGTGCACTATGACACCTCATGTGCTAGGGCAACTGTGGGATAGTCAACGGGGTGACACCTGGAGGACTGAGCTTTGTTCTGGGGAATCCCCCATGTACAGCTCCAGTGGCTGCATCATAATGATAATGATGCATTATTTATATAGCGCCTTAATCCAAAGCGCTTTACAGAGCACATATTAAAAGGCTGCGGCGCCGTTAGACACTTAGCGCCTTACTACTAGACCAGCCGTTAAAGTAGGGACCCGCAAAGGGACCTTGGTGCTAAGTACGGTACCGCAATTTGCGGTACCGTACTTAGCGCCTTCCCCATTCCCATTGAGCCCTATGGGGCGAAAATGGGAATGGGGAAGGGCCATGGTTCAATGGGGAATTACCGCCCCGCCAACCTTGGAATGCGGTGGTAATTCCCCATTGAACCATGCCAGACCCGTTACAACACCGGCACCAACCATGGTGCTAATAGCGCCATGGTTTAGCGCCGGTGTTGTAATGAGGGCCAATATCACCCAACCGAAATTGGTACTCATTTATCGACCTCGGAAGGATGAAAGGCTGAGTTGGCCTTGGCGGGTTTCGTACCTGCGACCTGCAGATCACACTCAGATCGCAGCAGCAAGCGCTCAACCCGCTGAGCTATCTTACCGGCCTCATGAGGGTAGTGGCTTCCTCAGCCCCCTAGTGTTCCTCACTCACCCTCAATACGTGCCTCAATAGTGCCTTACTCACATATGGATTGTGTTATTTAAAGAATATTCATACAGAACTGATCATAGGTCTTGCAAGACATAGGGGGTCATTCCGAGTTTGGAGGTAGCAATGGTGCTATTAGCACCATGGCTGCCTCCAAATCCAGGTCCGGGTCCGGTCTGGCTGAATGGGGACTTACTGGGTCATTCCGACCCTGGAGGACCCGGTAAGTCCCCATTCAGTAAACCATTCCCCATTCCCATTCGAGCCCCCATAGGGCTCAATGGGAATGGGTAAGGCGCAAATAACGCAACCGCAATTTGCTCCAAGGTCACTTAACGGGAACCGCAGAGAACGGGTGGTCAGACCACCCGTCCTGCTGGGACCCGCTAAGGGACCTCGGAATAGGGCGGTAAGGGTTCACCGGCACCGCATCCTTATCGGTGCCCGTAAACCCTTACTGCCCACCTCGGAATGTCCACCATAGTATGGGTTTGGGCCTCTGTGTAAGTATATCCAAACATATGTTTACTTTGATGCACTGAAATATTAATGGGGGCACTTTTGGGTAAGGGTTTATTTCAGTCTAATTTTCTGTATATAGAATTTGTGAAAAAAGACTTTAGTTTTTAATTCTTTTGTAGCATGCTGGCAGCAACGATCAGGATGAAGTCTTCAAGCTTGCTTTATGCCTCTTAAATTAAAGGTTGAGAACACTCACCGGAATACCTATCATCACTCAGTTCCCAGACAGCGACTGACCCTTTCAAAAGACTCACACAGGCCACTTTCACAGCATTCCACAACACATCACTCATGTATGCCACTTGCTCGCATGCTCACATTACCTAAACTTGCTTCGATCTTAACTCCATTGACAGACCAGACAAGGCAGGACATAACAGCTCCTCTATTGGCCGACAGGACAGAGACAAGAGCTCTTCTTCTTTTGAGGTCACCTCTGGACATGACATCGTATGAATTGACACGCAAATCAGGGTAAGCATCTCACTGAAAGACAAGAGACAGCAACCACTGGCACTCACTTGCTGATGGAAACAATGGGGAAACATCAAGGGAGGATGACCCTCCAAGGAGGGACATACATCTAACACATGCCCACCAAAGCATGAAATAGACCCAGAATTCCGGGAAGCAATGAACACACTAATTTCGGAACGTGCACTCTGATATGGCCTGGACCATCATGCCTCTGGGAGTATATCTACTCCAGAAAACACAAGACCTTCTCCAATGACTAAGATCCATATAATTATAATTTATAATGGGCTTAAATACCAACCAGTGTTTTCTAAGCACGGGATCAGGATACGGACCTGTGTTGCGCTGCGTTGTCTTGCTTCCAAGACAAACGCGTTGCCCCTGAGCTATCCTTCCTCCTCAATGTACACTCATCAAACTGGAAACATAGTTCCCTCAAGACTTGTAGCTGAATTTAACCTTTGCTAACAGAACATACTATGAATGTATTAATCGCATCCATCTAGGGGTCAAGTCCTAAAAATGAAAGTGGGAGGACTCATCAACAAATGCAATGGGATGTCGCCAGAAATTAGCATATCAAGGTGAAATATGCACATTTCATTAAATTGGCTTTGCATAACCACCCAAATTGCACAGGACCGATGGCATTTGCCTTTCATAAAATCAACACACACATAAAACCAAGAGAGGATATTTTCTTCTAATAGTGTTTTTAAAAACGTTAAAATGTGTGCATGTTTTAAAATCCAAGAACCAATACAAATGTTTTCCCTGTATATTGCAGTACTTAAATTGGACATTTCCCCTTTAGTTGTGTGCTGTTTCAGGTTATGTAGTGCAGTGGTGAAGTGTCTGGTCTACAAACCTGAAGACTGTGGTTTGATTCCCGGCGTTAATTGATAAATTCAAAGAGGACATTCAATGTTTCTCATTTTAGCTGGGGGGTTTGAGTCCACCGTCTGAATTAAGTGGGTGGACTGAGTCCCCCAGCCTGTGCGCTTGACTTAAGCCCTGCATCGATCGTATTTTCCTTATGTTTCCATCTGTCTTTTCGATTGTGAGATTTATACAAACTGCTCACATTTTATGTATCTAATTTATTTCATATTTGTATTTTATTTAGATTATTAGAGCGCTTTTGGCAAGAGAGTGTACATAATGAACAAAACATCAATGAAATGAGGATCCAATCACAGGCAGCAAGAGGGCGAGGATTAGGAAGATGACAGAGAAGTTAGGAAATGCACCTTAAAACGGGAGTGGAAAGTGTGAAGGGAGGGAGAGGCACAAATGTCAGGAGGGAGTTCATTCCAAAACTTGGGGGCAAGAAGAGATAACGAGCAAAAACATGGAGGAGCACGAGGAGGTTTGGGGGTAGTAAGAAGGTGAAGATGCTTCAAATGAAGAGAACATGACGAGGAATAGAGTGAAATGAGGGAGGCAAGATAAGGGGGTGGAAAGGCCATGGGAACACTTGAAGAGTATACAGAGAAAACGAAAAAGAATTCAAAAGTCCTAAGGACGGAGAGAAATTAAGAGAAAATAAAGCGTAAAGGAAGAGCAAGGAGGAAGTGAGAAAAGAAGAGGAATAGCAACATTTTATTCCGAAGGTAGAGCGTAAGGTTGGAAGAGGGAAGTCCAACAAGAAGAGCAGAGCAGTAGTCGAATCAAGAGAAAACAGCTGAGGTGATCAGCAGATTTGCAGCGTGAAAGGACAGGTAAGGGCATACTTTTATAATATTATAGAGAAGAAAGCAACAAGTGCGAGCAGTTAGAGAAACATGTGAGTTAAAGATGATGGCAAGATTGCGCAAAGAACAAGAAAAAGGAGAATAGTGGGGGGAAGAGGAGACCAGGAGGTGAGCAAAGGGGCGATGGGAAGACAGGTGGAAAGTAGAGAATCTCAGTTTGTGAAGGGTTAAGGTGGAGTGAGTGGGAATGCATCCAACCATGGACAGCAGAAAGGCATGATGATATAGAGGCATGAAGGGAGTCAGATAAAGTAGAGAAAGATAAGAAGATTTGAGATCGTCGAGTAGAATTGAGAGGAACGATTGAACGATTAAATGATGGAGAATAAAGGTATAATATATATAGAGAAAAGGGACACCTAAAATTAATTGAAGTTTCCTGAGCTTGGAGCAATACAGTGAATACAATATTATTTCTTCAAACAATGGCCACCTATGCCACACTTCAGGGAGAAGATTTCTCCTTAAAAAACTATATTTCAGAAGTAGAAATGTTACAGATCAAATGATTCATTAAAGACATCACATGAAATAGATATGCACTTTTGAGAGAGAGCATTACTTAAATTTGTTTACCTTGACGATTCTCCAAAGGTAAAACCATCAAGCACATTAAATGCCAGTCACTTGGTTTATCATTGATGGAGTCCTTGATTCAATTGATCAAATTGAACCTTCGTGCAAACGAAAATAAATTAAACTTGTATTTCCTACTTTCTAGCCACTCAGGAGTTCAAATTGCCCATTGCTTTATGCAGACCCTTCACTTTCTGAGTCTGAGCAAATCAATCTGATATTGTTGACTCTCATCTGGATTTTCATAGTCACCATATTATCTGGATTTCATCATTTGAAACATTGCCGGTAGGAACATATACTTGAACAGGTTCTCATCATTGGGTAGTCACTAAGTAACTGTGTCATTGATGCAAAAATAATGAATACCTCATATGCCTGGACATCACCTCAACGGTCCAGCTCAGTATCAACCTTTGGGATGACCAATCATCTTACAGTGTATGACATTGCACCAGCATATGGATAAAACCCACATTGATTTCCAAATACAGAGGACATTTAAATGATACATCCATTTATTTCATGTGTTCTTGTAAATAAATACTATTTATCAATTAACAATGTAGTTTTTCGATGATGATGACGGTGAAGTCAACCTGTTCATCACTATACACACTCTTGGCTGCATACAATTCATGTCCTTTCTATTTCTTCCTTATAAGTGCTAAGAAGATTGGAGAACTATTTTGCGGTTATTCCCTGGTCCAGTCATGTGTATCTTGGGCTGTTCACTTTCAAGAGCCAAAAGGGCTTCCAGATGTATTTTCCAAAAACCAGAAGAAAGAACATGATTAGGAATGTATTACACCATACAAACATTACGGTCATTTAATTCGTTAAAGCTCTATTAAAACATTGCACATTATTGATAAGACCCTCAACGCGTACCTTCTTTGTCCACCTGACATCATCTATTCCACTTTTAAATATGCCACGATTCAATTCCTTCCTCCTACTCCTCTGACTCTTATGGCTCTCTATCGACCCTCCGTTCCTTTCAACATCTTCTTACCCGATCTGAACCTTCTCCTTGAGACACTTCCTACAGACATTCTCTGTGTCATGCTGGGAGGCTTTAACCTTCCCAATCCCAGTGCAGCAACCTGCCTTGAACTTAACTCTCTCCTAGCTGAATACTACATCTACTCCCTCCATGACAAGCCTACTCACTCTGGTAGGACATCTCGGCCTTGTCTTTCTCTCTAATTTACACTCCTCCCCGCACCTCTCTATTGACCCTTTTCCCATTGATAACTCCATTGTTCACTTTAACATCTTGGTCCCTCTGCCTTCTACTCATCTTCTAACCATTTTCAACCACTAAAAAGATATGTGGGCAGGACTCGCTTGCCCCTTACCTTGATTATGTGAGGACCTTTCTTCTGTCTCTCTCACCTATTCATTACTCAACCACATGTTTTCTGACTTTCCCTGTGCACAAATGACTCCCATTGGTAAACACTATACTTCTTGCACATTGACACCTTCCCATACATATCCTCAGACCTGGATCACCGCTGAGAGCCAGACCCTCAAAACACATATCATTGTGACCTATGATGGTGCAAATTATGGACCCCTACCCTACTGTAGCCTACACAAATTCCCTTGTTGCCCTCACCTGTGCACTGGACTCTACCAAATCCTTCAACCTCAAAACCCTAACTTCCTCCCTTCACAATCACCCCAAAAACACGAATCTACCTTTCAAGCTTTTCTCACACCTCCCTAGCCAATATCTGTTGCCTCCTCCCTTTCTGCTAATAACTTTGCTAGCTACCTTTCCTGCAAAATCTCAGAGATTCCTCACACCCATCACACTCTCACAGCTCACCTTTCTCTCCCACCCCAATACTATTTCTGTCCACCACCTCTTCCCCTAATTCTTCTACACTCGACCACTTCTCCAATACCTTTACCTCTTATC